>NC_072405.2:143865378-144168409 GCF_028858775.2 Pan troglodytes
TTTGAGCTGTAGGGTGTGATGCATGGGCCTGATCTCTGCAGCCTGTTCTCCACCCACTAGCTTGACCTTGAAGGGCAGGGAGTAGATCTTCCTCATCTTTGCATTCTCTTAGCACTTGGGACCATACCTAGCATGTGCATGGGGCCCCACCACTGATAAATTGAGTTGAGATCAATGGGGTTGAGGAAGTAAGCTGCAAAGCCTACTCTCCAGACCCTATTTGTCTTCCAGCATCCCAACATGTGCCCCAGACAGCATCGGGGCAGCCCACACTGGCAGCAGACCCCAGTTCTCTCCCTGCTCTTAGCTCCTGCCTTGACCCAGACAGACAATTTTCACTCTGGACCTGCCTGACCTCAGCCTCCCTGACAAGGAGGATCTCCTTCCGTGTGTAGAGTGGCCCCTTGGCATTTGTGGATATTCCTTTCTAGGTTTTGACTCTTTGTAGAATCAATTCAGAAGACCTACAATAAGGTAATTTGTTTACAGCACTGGTACTCAATCCAGGCTCAGCAGGTCCTTAGTTTTGTGACCCTGGTCAAGTTATTTATACTTCCTAGTGCTCAGTGTTTCTCATCTGCTGTAAAATGGGATGATAATGGGTATCTTATGGGGTTAGTGTGAAGACTAAACATTATCCATAAAGGCTCCCAACATGTGTGCCTGTGATATGGATGGGTCCTTCTTATGTTTATTCTCTAATTTGGAGTCAGCAATAATTTTCCGCAAAGGAAAGATAGTAATTTAGCCTTCGTTGCCCACATATGGTCTCTGCTGCATATATATATATATATATATATATATATATATATATATATATATAATATATATATGTATTCATACATAAACAAATCTTTAGCCATGTAAAATTCATTCTCAGTTTGTGGATCATTAAAATAGACATATATGGCATGGGTGAATTTGGTTAGTGCACTGCTATTTGCCAACACTGCATTTGTCATGTGTTAGAAATTGCATCAAGTGTTTAAAGGAGTCATTTATCTTTTTATTTTTTCAGTCGTCCTTTGTTGAATTTTATGCAGGAAGCACACTAACATTTTTTTAATTGTTTTGTTTTTAAAAGTTGAGAGATTCGTGGTATTTGTTGACACGATCCCTCAACGATTTACTCTCTAATGAAAATACACGCTCCTCTTATTTAATATCTGTATGTGACAGACATTGACTTAGGTTGGGTGCTATAACAGAAACATCATAGATGGGGTGGCTTAAACAACAAACATTTATTTCTCACAGTTCTACAGGCTGTGAAGTCCAAGATGAAGATGCTGGCAGATTTGGTGTCTGATGAGGGACTACGTCCTGGTTCATATGTCTTCTTTGCCCCTGTGTCCTTACGAGATGGAAAGCGCAGGAAAGCTCTCTGGGATCTCTTCTTATAAATGCACTAATGTCATTAATGAGGGCTCCACCCTCATGACCTAATCACCTCCCAAAGGCCTCACCATTTAATACCATTACTTTGGAGATTAGGATTTCAACATAAGAATTTGGGGGCAGGGCGTGAACATACAGTCCTTAACAGGCATAGTGTCCAGTATTTTACTTGCATTACCTAATTTAACCCTCAGAAGTTGGCATCATATCCTCATTTTATAGATGAAGCCAGAAAGGCTCAGAGAGAATGAGTAATTTACCCAATGTCACCTAATAAGAGGCAGAGCTGATCCCGTGGTTGGTTCTGACCTACCAGCTGGCCCACCCTATTCCCCATCTAGATATGGGAGGAAGATGCTGTTCAGTATTTCCTGCTTAGATTCTGAGCCAGGCATCTCTTCTCTCTATGAGTCTCTAAGACCTGCAAAGCTGAGAACGAGAGTCTGAAAAGGAGCTTCATCAAGTCCAGAAAATCCTCAAAGAATAGAAGGCATCAAGGATTAAGCCAGTGCTGGATCCCAAAGTTGCCTAGAGAATCAGAGGCTGCACACAGCTGTCATGCCTGTGGGATGACGGCAGGGAGCCAAGGCCACTGCAGGGGGCAGAGAGGACTTTGGAGGAGATGCCATTTGGGTTGTTGCGTAAGCTTCCATGTGGTTTAGGGTGAATGTAAGAGAAATTCAAATAAACCAGTGATAGCAGAAAGAAGAGGGGCATTTTATGTAATACATGTCAGAAATGATAACTAAATAAATACAGTACCAGAAGTGTAATATCGATCTCGTTGGGAGAGCAGAACATTTTGTCTTGCCAGAGGTACTGAGATCAGCCATTGGTTGATAAGCAAAGCACTTTATAAGCTCTTCTCTTCAGATGATATTTTTGAAAGTCTGGAGTAGTCTGTGGATGGATCAGGATGCTAAGCTCAATTATGATGATCACTGTTATTATTATCTTTATTTCTAAAAACAAAAGTTCTTAAAAGTCTAAAATGACACCCCATAGATGCATGCTTCCTAAAATGTGTGTGCACACAGATCACCCAGGGATCCTGTTAAATGCAGTTGCTTATTCAGTTGGCCTAGCGTGGACCTGATTCTGCATTTCTAACCAGCACCCAGGGCACACAAGGCAGCCGGTCCACAGATCACACTTTGAGTAATAAGGCTTTCTTTTTTTTTCTTTTTGAGATGGAGTCATGCTCTGTCGCCTGGGTTGGAGTGCAGTGGCACAATCTTGGCTCACTGCAACCTCCACCTCCCAGGTTCAAGCAATTTTCCTGCCTCAGCCTCCCGAGTAGCTGAGATACCAGGCGTGCACCACCACACCTGGCTAATTTTTTGTGTTTTTAGTAAAGATGGGGTTTCACCATGTTGGCTAGGCTGGTCTCAAACTCCTGACCTCAGGTAATCTGCCTGCCTGGGCCTCCAAAAATGCTGGGATTTCAGGCTTGAGTCACCACACCTGGCCTGAGTAACAAGACTTTCTAAGCCAATTGTACGTGGAGGTTGCCCCTGCTTTTAAGTAACCTCTAGGATTCACTGAGGGTCACTGTTGATTTGTCTGTGGCTCTGTTGTAGCAGAAAGAATCCAAGGCTATGGGTCAGAGGAGTCCAAATCTTGGTCTGAATCTGTCCCTTATTTATAATAGGGCCTTTGGCAAGTTATTTCAGCTCTCAGAGTCTCAGTTCACCCACCTGTGAAGTACAGGAGACAAATACTTATTCCACAGGGAATAAGCCAGACAGGTTAAATGAGATGATGTATGTGGAGACACCTGGCACCTGGTAGATGATCCAGACATGCTCTTTATCCCTATATCTGAGCCTGTAGCCGCTCAAGGCAAGCCCTCACTCCATATGTCTCCAGGGTGCCCTGGGGGTCACAGGCTGGAGCCCCAAGCTGCCCGTGCTCCGTTATTTCTCCCAGATAGGCCTTTGAGTCTGTGGTTGAGTGTTGGGAAAAGCAGTTATTTTTCCAACATCTGTTCTAGTCCCTTCCTCAGCCCAAGACACTCCTCTCTTTCTTCCCCACCTTGTCCCTTCCCTCCTCTATCTTGCATCCCACATGATTGCCCCTAGTTCCCTGCCTCAAAGGTTCTGTTTGGAGATTTGCCCTCTTTTAAGAGCAGTACCTTTCCAAGCCCCTCCTGTGCAGCGCCATAGAAGCATCTAGAATGGGGACCACCCCACTTCCCATCCTCCAGCTGAGAGGGAAGAAACAGCTGTGGGAGCACCAATCCCTCACCTGGGACTGTCTGTTCACCCAGTCTCTGGCCCCAGAACCCCCAGACCTCATGACCCACTGCTCAGTGTTCATCAGGCACAAGCTCCCCTCATGGCCCCATCAGTGGCTGCTGGGTTATACCAGGAATGACCTCTATCTGCTGCCAGAGGGCCAGGGTTCAAATATCAGCCCTGAGGACACCAAAGGCACATGAGCAACTAAGGAGACATAGACATAGTGGACTTCAAGATCATCAAAAAACACTATCAAGAAAGTAAAAAGACAACCCCCAGAAGGAGGGGTAATATTTGCAATTCATCTTTCCAGTAGGTATCTAGTATCCCAAATATGTAAAGAATCTTTACAATTCAACAACAAAAAAGGACAAACAATCATTTTTTAAAATGGGCAGAGGTCTTTAACTGACGTTTCTCCAAAGCGGGTGTGCAAATGGTCAATAAGCACATGAAAAGATGCTCAACATCATTAGGCATTAGGGAAATGCAAGTTAAAACCACAATGACAACCTACTTTCCTTCCAATAGTATGAACACACACACACTCACACACACACACTCTCACACACACTCACACACTCTCGTACACTCACACACACACACTCACTCACACACACACCCCACACACCGTCACACACTCACACACACTCTCACACACACACACTCACACTCACACACACACATTCTCACGCACACACAATAGCAAGTGTTGGTGTGAATGTGGAGAAATTGGAACCCTCATATGCTGCTGGTGGAAATGTAAAAGGGTGCAGCCAGTGTGGAAAACTGGCAATTCCTCAAAAAATTAAACATAGGATTTTCATATGACCCAGCAATTCCGCTCCAAATATATACTCAAAAGAACCAAAAACAGGTATTCAAACAGACCCAAGCACACCAATGCTCATGACAGCATAATTCACAATCCACAGAGGCAGAACACAGATTGCTGGTTGTCAGGGTCTACAGGAGGAGGGAAGAGGGAGTCGCTGCTTAGTGGGTATGAGGTTTTATTTTGGGAGTGATGAAGGTGTTTGGAACTAGATAGAGGTGGTGGTTGTACAACATTGTGAGTGTACTAAATACCATTTTCAAATGGTTAATTTTATATTAACCAATTGTATACTTTCAAATGGTTAATTTTATATTAATCAATTGTACTATACTTTCTTTTTTTGTTTTGTTTTGTTTTGTTTTGTTTTTTTGAGACAGAGTTTCGCTCTGTCCCCCAGGCTGGAGTGCAGTGGCGCAATCTCAGCTCACTGCAAGCTCCGCCTCTCGGGTTCACGCCATTCTCCTGCCTCAGCCTCCCGAGTAGCTGGGACTATAGGCGCCCGCCACCATACCTGGCTAATTTTTTGTATTTTTAGTAGAGACGGGGTTTCACCATGTTAGCCAGGATGGTCTTGATCTCCTGACCTCGTGATCCGCTCGCCTCGGCCTCCCAAAGTGCTGGGATTACAGGTGTGAGCCACCACACCCGGCCTATACTTTCAAATGGTTATTTTTTTTTCCTTTTCTATTTTTCTTTTTCTTTTCTTTTCTTTTTTTTTTTTTTTTTGAGATGGAGTCTCACTCTGTCACCCAGGCTGGAGTGCAGTGGCGTGATCTTGGCTCACTGCAACCTCCGCCTCCTGGATTCAAGCAGTTCTCCTGCCTCAGACTTCCCAGTAGCTGGGACTACAGGCATGTGCCACCACGCTCGGCTAATTTTTTGGTATTTTTAGTAGAGACAGGGTTCCACCATGTTGGCCAGGCTGGTCTCAAACTCCCTACCTCAGATGATCCACCCACCTTGGCCTCCCTAAGTGCTGGGATCATAGGTGTGAGCCTCCATGCCTGGCTGATAATTTTATATTATATGAATTTCATCTTAATGGAAAAAAATGTATCCCAAGAACTAAAAGACACCCACAAATGCTCTTTCATCATTAAAAAAACCCTGAAAGTGTCTGACTATGTGGTTTGGGGTGAGTCCCTTGGTTCCTCTGAGTCATGTGCCTTGTTGTGTAAGATGGAAATGCTTTTCCCATGCCTAGCTGAACTGCTTTGACGATTAGATAAGGGAGCACCTGATATCAGACCCTAAAGCTAAATTTTTAATAAGAAAGTAAAAAGTTGTCAAATGCCCACTAATATCAGTTGGAATTCAGCCCCTTCTCCTTTCTTTTAAAATATATTTTAAAATATACCCCCCTTCTCCTTTCTTTTAAAATATATTTTACTCAATCTCATATATATCATCACTTAATTATACCTTCCCTGCTACTTGTCCTTTAAGCATTCATCCCTAATTATAAATCTCAGCTCTTTATCATAAATCCCACAAAGAGAGAGATCATCCTCATATCCTCCCTCCAAGCCTCTTGGTGCCTAACCCAGCACCAACCACACAATCATAATGGTACTGCCTTTTTTGTGTGCTTTTAGTGTGCTGAGTCCCACGCTAAGCACTTTATCCACACTGTATTTTATTACAATCATCTATGAGGTAGGTATTATCATCTATGAGGTAGGTATTGCAACAATCATCTATGAGGTAGGTATTGCAACAATCTTGCAATCATCTATGAGGTAGGTATTATCATGCCCAGTATACTGATAGGAAAACAAGGTCAGAAGGCAAGGGGCTCCCCCGGAGTCCTGCAGCTGGTGGATGACAGAGCCAGGATCCACATTAACATCTGCCTGATTCCAAAGCCAGAGAGCTTAATCCCTGGGTCACATCACAAGGACTTTAAAAAATCAGGATTAAGAAATTTGTTTCCACAATTGGATATGAGCTTTGAGAGAATCTTGGTGGAAAGGAAAGCCAGCAGGATGACATAGAAAGACACTTGTCTGTTGGAAAATAAAATGTAGATTATCATTATTATTTTTGAGTCAGGGGGTCTCACTCTGTTACTCAAGCCGAGTGCTGTGGCATAATCACCGCTCACTGCAGCCTTGACTTCCTGGGCTCAGGCAATTCTCCTGCTTTAGCCTCCTGGGTAGCTGGGACTACAGGTACACACCACCACACCCAGCTAATTTTTGGTTATTTGTAGAGACAGGGTCTCATTATGTTGCCCAGGCTGGTCTCAAGCTTCTGGACTCAAGCAATCCTCCCACCTCAGCCTCCCAAAGTGCTGGGATTACAGGCATGAGCAACAGCTCCTGGTCCCAGAAAATGTAGATTCTGATCCACAACTACCATTTTCTTTTTTGGGCTTCAGTTTTCCCATGTGTTTAAAGGGAGGCTGAATTGGTTGCTGTGATGGTTTGAGGACCTGAAGGAGACTCATTACCTAAGAGTGACAATTTCAAGCTTCCCTGTCTTTTTTTTTTTTTTTTCAGGGATTGGGAGAGGGATTCTCAACTTTTTTTTCAAGGGGAAACTATAGAAAGTGTCAGGCCTCTGAGCCCAAGCCAAGCCATCGCATCCCCTGTGACTTGCACGTATACATCCAGATGGCCTGAAGTAACTGAAGATCCACAAAAGAAGTAAAAAATAGCCTTAACTGATGACATTCCACCATTGTGATTTGTTTCTGCCCCACCCTAACTAATCAATGTACTTTGTAACCTCCCCCACCCTTAAGAAGGTTCTTTGTAATTCTCCCCACCCTTGAGAATGTACTTTGTGAGATCCACCCCTGCCGGCAAAACATTGCTCTTAACTTCACCGCCTATCCCAAACCCTATAAGAACTAATAATAATCCACCACTCTTTGCTGACTCTCTTTTCGGACTCAGCCCGCCTGCACCCAGGTGAAATAAACAGCCATGTTGCTCACACAAAGCCTGTTTGGTGGTCTCTTCACACGGACGCGTATGAAAGAAAGTCATTCCAGTGTTTGAGAAATGGCCCCACACCCATACAGGTCACCTAACTTGTTGTCAGACAAGAATTATGACAAGATCTCCTCAAATCACAGTGGCTGGGTCTTTGGGGAGGTCCACATTTGTGCTCCACCCAGCAGGCTTGTAGTGGGTGTGGTGGGCTGCCCAGGGCCCCTTCAGGAACACTCTTGGCCCTCAGTTGCTGAGAGAGTTGTCAGCCATAAACTCAGAGCCGAATCCTCCCGACCAGGAATTGCTGGTAGTTGAAGGGAGCTGCCTCCCCTCAGGCCATGCTTCTGTCCCCAGGCTGTCTGAATCCAATGACTGGTCTGAGTAGGGGCACAGAGCCAGGGCCTCTGACCCCAATTCAGCCCAACCCTGCAGGACCATTCATACCCAGAGCTCCCCGAGGATTCGCAGCCCAGCTCCTCCTCCTACCCAACCTGACTTCCTCCCTCCCTACAAACGCTGATGGGGTCCACTCCCTCATGCCCCTTCTCAACCCACATCTCTCCCCAGGCTTGCTTCCCAGGGAACCTGAGGTTGGACAGTGGTGTTCTGGTTCCTTCTGTATTTTGGATGAAGAAAGAGGGACCACACAGTGATTTAACTTGCCTCAGGTTACAGGTTTGTAAATACCCCTTCCCTGAGGGGTGTGGTTGCCCCCTAGTTTAGCGGGAAGACAGGTGTTGAAGTCCATCACCATGCTTACCTACCCTTTATCAGACAGCCAGGGCACCCCTTCCTCAGATGTAGGAGCCCCTACCTTGTTGCTATCGATGTCTTCACAATGTGTTAATATTGTCAGCTTATGGAACGGTCTCCCCAGTCTGTGAGCACAGGGACTGAGTTTTGTTCGGTCTAACCCATGCTCAGCACATCTGGAACAACCTTCCAACACCTTCCCATGACACACAGGGCCATCTACGTCCTGGCTCTTGACCCCTCTCGAGCCTCGTTTCCTGACATTCCCTCTGCCGAGTCCGACCCACAGACCCTAGCCTAATGAGGGATGAACAAATGCACTCAGACACAGGTATTCAGTGAAAGAGTGGGCTAGGGAACCAGGCCACTCACAGACACCGAGGAGGGTGCTGTAAAGAGTTAGCAGCTGTGGCCCTGACAAGCCAGCGCTGCAGGCATTTATTCAGTATAGATTTAATGACAAAGACTTTGAGTCAACACACTTGTGGGCAATTCACATGGTTACCTCCATCACCGCCCCCTCCGCCCCCTTCCGAGAGAGTAATCCTTCACTCAGATGATTAAAGGGCAGGTTCCAAGGCCTAAGTAAACCAACTTATCTAGATCAGTTTCTTTACATCCGCTTGTTATCTAACCTAAGCTTTCAGGCACTGGATAAGAGAATCTGGCTGCCTCCAGCCAAATCTTTTCCCAAAGCTTTTGTAAAACCTTCCAGCCTTCCAAGAAGGTTTGCATCTTTCTATACTTTTTCCCACACCCTGACTGATCTCCTACACCTCTGCTTTAGTCCCTGACCTCCACATTTGCACTACACAGAGTGACTTCCATTGATGCCACCAACAACATGTAACTACTGAGCCTCAATCACTGATCTTGGAGCAGAGGATGACCTAGGTCTTGTCCCAGAGCAGCTCACCATAGAAGGAGAGGTAGACACACGAACAGACAATTACTCCAAACTGGTAGTGGATTCCATGGTGCTAGCAGGCAGGGGGTGCTAGGAAAATATAAAGGGGGTCATTTCATTCCATGTTATGGGTCATTCTTGCCCTCGCAGAACTTACACTACACAGGTGGAGCCCACTCACAAGGAAGTAGGTTAAGTCAAACAATCAGAAGATTTGCCTTAAGGTAGGTGGAGAAGGAACATGGTGCTCCAAGGGTGACCCCAGGCTTCTGAGTTGCAGCATCCTTTCCAGCCCTGTTGCTTTGCATATACTGTTCCCCTCACCTTAAGACTCTTTGCCCTTGACTTGGTGAACTCCTACTGACCTCTCAAGACCAATCAAAGTCATCTCCCATGTGGATCCTACTCTGGGCCTCCCAGAAAGCGTCTACCGCTCCTCTCTGGGTGACCCTTCATCTTGTTATAGAAACCTCTGGATTAAAGGCCTGGGGGTATTGCATTTGCTATTTCATTTTCTGTGAACTTCTCCAAGGGAAACTGGTCATCTCTGTTTTCCAAGCACTGAGCATATGTCCTAGTGCAGGGTTGAACTATGGGCCACATCTGGCCCTTCATCAGTTTTTATAAATGAAGCCTCATTGGAACATGGACACACCCTTATTGTCTGTGGCTGCTTTCATGCTTAAACAGCAATGTTGAGCACTTACAACAGAGACCCTGTGACCTACAAAACCTAAAATATTGGCCGGGTGCAGTGTCTCACGCCTGTAATCCCAGCACTTTGGGAGGCTGAGGTGGGTGGATCATGAGGTCAAGAGATCAAGACCATCCTGGCCAATATGGTGAAACCCCATTTCTACTAAAAATACAAAAATTAGCCAGGTGTGGTGGCACACACCTGTAGTCCCAGCTACTTAGGAGGCTGAGGCAGGAGAATCACTTGAACCTGGGAGGCAGAGGTTGCAGTGAGCCGAGATTAAGCCACTGCACTCCAGCCTGGTGACAGAGCGAGACTCCGTCTCAAAAAAAAAACAACAAAAAACAAAACAAAACAAAAAACCACAAACAAAAAAAAACCCTAAAATATTTGCTATCTGGTCCTATTTTAGAATAGTTTGCCAACCCCCACCTTAGAACATTATAAATGGTCAGTTGATGCTCACTCAAATAAACACATAGGAATGGATAGATGAATAACAGAGACTACTGTTTTCCTGAATCAGATCAGTGCATTCAAATGAAGAAGTGGAGATGGTCAGGCAGTGGGTGGAAAATCAGATACAATCCTGCCAACTCTAGGGGAAAAAGTCCCTAACATCCTTCACCATCTCCTTCCCTATCTTCCTCATCTTCTGTTCAGCCTTCTTGAAGTAATATCAAGTTCTAAGGCACGGGTGGTGATTTTAATCTATAAAGCAGATCTAGCTTGGCTTAGAGTTTCTCGAAAGCACCTTTCCTTCCTTAGGCTTCAGGCCAGAGGCAGAGATTGAGGGGTTGTTGATAGTTGCTATTATAGCTAAGCATGGGCAAGGGAAGGACAGTGGCATTTCCTGAGCACCTGTCACACACCTGGGATATTACATATGTCATTGCACATGGTCACAGTATTCCCAGGTGGCAGAAATGATAACTTCATATGAAAGCTGAGGCAACTGAGGCTCAGAGGAGCAAGATGACTTTCCAAATACTATATTGCTAAACAGACCCAGATTTTCCTGAATTCAAAACCCTGCTTTTTGCACTGTAGTACTTTACAATTGAGCAGGTATAGCTCCAAGTATGTCCGGGGGTGCAGTTAGAGTGCATAGTTTGGGGCATGAGGGCGGCCTTCCCCGTACCTCACCTTTCTGCTACCTGGGTATAATAGAGCCCTGCTTCCTTGGCTTCTAAGAGGCTGCCTCCGCTCTGGTTGAGAACAAGTTCAACTGCTGCTCAGTTCATTGATATTTTGGCTGAGATGTAGGCCCCACTGTTGGGTCACATTTATGACCATGGACTAGGCAGCACAATCTGAGTAGAAGAAAGGAGGTGGGCCGGGCGTGGTGGCTCACGCCTGTAATCCTAGCACTTTGGGAGGCTGAGGCAGGTTGATAACCTGAGGTCAGGAGTTCAAGACCAGCCTGACCAACATGGTGAAGCCCCATCTCTACTAAAAATACAAAAAGTAGCCAAGTGTGGTGGCACACACCTGTAATGCCAGCTACTTGGGAGGCTGAGACAGGAGAATCACTTGAACCTAGGAGGGGGAGGTTGCAGTGAGCCAAGATCACTCCATTGCACTCCAGCCTGGGCAACCAGAGTGAAAACTACATCTAAAAATAATAATAATAATAAATAAAAAAAAATGAGGTGGCACATGAGCTGTCAGAGTATGAGGAGCAGGGGGGAGATTCGGATCTCAACTGAAAATCTATGACACAGAGCAGGTACTGGATTTCCCTTGTTTGGAAGAGCTCTGCCTCCCACTGTACTGCAGTCCCTCCCCGGTAGGGGCTGGGGAGGCTCTGGGAATGGGATGGAGTAGGCAGCTCAGGCACAGGAAGCTGGCCATGTGCATTTCCACACAAAATGTGATCTGACTGGGACTTCTAATTGTTCAGCAAAAGTGTAAAAATAACAAATTGTGTTTGTAAAAAGTGACAATAAACAGAGAGAACAAGTGAGTGCCTATGATAGAGATATGCACCACCTCTGGGATGGCTGACCACACCTCCCCAGCTCCAGAGTAGTCGCATTCTGACTCTGTCCATGCTGTGCGGGACAGTGGGCTGGAAAGCACACGCTTGCATGTTATCTAGGGAGTGGTTCTTAAACTTGTCTATGCATTAAAGTTACTTGGAAGGAGGGAAGAATCTAAACATGTTCATCCCCAGGCCATACCTTAGATCAATTCAGCCCACATCTCAGGGCATGAGTTTTTTGTTTGATTTCCATGTGAGTCTACCATGCAGCTGAACTTTGAGAATGAGTGGTATTATGTCAACTGGCTTTCATAACAATCCTGAGATGGTTATTTTTATGTATCAACTTGACTAGGCCAAGGGGTGCCCAGATTAAACATTATTTCTTGTGTGTCAGTGAGGGTGTTTCAGATGAGATCAGCATTTGGATTGGATTCTGTAAAGTAAATTGCCCTCCCTAATGTGGGCTTCATCCAATCTGTTGAGGGCCTGAGGAATTAAAGGTGAAGGAAGGAGGTACTTGCCTCTTTTTTCAGCCTCATTGCCTGAATTGGATCATCTCTTTCATCATCATCTGCCCTCAGACTGGCATATACACCATAAACTCCATTGATTCTCCTGCCTTCAGACTTGGCCTGAATAACACCACTGTCTTTCTTGGGTCTCTACCTTGCAGATGGCAGACAGTGGGACTTCTCAGCCACCATAATTGTGTGAGTCAATTCTTTATAACACATCTCCACATATTCTATTGGTTCTGTGTTTCTGGAGAGCTGTGACTAACACACCCTCTAAGAACAGGTTTTCTTCTAATCTGGGAAGCTTGGCTGGATCCAGCCCTTGTAGCCTTATTGCCCAGCTTGCCTCTGAAGTTGGGTTGAGGACATGGTGAGGACACTAGGAGACACTGATACAGTGTCAGAGTGGCTGGGGATGGTGATGTTGTGGTGTCATGTGAGTAAGCATGTCTCACTCTGTAGGGTACAGCTGTGGCATGCCCAAGGCAGTAGGATGGGGATAATTCAGATTTCATAGGATGAAATAGGTCATGCATGTAAAGTGCCTAGGGTATTACCTGGCAAGTAGTAATAAAACAACAGTCATGAGAAGGACCACTACCACCATCGCCACCACCACAGCAACATCTACTATTTTTCTCTGCTTACCACCTGGCTTTGTACTTTACTTGGATATTTTCATTTAATCCTCCCACCACCTTTAATCCCTCCACAACCCTAATAGTGCTCCAGTTAGGCACCATTAGTCTTATTTTAGAGACGAAGAAGTGGAAGTGCAGAGGCCGAAGGAGACCACCTGGTGCAGCTCCACTCCAGGGCTGTGTGCCAAACCCTGACTCCCCAGGGAGCTACAAACCTGGGTCCAGTGGAAGCAACTGAGGCTGGACAATAAGTGGAATCCATGAGAGAGTCAGGATCCCAAGTCTCCAGGATTGCTATCTCCCTTTTCCTAGTAAGACTGAAAAAGGGAGAATAACATTCTCTGTTTGTTTTCGAGGGGACTCTCAGATGATTCTATCCTGCAAGGAACATTTTAATATGAAGGACCAAACAGAGTCTTGAAGCAAGATCAAATGATGGAGGAAAATGAGAGGATGAGGTTTAAAGAGACAGCTGAAGGTCTGGCACATCTCCTTAACTGGAAGACAAGCAGGAGAGATTTAATTTCAAAAATGTTACAATCGCCATGTATGTTGGCTCAAGCCTGCAATCCCAGCACTCTGGGAGGCCGAGGTGGGGGTATTGCTGGAACTCAAGAGTTGGAGATTAGTCTGGGCAGCATAGTGAGACCCTGTCTCTACAAAATTTCGGTTAAAAAAAATTAGCTGGGCATAGTGGTGCGTGCCTGTAGTCCTAGATACTCAGGAGGCTGAGGCGGAAGGATCGCTTGAGCCAGGAGTTTTAGGATGCAGTGAGCAATGATCACACCACTGCACTCTAGCCTGGGTGAAAGAGATGACCCTCTCTCAAAAGAAAGATTACAATCCTCTGTCCTGATAGATATTAGAATGAGAAAGCTGAGAAGGCCTTTCAGAGGATGAGATCTGGAGCAGTGGAGATGGCTGAGGACTGCAGAGGGGCTGGGGTATGCAGAAGGGTGGATTTTCAGGGACCTTTCACTTTTTTACTGGGGTGTGATCCTGTGCCAATACCTTGGTCTCCCTCAGTATCAGCATCCTCATCTGGAGAGGAGGATGAGGTGAGATCACACACATCACCCTTGTGGCACATAAATAAATGTCTATCAAGTCTGAGTCCTCAGTTATAGCTGACAGGATGGACTTAGGAGGGGAAAGGAGTAACTGAAAGAATTCACTTGCAGAGTTGAGGATCTGACAGGGTTGTCCTTTTGGGCATTTATTCTGTGTTAAGCATCTTTTGGAGTGTCATCTAATTCTCTTAACTTCTTGGATGAAAATTCCATTTGTATTGCAACTGGACTTAAATACAATCAGTGCATATACGTGCGCACCCAAATTGCTAGAGCCATGGTGGGGTATGGAGGTGAGAATTAGAGGTAAATCCATTGAAACTACCCCATTTTATTGATGGGGAAAAGAAGCCTGGAGAAGAGAGGGTTCCAGAGTGCCCCCATAGAAGGATTAGGATTTAGGCTTTGTGAAGCCTTTGTGTTGGCTAAGAGAAAGGGAAAAAAGGGAGGCAGAATGCTTGGTTCAGATCCATCCTACCCTTTCCTGGCTTTGTAACCTCAGGCAAGTTACTGAACCTCTCCGTGCCTCAGCTTTCTCATCCAATTAATGGAGAATAACAGTGCCAAATTAATGGAATCATTGTAAGTTTAACCCTTGTACTTATATATTCAGAGACAGACACTGCAGATCCATAGGTAAGTAAAGAATGCATCTAACAATCGAAGCGTATCAGACTGTACACCAACTATACATCGTGGTCATATACGTTTTAGATGAAATGGTTAGGAATGGAGTCCTTGGAGTCAAAGTGGCAAAGGTGCAAGCCCCAGCTGTGTAAACTTGAATAAAGATCTTCCTGTTTCTGACCTGCAGTTTCCTCAACTGTGGACTTCCTGATTGGTAGAGTCCCAGCACAGGGCCTTATGGGTTGGCAGTATGTGTTAGACAGTACTTGGTGCACTGACGTGACTCAGCAGAGAAGTCATTGCTTGTCATGGCGATTCTGAGGGGGGCACATGCTTCTTTCTTGCATGTAAGGGAGGGGATGGGAAGCTCTGTCACACCAGCACCATTTGTGTTTATTTGTTTGGTTTTAGCATTTTGCATTTTGATTCAACATAGTTTTTAATTGCACAAAACATTACAAGTATTGCTTTATACAGTCATTACTTACTTATATTTATCCTCCCCAACGTTCTTTTATCACACTTTTATTTTCATGTTTCTCCCTGGGATTGTTTTCCTCTTGTGTGATGAACACTCTATTTTTTGTCTCTTTCTGTTTCAGTTTGCCTGAAAATATTTTGTCTTCTTCATTTTCAAAGGATAACTTTACTGCCTATATAAGATTCTAGTTGGCAGTTATTTCCTTTTTTGCAACTGAAAGATGTTATTCCATTGTCTTCCAGCTCATATTGTTTCTGTTAAAAAGTAAGCTATCAGTCCTACTGATATTCCTTTGAAGGGAATCTCTCTGTTCATCTTCCTTTTCCCCTCTCCCTCTCTCAGGTTCACAGTTCACTGGCCCTTCTTTCCCTCTCTCCCTCCCTCCCTCTCTTTCTTCTTCCCTCCCTTCCTCCCTTCCTTTCTTTCTCTCTCTGTCTTTAAATAAAAGTAAAGTATAATATACATACAGAAAAGTGCACCTAACCTAAGTGTATAAATAGCTTAATGAACTTTCACAAGCTGAACACACTCATGAAATCAGCAGACCAATAAAGATACAGATGGTGACCCATGCCTCAAGACACTCACTTCCAACACCATCACTATAGATTTGTTTTTTTCTTTTTCTGTACTTTATATACATTGAATCAGGTAGACTCTTGTGTTGGCTTCTTTTGCCACACATTATGTTTGTGAGGTTTCTTCATAAACCTGATGTGTGTAGTTGCTGGGCTGTGTCCTCAGTGCTCTGTAATATTCCATGATGTGAAGGGTCCACAATTGATCCATTTGTCCAGTCTACAGTGAATGGGCATTTGGGTATTTCCACCAGAAGCTGTGTTGGTATGAGTACCTTAGTGCATGTCTTGGATAAACATAGCTAGGAGCAGAATCGCTGGTCAAAGTTTATGTGTGTATTCGACCTTTGTAGGTACTGCCAAACAGTTGCATAAAGGGGTTATGGTTTCCATCTTCAGTGACTAGCAGATCCACCTGTTTCATACCTCCCTGAGACTAGGTAACTTTGTAGTTTATATTTAAATCATTCTGGAGGGTGCAGCAAGCTTTTTTGAGCTTAGCACAGACACCCTTATTGGACTGGAAACCACAAGTTCACAGGCCATTGCAGACCAGAAACCAGAGATGTGAGGCAGGAAGCAGAGGCAGGAAGAGGGCACCTGACAACTACAGACCCTGAGGCCAGATAAAGCATTATGATTTCCACTTTACAGATGAAGAAAGAGAGGCCTAGAGAGCTGGAGTGACATGCCCAAGGCCACAGTATTGCTAGGAGACAGGATCTGGATTAGACTATATTTTTACCAGAAGTAAAGCCCCAGTCATACCTCATTGAACACTCACCTGCCTCTTTGACTTCTGGTGCACACTCTGCTTCCTGCTCCTTCTGAACTCCTCTGCCTGTTTTGAAGATCTAGGCTCCTGGTTTTTTTTTTTTTTTTTTTTTTTTTGAGACAGGGTCTCACTCTGTCACCCAGGCTGGAGTGCAGTGGCTCGATCTCAGCTCACTGCCACCTCTGCTGCCCTGGTTTAAGCGATTCTCCTGCCTCAGGCTCCCAAGTAGCTGGGATTACAGGCTCCTGCCACCGTGCCTGGTTAATTTTTGTATTTTTAGTAGAGACAGGGTTTCACCATCTTGGCCAGGCTGCTCTTGAACTCCTGACCTTGTGATCCACCCACCTCAGCCTCCCAAAGTGCCGGGATTACAGGCGTGAGCCACCACGCCTGGCTGCTCCTGGCCTCTTTGTACAAAAAAAAATAAAAAAATAAAAAAATAAAAATCAGTGACAGCAAGTAGGTAAAATGTGGTTGTCTATTTTATTCCTACACTGATTTACATGTGAGAAGACTGAGGCTCAAAGAGGTGAAGTGATTTGCTTATGTTAATGTAGCTAGTGGGTGGCCAAGCAGACTCCAGGCCTATTGAGCTCCCTGCCACCTTGCCTGTTTACCTCAGTGGCTTCCAGGGCAGTTCTGAGAAAAGCAGAAAGCAGATTTCTGTTTTATTTTCTTGGCATGAATTAATGTTTGTCTTGAGCCATAATGTGAGGACTGTTTCCAAATGGGTATACGTGCACACATACATGTGTTTGTGTATGTGTGTGTGCATGTGTGTGTGTAAAGACAGCATTGTTGAAGTGGTCCCAGCATGTCAGACACAACTATTCATCTTTATTTTGATTTCTAAATCTTCACCAAAGTAGGTTTTGACTACAGGACTCTGTTCCATGTTTTGCAAATGAACTGGTGATGGATATAAATGAATGTGTGTGTATGGGGTGGGGAGGGGGAGCGGGACACACACAAACACTCATGCAGGCTTTACCAATAGCCCTGTCTTGAGCATGAATAGGTTAAGAATAAAAGCATTCATTGCTCAGGGTGCTGCCTGAAATTCTGGAATGTTAAGAAAGATGTTTACAGTTTACTCCTAGGTCCTGGATAGAACCCAGAAATAGGGGCAGGCAAAGGAACCTGGCTTGCAGTGGATGTCTTTCCACTCACCCACCCATCCATCCCCCAAACGTTCACTGAGTACTCATATTCGCCATACACTGAGCTGGGTGCTGCGGTATGAAGATGAGCCATACATAGTCCTGGTCTTCGCAGAGATTTGGAGCGACGAATATCAAAACATCTGTGTGAGAAGTGCCCTGACTGTGTGCATGCACAGTGGAAACTCCACGAGGACAGGCAGGGGCCTTACCTTTCTGGCTCACTTCTGTGTCTCTCATAACTGGCATAGTCCTGGGGACACAGAAGGCCCTCATAAATATGCTGTATGGTGAGTGTGAGGGTGGCACTGTGTTGACTTAGGGAATCAGAGAGTGGAGGGAAGTTAGCTAATACAGAAGCCTATGGGCTAATAAGCTTAGCTAATAAGAAGCTGGGTACGCATTCATTCATCCATCCATCCATTCATTCACTCTTCATACCCTCAGGTGTTAACTGAGCCATTTGCTCTCGTGGTGCTCCTCATCCAGCAGGGAGAATCAGTGCTAACTAAATTGCAACACAACTTGGAAAATGCCGCACCAAGGTCAGTGTGAGATGTGGAACTCCAGAGGAAGCAGGGCCAGAAGTCCAAGGGAGGGTGTGAGGCTCCCCAGAGCGGGTGGCATTTGAGCTGGCCTTTGAGGGCAATGGCAATTTGCAGGTTGTCAAAGGGAGTGGTGTGAAGATGTCAGTGAGACTGGGGCACCATGGAAGGGGAGCTTCCTGAACCCTGAAGACCCCAAGTTTGGTGAAACTGACAGCACATCCCAACACTGCCATACGTGTGGATGAGCTTTACAAACTGTGAAGCACCCTGTGAATAATCAGTGCAGGCTAAGCAGAGTAATACTCATTTGAATGCCTGTAAATGTTGGCACCACAAGGTGTTGGCTCTGAGAGGAGGCATCACCACTCTTGACACTGCAGCCAGACACAGAGCTTGATGTCAGGCAGTGGGAATGGGGCTGAAGTGCTGGGTAGGAGTGGGTGATTCATTGGATTTCAGTGGGAAGAAGGTGGCATGAGGCAGACCTTGAGGTCTCTAACTGGGTGGCTGTGGGAAGCATGGAGCCATGGCCTGAGAGACAGAGAGGGTGGGAGAAGGCTCATGGTGATGTGTCCTTCCTGCCCTCCCAAGCCCCTCCTGACTTGCATGGAAACACTGAAATTAATTTCCCACAAAGTCAGGCTTAATGCTTGTCATCTTTATTTATTCATTTATTTTTTCTTTGAGACAGAGTCTTGCTCTGTTGCCCAGGCTGGGGTGCAATGGCGCGATTTTGGCTCACCTGCAATCTTCGCCTCCCAGGTTCAAGCAATTCTCCTGCCTCAGCCTCCTGAGTAGCTGGGATTACAGGCACGCGCCACCATGCCTGGCTAATTTTTGTATTTTTAGTAGAGATGGGGTTTTACCATGTTGGTCAGGCTGGTCTCAAACTCCCGACTTCAGGTGATCTGCCCGCCTTGGCCTCCCAAAGTGCTGGGGTTACAGGCGTGAGCCACTGTGCCTGGCCCTCATGTCTTCTTTAAAAGGCAAAACATAACTGCGGTTAATGTTTCAGGGACTAACTCCAACTTCACTTGGAAGCATCAGCTCCTAATATGTCAGAGTTGACCCTCACAGAGCATCCTAACGAAAGACCATCCAAAAGAGGGTGTCCACGTGTTCGACGTTGGCTCCTGAAGGGCTTGCCCTCGAAATTGTTTCTGCCACCTCTTTTCCTGTGACAGTAGGCTGGCTACTTCATCTCTCCTTCCATATCTTGATGTGGAAAATGGGGAGGCTCACCCCAGTCTGCAGGTTTGTGGTAAGGATTTGACGAGATGGTGACTGTCATGTGTTTTAATAACATGGTCAGCTCCTCTCGGCTCAGAAAAATATTTCTTCTTCTAATTAATTATTGTGGTGGGTATTAGATTTCTGACCCATCCCTTCCCCCTCCTGAAGAGACCCAGAGGGAAAATAGAGTGGCTTTTCAAAGGTAAGCAGCCTCTTAGTGGAAGAGTAAGGTTTTGGTCTCAGGCCACTCTGTTCCCAGCCCTAAGTTCCTACTTCTCAGGTGCCCCCTTGGGTCTCCTTCTTAGCAGCTGCTTCCTTCTTCCAACTATATCCTGCCTACAAAGGATCAAAGGCTCAAAAGAAGCCCCTGGAGAAGGAAACAGTCTCCAGGTGGCCTTCAGGATTTCTGCAGCGGGTTTCTTTGTGGAATTTCAGAGCAGGAGAAGTAAACAGCAACAACACAACCAGCTTGAGCAAGAGGCTGTTGAGGCCAGTGCAAGGACTCGTTTCACAAGGTTCTTCTACAAACACTACCAGTCAACAAAAGAAAAAGAAATTTAACTATTTATTTACCCAGTAAAAACAGTCACTTTAAAAAGTCTCCCTCAGCCGGTGCAGAGGCTCATGCCTGTAATCCCAGCACTTTGGGAGACTAAGGCAGGTGGATCACCTGAGGTCAGGAGTTCGAGACCAGCCTGGCCAACATGGTGAAACCCCATCTCTACCAAAAATACAAAAAGTTATCTGAGCGTGGTGGTGCATGCCTATAATCCCAGCTACTCAGGAGGCTGAGACAGGAGAATTGCTTGAACCTGGGAGGCAGAGGCTGCAGTGCAGTGAACCGAGATCATGCCACTGCACTCCAGCCTGGGCTACAGAGCGAGACTTCATCAAAAAAATAAAAAGGTCTCCCTTTATTAACTAACAAACTTAAGTGGTTCCATTCAATTCAGCCAGTACATTTCACTAGTGTTTTTTGTGCACCTACTATGAGCAGATGATGTGTTGGGCATGTTTACACATTCGTCCTCACTGAGGCCTCACTGCCACCATTTCACAGCTGGGGAAGCAGAGGTACAGAGCTGAGCAAGGCCAGAGTGGGAAGCCAGGTCCTCCCACCCTGGGTCTAGCATCCTTTCCACAACAGTAAACTCCCTGGTCACGACAGAACTGACCGGTTCTTCAGGCCATATTGACTGAATCCCAGCTCAGCAATCTTTTCCATCAATACAGGTCCTCTGCAGTCATTTCCTGATTAACAGTGGATCCATTTAGTTGAATTGTGGTCAGACTGGTTGTGCCTGTGGACATAGAAATACCGATGACCTGATTTCCCCCAGGAGTCTTTCAGCTTCGGGACAGGACATGGCAGAAGTTGAGAGTGACAATGTGAGTCCTGCTCCCATCTGAGCCCTCAGGGACATAGTAAGTGGGCTGCTCTTGGAGGAGAAGAGAGGAAAATGATGACAAGATGAGCCTTTAACAGATGCAAAGTCCTGGATAAAGGTTCAGAGAGTTGAGTGGAGCTGAGCAGGATCAGGACCCCACTTCTGGCTCTTTTAAATGGATAAACTCTGACGTTAGTGGTGGTTTAGTATCTCTAAGGCTTTATTTCCAGGCCTAAGAGTGGGGCTACGAAGAGCAAGCTTTTAGGGACTGTAGTGAGCATTAAAAAGAACACCTCAGACTGGGCATCGTGGCTCATTCCTGTAATCCCAGCACTTTGGGAGGCTGAGGCGGGTGGATCACTTGAGGTCAGGAGTTCGAGACCAGCCTGGCCAACATGGCGAGACTTCGTATTTACTAAAAATACAAACAAACAAACAAACAAACAAACAAACAATTAGCTGGGCATGGTGGTGCATGCCTGTAGTCCCAGCTACTCGGGAGGCTGAGGGCAGGAGAGTTGCTTGAACCTGGGAGGTGGAGGTTGAGGTGAGCAGAGATCATGCCATTGTACTCCAGCCTGGACGGCAGAGCGAGACTCTGTCAAAAAAAAAAAAAAAAAAGGGAACACCTCTGCTGAAAATTGCATTCACATCCAAGTCTCAACCCTCAGACAACAAGCATAGGGCTGGGTACACCCACATTCACCCCCATTTGTGGTACAGGGAAGTAGTGAAGACTGTAGCTTCCTGAGCCAGACAGCCTGGGGTCAAGTCTCGACAGTGACCTTGAAGCAGTTGACTCAGTCTAGATTTCAATGTCCTAACCCGAAGATAGGGACTTCATAGGTTATTCTGAGAATTAAATCAATGAAAATCACTGCTCTTAGGCTGACAGTAGAAGCCAGGAAGCAAGTAGAAGGACGTGCTGGATTAGGTCACCCAGGATTTTAAGATAAAGATCAAATCCTATTCACCAAAACACCAAAGTGATGCAGATCTGGCCCAATTCCTACTGCACAGAGTTGCTGCCAGGGCAAGAAGTTAGTGCACAAGAATGCACGTTGCTAAGAGTAAAATGCTCTACAAATCCCGAAATAAGGTCAGAGCTTGTGCTTGTGACCATTTTTATGGAGTTGTTCTTATTATCCTGGAGGGCTGTGTTTCTGGTTCACGTTTTCTGGTTTCCAGGACCATCCTGGCTTCTAGCAGAAACCCAGTTTACCCCCAGGGCTTGGCCCAGTTTGTGGCATATTGATGAAGTTCCCCAAGAGTTTGCTGAATTTCATGTGTCTGCTGGGTGGGACTAGATTTTCTAGGACTCTGGGCCCTTCACACTCTATGTGGGGTGGAACTCCACTATATTAGCTGCTACTGTTTCTGCTAATGATACACATATGTGCATAGTGCGTTGCCAACTTCAGTATTTTGTGAATATTCACTAATATTATTATCTGCCAAGGGGATCCCAAATGTCATCTACCCTTTCTAGGGAAAGAAGATAGATAGTTATCTGCTTGCAATATTTTTCATCTAGCATTTTAAACACGCAGCTTGCCATGTTTTTGGAAAGAAATGCAAATGAAACCATCTCCAGGAATAATTTTCTCTCTCTAAATTTCCACATTTGCACGATGTCCTTCAATTAAACCTGAAATCAAATTATGTTCCCCTTGAGTGGTCATTTTAATATTTGCAGGTTTCCTGGGACGGGAGATTAGGAGGCGCAATTGATTCTGTGAGCCCTCTTCTGCCTCCAGAGACTCTCTTGAACGCCAGCACAGTTCCGTCAGGGGCCTGGAGCAAAGCGTAGCTGCACACTTGGTCCCTCTCCTTCCTGTGTCTCCTCCTGGCAACCCTGACCCAGACGCAGTCTCTTTCTTTAAATATTGTAGCCCAAACAGCGGCTGGCTCCTAGAACGCACTGTGTCTTTAATCTCTCTGTCCTTGTTCCCTGCCATTCCCTGTATCAAGGCCACTCTCTCCTCACCCGTCCGTTCATGCTCCTCTTGGACCCTGAGCAAGGCACCTCTGTCTCATCTCCCCAGGATCCATCCTTGGGTCTCTGATCAGAGAATCTTAATTTTCCCCTGGGGTGCCACCTCTCTCACACTTTCTAAGGTGCCACATGCTCTGGCCCCACCTTCCCACCCCCGTTTGACCTGCTCTTCTCCTTGTCACTCGCTTGGGTCAAGCTAGGGGACTCTTTGCTGCTCCTGAAAACTGTCAGGCCCTTGCTCTCTCAGGACCTTAAAAATGGATCTTCCTGGCCAGGCGCCGTGGCTTACGCCTGTAATCCCAGCACCTTGGGAGGCCGAGGTGGGTGGATCACCTGAGGTCAGGAGTTTGAGACCAGCCTGGTCAACATGGTGAAATTCTGTCTCTACTAAAAATATAAAAATTAGCTGGGCATGGTGGCGGGCGCCTGTAGTCCCAGCTACTTGGGAGGCTGAGGCAGGAGAATTGCTTGAACCTGGGAGGCGGAGGTTGTGGTGAGCTGAGGTGGCGCCACTGCACTCCACCTTGGCCGCAAGAGCAAAACTCCATCTAAAAAAAAAAAAAATCTTCCCCCCTCTGTTAAATTTTCTCTTATCCCAGGCAGTCACTTGGCTCAGGCCTCAGCCCCTTCAGCTTCTGTACGAATGGTGTCTCCTTCTCAGTGAGACCCTCAACTCCCCTTGTTAATACAGCAGCCTAGAGCCCTCTCCCAGCACTGCACCCTCATTGCTTGGTTTATTTCCCCGAGTGCTTGCGCTTCCTGAATCTGCCCCACTGTGTCTTTTACTCGTTTGTAAACTCCCCCAGGGCAGGGAATTCTGTTCTTTCTGTCCTGGTGCCCCCTCTTGTCTCACGGCAGTGGTTGGCTCACAATATTCCTTAATGAATGTTTGGGAATAAATGTCACTAGGAAAGGTTGGCACAACTTCTTCCCCATTCCTCTGACTGTAAGGATGGGCACATGGCCCAGGCCTACCCCAGGCAACACCTCCTACCCCTGCATGAAAGGAAAATGTCTTGGGCCCCCAGAATCACTAAGGAAAACTCAAACTGGAAACTGCTTAGGGCAAACCTGCCTCCCATTCTGTTCAAAGTCACTCCTCTGCTCGCTGAGATAGATGCATATCTGATTTGCCTCCTTTGGAAAGGCTAATCAGAAGCTCAAAGAATGCAACAGTTTGTGTCTCACCTATCTGTGACCTGGAAGCTCCCTCCCACTGTGAGTCTTCCTGCTTTCCTTTCAAGTTGTCCCGCCTTTCCAGACTGAACCAATGTACTTCTTACATGTATAGATTGATGTCTCCTGTCTCCCTAAGATGTATAAAACCAAGCTGTGCCCTGACCACCTTGGGCACATGTCACCAGGACTTCCTGAGGCTGTGTCATGGGTGCGTCTTCAGCCTTGGCAAAAATAAACTTTTTAAATTAACTGAGACCTGTCTCAGATTTTCTGGGTTCACACCTGCTAGCAGCAGGGATTGGCCCAGGGAGATACAAGACCTAAGCCAGGGCCGGGCGCGGTGGCTCACGCCTGTAATCCCAGCACTTTGGGAGGCTGAGGCGGGCGGATCACGAGGTCAGGAGATCGAGACCATCCTGGCTAACACAGTGAAACCCAGTCTCTACTAAAAACAGAAAAAAATTAGCCGGGCATGGTGGCGGGCGCCTGTAGTCCCAGCTACTCAGGAGGCTGAGGCAGGAGAATGGCGTGAACCCAGGAGGCAGAGCTTGCAGTGAGCTGAGATCGCGCCACTGCACTCCAGCCTGGGCGACAGAGCCAGACTACGTCTCAAAAACATAAAATAAAAAAACAAACAAACAACAACAACAAAAAACAAGACCTAAGCCAGGCCAAAGACGGTCGGCCCAGGACTACTCCTGGAACTACTGGGAAATAACGCTCTTTTCTTCTCAGGAGTTGCTGGAGGCTCTGGGGGCTGCTTGATCACTACTTAGGGAAATGTGCCCAAGGCTGAAGCTTGCTGAGAGCGGAAAGCCAAGCCAGGAGGTGGAGAGAGAGCTGCCGTGGGGCCTGCGAACAGGCCTTTCCTTTGGCCAGATTCCTTGGGTCCATCCATGCCTCAGGCTCTACCTCTAGACTTGTTTACTTGGGCCAATAAATTCCCTTTTTTCGTTTAAGCCAAGTTGAGTCCGGATAAATTTTTGTTTAAGCCAAGTTGAGTCCAGATAAGTCCCCGGCAACAGAAAGGGTCTTGAGTAGGCCGGGCGCGGTGGCTCACGCCTGTAATCCCAGCACTTTGGGAAGCTGAGGCGGGCGGATCACGAGGTCAGGAGATCGAGACCATCCTGGCTAACACGGTGAAACCCCATCTCTACTAAAAATACAAAAAAAATTAGCCGGGCGCGGTGGCGGGCGCCTGTAGTCCCAGCTACTCGGGAGGCTGAGGCAGGAGAATGGCTTGAACCCAGGAGGCGGCGCCTGCAGTGAGCCGAGATCAGGCCACTACACTCCAGCCTGGGCGACAGAGCGAGACTCTGTCTCACAAAAAAAAAAAAAAAAAAAAGAAAAAGAAAAAGAAAAAGAAAGGGTCTTGAGTAGTTTCAGGTAAAATGCTTCCTTCCTGGGGGAAGCTCTTCTCTCTTCCTCTTCTTTGCCTTCCTGCTGTGTATCTCTCCTTGAGTGCGCTCATCATTGTGTTGTAGTTTATAATTGGCTCATTGTGTTGCAGGTTATGATTGGCCTATCTGATTCCCCACTAGTTGGGGTGTTCCTTGAGGGCTGGAACCATTGAGGGCTGGGAGTCATTTCTAGACGTTCCATGCCTGCGACAGTCAAGCTCATAGACGAAGCCCAATAAATATTTGTTGAACAAACAGTTGAGTGAATGAAATCGACTTGTTCCATTCCTCTGGCCAAGCTTTATTCAGGTGTTCATCCATTTTCAAACATATCTGACCCAAACACCTTCTTGGTGATGAGCCTCAGACTCCTCCAATCTTGATGTGTTCCCAAGTGTGTAGCCTCTTAAAGAGCTGATCAGAGCCAGCTGAGATAGCTGCTTAATTCTCTACCAGATGCCAGCCCATGTCCTATAGAAAAGCGGCATTTCACACAGATTAAGTTCAGCAAGCTGAGCCCTGCAGTAAGTTAGAAATTTCTTTTGATTAAAAAGTACCTTTTATTACAAACACATAGAGGCCAGGAGTGAGTTTACGTTTTTAATAATATGTTCCATGTTCTGAATCTGATTTTATTTCTCCAAGTGGAATGAAAGGAAAACTGGGGATTGGGAAATAATTTATTAATATTTGTCCACGTGGCCAGAGGGGAGTAGGTGGGGTGAGAGTGGGTAATGTTTGGTGGTTCGGCGGGTACGGCATGCCCCTAAATCATAGACCAGTGAGCCAGCAGCGGGAAGGGGGTTGCTGTCTTGTTTTGAACAATGGAGCAATGGGCAGCTTCCGGACTGGAGGCTGCCTGTGGCTTCTCCATTCTCCCATCTTCCATTTTTCTTTAGTCACTAGAGTGCTTTGTGCAAATTCTGAACTTCATCACTTAATAATTGCCTGGTCCCACAGTCGATCCAGCCCTATGTGTTTAATGTGGCCTGTATGGCCCTGACCACCTCTATAGCCTCACGTTGTGCATCCTCTCCGGGTGCCGGCCCTGTGCCTGAGCATACCCTGCTCCCTTCCACCTTAGGGTCTTAGCTCCATCTGAAGATTTTCTCACTCCATTGGCTAACACCTGTTCATCTTTGGATTTCCTCTCAAATGTCTCTTTTGCAGAGAACGCTTCTGTCCTAGAATCATGAAACAGTTTTCTTTCCATAGCATTTGTAGAGTTACTACAGCTGCTCATATACATTTGTGTGTACAGTTGGTTGATTATTATCAATCTCCCTCACTATGGGGATAGGGGGAGTGTCTGTTGAATTATTGTCGTTGCTGTTTCTCTGCTGTTGTCTGTCCCAGTGTTTATCACAGAACATGACACGCAATAGGTCCTGCCAAGTATTTGCCATGTGATGAGTGGATGCAGCATGGAGCTCTGGGTCTGGGGCAGGGGTGGCCCACACCTGGATGGAGAATGGTCCGTGGGTCCTCTCTGCTGGTGCACAGCGGCACAGGGATGGGATGAGCTGATGATGGTTAGGAAAATTCCCTCAATTGTTGACAAATACACAGACAATGAGGGTGAGAGTAGGGATAGGGCTGAGGTGGGGGTATCAAGCTGATTTTCACTTTTCTTTTCTGTCCTGTTCTTTCCTTTTTTTAAAATTTTTTTTAATTTTTGAGGCAGATTGTCACTCTGTTGTTCAGGCGGCAGTACAGTGGCACAATCTTGGCTCACTGCAGCCTCAGACTCCCTGGGTTCCAGCGAGCTACTACCTCAGCCACCTAAGTAGCTGGGATTATAGGCACCCACCACCATGCCTGGCTAATTTTTTTTTTTTTTCGGAGTCTTGCTCTGTCTCCCAGGCTGGAGTGCAGTGGCGTGATCTCGGCTCACTGCAGCCTCCGCCTCCCAAGTTCCAGCAATTCTCCTGCCTCAGCCTCCCGGGTAACTGGGATTACAGGCTTGTGCCCCCATGCCTGCCTAATTTTTGTATTTTTAGCAGAGACAGGGTTTCACTATGTTGGCCAGGCTAGTCTTGAACTCCTGACCTCAGATGATCTGCCTGCCTCGGTCTCCCAAAGTGCTAGGATTACAAGCATGAGCCACCGCGACCGGGCTCATTTTTATATTTTTAGTAGAGATGGCAGTTTCATCATGTTGGCCTGGCTGGGTCTTGAACTCCTGACCTCAAGTGATCCGCCAGCCTCGGCCTCCCAAAGTGCTGAGATAACAGGTGTGAGCCACCATGCTTGGCCAATTTTCACCTTTCTTTTTCTTTTTTTGGGGGGGTGGTGGGGGGAGGGTGGAGTTTCATTCTTGTCGCCCAGGCTGGAGTGCAATGGCTCGATCTCGGTTCACTGCAACCTCCGTCTCCTGGTTTCAAGGGATTCTCCTGCCTCAGCCTACCAAGTAGCTGGGATTACAGGCGTGCACCACCACGCCTGGCTGATTTGTGTATTTAATTCGTGTATTTTTAGTAGAAATGGTTTCACCATGTTGGCCAGGCTGGTCTCAAACTCCTGACCTCAGGTGAGCCACCTGTCTTGGACTCCCAAAGTACTGGGATTACAGGTGTGAGCCACTGCACCCGGCCAATTCTCACCTTTCTTAAGGACCCACATTCCAGAACCCGCTACATTACTGTGAGGAATCACACATGCACATAACTTAGAGTCAAATCTTTTTTTTTGAGACGGAGTTTCGCTCTTGTCTCCCAGACTGGAGTGCAATGGCATGAACTCGGCTCACTGCAACTTCCGCCTCCCGGGTTCAAGCAATTCTCCTGTCTCAGTCTCCCGAGTGGCTGGGATTACAGAAGCCTGCCACCACGCCCGGCTAATTTTTGTACTTTTTAGTAGAGACGGGTTTCGCCATGTTGGCCAGGCTGGTCCTGAACTCCTGACCTCAGGTGATCCACCCGCCTAGGCCTCCCAACATGCTGAGATTACAGGCGGGAGCCACAGCGCCCGGCCGAGTCAAATCATTTGTATCCACTCACTCTAAATATATAGGTAGAAATAATGCATATATGCATGCTTCTATAATTTATTTCTACTAACTGGACATGGACAGTATTTGCATCTGTTGCAAATAGGTAAATTATTTGTTTTCTTAAATTATAGGTGGCATATTTATGACAAGCACATATAAATTGTGAGTGCACATTATAAATATATAATCCTGTTTGCAGACATTTATGGGCTGTATGCTGTGTGCCAAGCTTTGGGCTGAGCACTTTACAGTCATTATTTCATTTTATCTTCATTGCTGTCCCGTGGAGAAGATAAAATGCACTGGCTTTCAACTTTCTCTTTGTAAAATAGAACCTATTTTAAAAATAAAATATAGCACATAAACTTCAACATATAGAAGAGACAGAAGCTTTGCAGCATCCTGGAGATGCTCTTAGCATTCCTGCCTCCATCTCTACCCTACCCTCCAAGGCAAAGAGGCAGAGGCAAGAGGACTGGATTCCCAGGCTAAGATGCTCACCCCTTCCCAGCTGTGTAACCTGGGGCAAGTTGCTTAAATATCTGAGCCCCAGTTTCCTTACCTTTAAAAATCCCCAAACATTAATTATGAGAATACAATGAGATAATGTATTAAAAATAAGAAAAACATTATAACTCAGTGACTGGCACTTAGCGGGTACAAAATACCTGTTATCTGAATTTCCTTCTGCCTTAGGTTGGCTTCCCCAGAAGCAGATCCTGAAATAATGAATGTGAAAGTGGTGCATTAGGAAGTGTGCACCTGAAAACACTGGTGTGGTTTTGGGGCAGTGGGCTTGTGTAGGGGAGGAGACCAAGCAAGGCTGTGATGTCAAGCAAAGGCCCGTGGAGGTTGACTTTGGCTCAACTCCACAGAGGAGCTCAGGAAACAGTGTAGGTCATACTTCGGAGCTGCCCTAGGCAGGGGCCAGGGAGCTGCAGCATTGATAACCTATACCCATCAACCCAAGGCTATTCCCAGGGACTCTGTCCGTTGCATTGACCCCCAGAGTGGGTTCCAGCTGCCGCGGGGCAGCCTTTTATCAAAGTGAGGGAGCGATGTGGGTTCTGTTGAGAGTTAAATGCACTAGGGGCCGCATGCCTTGGATGGTCAGAGTTCCCTGGGTGAGGTGGGCAGAGTTCTGGCTAATGACCCCCACAGAGTCCTAATATGTGATGGTCTGCAGAAGGCTCTGGAACCATTTAGAAGAAGGGCTCTCTTCATCATCTCTGCCTTTACTGGACCAAGTCCAAGTGCCAAGTACAATCAGAGCCCTCCTTACTGTGGATTCACCCCTTGGTGTCTAGCAGCTCCTTCTCATTGGAGGCTTGCCTGGCAACACAGTGAAAGACCCAGTATCTCTGGGTACCAGGGTGCCTCTGCATAAAGTACCAGTCCTAGGGCACTGGAGATACATCTGTGCTTTTTGCTGTAGATTAGAATCAGGAGGGTGCATTTCTCCAAAGGTACCTGGAGGACAGTGACCAGACACACTCCAGGACTGTGCACATGGAGACAGCCCTTTCCCGAGGGCTCACTTCATGCCTTTTCCTGGGATATCACTCAGTCCTCTCATTTCACACTAACTCCAGGAGGCATTTTGCTGTTTTCATTCCCATTTTCCAGATGGAGATACTGAGGCTCTGAGAGGCTCTGCAACTTTAAGGTCTTGGAGTTAGTTACTGCCAGAACAAGAATTTCAGCCCCAATCTTTCAGACTTCCTCTCACCACTCTGCCCTTCAGTTAACCTAAGAGATTTGGGAGCCAGGAGGAAGATTCTGACATTGCTAATTAGAGAGATACTACAGGGATTATAACAAATCTGGAGAATGAACTCTAAGATCACCAGGTGGTGCCCCTGGAACTTGTCCAGCTGCCCAAATATGGAAGAGAATGAGACTTCAAGGAAGGATGGTCTCTTTTGTCTATGGAATTAACCTATGTTAATTTATTTCCTACTAAATTTCAAGCTACAGTGTAGAAGCTTTAATTAACACTCAGAACCAAGGATGGGTCCAGTGGGACTGTCCCGAGAACGTGTGCACACAAGCTCATCTCTAAACTCATCCCTAATACTAATTAGCCGCACAAGTTCTCCAAGGGCCTTGTCTGCTAATTTGGAACCTGGCGATGAGCTCTATCTCTGCCTAGCCTTGGAGAACAAGGACACAAATCTCTTCATCTCCATTATCAATGTCATGCCAACGGCCCAGGGGGACTCTGGAATCATTAATGACTCCTCATTGGTTGGCAGAGCAACTTGAAGCCCTTCACAAAGTGACTCTGCCTGGTTTGCTCCTCCACATCCAACTGTGACATAATGGGGTTAGTTCAGTGGACAACACTGCTGCAGTCTGGTGAGGACATTGGCCTCACCCCCTACCATGCTGACCTGGGATGGAAATGTACATTCTTGAGGCTTTGAACACAAAGATGAACACAAGAACACTTCAGAGGAGTGTGGGGCTGGCAGTTGGGAAGCCCAAGACCTCTTCCCAGCAGCACCAGTTTTTTCTCCCGTGGAGTTCGTCATTACTTCTCTGTATCCCAGTTGCCTTAGCTGTAAAAGGGGGCTGTAATTCTTACAAAACCCTTGTCCCAGGATGATCATGAGAATTCCATGAGTTAAAGCATCTGCAACACGTAGAAAAGTGGCAGACACATCGTAAGCATAAAAAATAAAAATAAAAAATAATAAAGTTAACCCTTGCTGTTATGATTCTTCCATCTTGGCCTCTGAGTTCCCCCCCAACTAGGCTTCCTGCAGGGACAGTGACCAATGTCTGTGCACCAGGACATGCCATGTCAAGGCTCCCAGACCCCAGGGACCACTGCTTCAGAGGTCTGCTCTATCATCTCTTGCCACCTGCCTCTCAAACTACATTGTGATGTCTTTCAAAAATCAATCTAATAATGCCACTCTCATTACTTGGAAGTTTATCCCAGGTCCCGGTCTGCCTATAAGACCCAGCCTAGCCTAACCTGTGACTGCCTCTCGCCTCATTTCTCTTTCTCTTTTTTTTTTTTTTTTTTTGGAGATGGAGTCTTGCTCTGTCACCCAGGCTGGAGTACAGTGGTGTAATCTGGGCTCACTGCAACCTCAACCTCCTGGGTTCAAGAAATTCTCCTCCTTCAGCCTCTGGAGTAGCTGGGATTACAGGCGCTTACCACCATACCCGGCTAATGTTTTTGTATTTTTATTAGAGATGGGGTTTTACCAGTTTGGCCATGCTGGTCTCGCACTCCTGACCTTAGGTGATCCGCCTGCCTCTGAAAGTGCTGGGATTACAGGCGTGAGCCACCATGCCTGGCCCTCTCACCTCATTTCTGACTGCACTCTGCTCGGCTCATGCTTCTGTTACGGCACTGTGCTCCTTGCTGTTCTAGGAGCTGTGAGCATGCCTCTGCCTCAGGGTCTTGCCTCTGCCTTCCCCTCCTCCTGGAACCTTCTCACAGTTATAGTGTTGCTCATTCAGTTCTTTCATCTCTCAGTTTAAAGCTGACTTCATTTGAGAGGCCACCTGAAATACATTCACAAGACAGGACAGGATGAACAGGAGGTTCAAAGTCATGGCTTAAAATAGCAGTTGAAGGGCTGGGTACAGTGGCTCATCAGCCTGTAATTGCAGCACTTTAAGAGGCCAAGGCGGGTGGATCGCGAGGTCAAGAGATCGAGACCATGTTGGCTAGCATGGTGAATCCCTGTCTCTACTAAAAATACAAAAGATAAGCCAGGTGTGGTGGCACGCAACTGTAGTCCCAGCTACTCGGGAGGCTGAGGCAGGAGAATCGCTTGAACCCAGGAGGCGGAGGTTGCAGTGAGCCGAGATTGCGCCACTGAACTCCATCCTGGGTGACAGAGGGAGACACTGTCTCAAAAAACCCCCAAAAAACAAAAACAAAAACAAAACAAAACAAAACAAAAAAACAGTTGAAGAACAAGGGCAGTTTAGCCCAGGGAAGAGGCCCCTGGTAGTTGGGGGACAGGACTGAGTTGGAATTATCATGCTTCTTAGGGGCTATCGTGGAAAGACAGCAGGCTTGCTGTGTGAGGAAATTTGGGGAGAACAAGGATGAAGAGCTAGACACCACAGGGAGATAGCCACATCTTTAAGGTAACACTAGGAGAGAATATTCTCCCCATCACACCTGTCCAGAGCTGAGTTGAGCAGCCTCAGGACACTTGAAAGTGGAGGCTGAAGAACCACCGGGCAAGATAATCCAGCTATTCCAGTTGGAGGATGGAGTGTTTGTACGTGGATGTAGGTACTGAATTTGGTAAAATTCCAAACTGGAGCTTCTGGGCTTCTTCACTGTTTTCCTAGGCATTTTGTCTCTGGAAGCCCTCGATGAGACTGTCAATGACCCCAGGAGGGGGCAAGTTTCTTGGCCAGGATCAGACCTTTGAACTTCACTTGCTGCTGAGACTGGGGAAGCGAGTGCAACCTCCTTTATTCTCTAAGACAATGGTCCTTCTACACTTATTAAAAGGAATCAAAATATTTTGTTTCAGGGTTTCTCAAACATTTCAAAGACAGGAAAATCTGTGATCTAAGGCACTGCACTGCCCCAGTCTCTCTCCCATGACCTTCCACAGCATTTTGCTTTGAGGTCTATCTCAGGAATTGTTACAATGTACTGTAAGGATGTATTTGACCCCTCCAAAAAATGAGTCAATGAGTTTTTTTTTTTTAATTTTTTAATTTAAAAAATTTTTTTTTTGAGATGGAGTCTCACTCTGTCACCCAGGCTGTAGTGCAGTGGTGTGATCTCGGCTCGCTGCAACCTCAGCCTCCTGGGTTCAAGCGATTCTCCTGCCTCAGTCTCCTGAATAGCTGGGATTACAGGTACATGCCACCACACCCGGCTTATTTTTTGTATTTTTAGTAGAGATGGGGTTTAACCACATTGGTCAGGCTGGTCTCAAACTCCTGACCTCAGGTGATCCACCCACCTCGGCCTTCCAAAGTGCAGGTATTGGGATTACAGGCATGAGCCATCGTGCCCAGCCCCCCAAATGAGTTTTTTATGTGTAGAGTTTATGTCTTATTTATTACTGTATCCCCAGTTGAGTTCAATGTGTGTGTGCGTGTGTGTGTGTGTGAGAGAGAGAGAGAGAGAGAGGCAGAAAGAGAGACAGAAAGAGAGTTGGGGGGTGAGGGGGTGGTTTATTCAATCTGTGTGCAGATTGCATAAGCCAGATGACATTTGAATGATAATCAAGATGCAACTTTTCAACCTTAGGCAGTTTTGGTTCCTGTCCTCTGACTGGGGATGAAAACGATAGGCTAATAATTTCTTTTTACTCACAGGAAAATTAGCAGACATTCCCTGCATTGCTTTAGGTTTTCACTTCGAAATCTGAGACTTCGAAATGTGAGAGTTGTGGTAATTCCAGTCCCACATATTCACCAGAACTCCCAGATGCCTTGGTGCTAAATCTCTTTTCTCATAGCTTGGGTTGGCTTTGGGGTGCAGCCTGCAGTGGCAAATGGGGGTGTGGCTGGCTTCCGCTTCTGTTCCATCTCTCTACCTGGTCTGCTCTTTTCTTTCTCTATGACTGGTTCTGATGTGCCATAGAAAATGCAAACAGACCTTCCGAAAAAGTCTCCCTAGAGCCATCCTAGTTATAAACCAGCTTTGTCCCCTCGGGCCTGGCTGTTGGCCCAAAAAAAGAGCTTTTCCTCCTGTGGGCTCTGGACGGCCCTCTAGGGCCTCCCTGCACCCCCCTGACCCAGGGAGGTGGCCTCCTGAATCCCCTTCTTCGGCCACCAGGTGCTCACCTGCAGCTTCTTGTTCCTCCTCTTCCCACCCTCCACTGAGAAGGATCTGAGGCTGTTCTAAGCTGCCTGCCATAGCCCACGTTTTGCAGAGTCACCGTCTGACCACAGCGTGCACTTACACCCCTGCCCGTCTATGAGCGAACATACTCCAATGAAGCAGTGCACTCATGGCCCCCAGGGCAGCTGCTCATCTTCTTTAATCACTTAGGCAGAAGTCAGACCTAGTTTATCCTGTTCCAGAGGGTAGAATAGAACAGGTCCTTGCAAGCCCCGTTGAAACCCCTCTTTCTGGAGCTGGGGTGGAAGGTAGCATCCTGTCCAGATGATGGGATAGGGGCTGTCACCTTATGGACTCACATCACTCTCTCCAGAGGTTTCTCCACTACTGTCTTTTCAGTTTCTTTCTCACCTTGATGTTTCCCACCGAGGGATCCAAAGAGCAGTAGAACAGGCTTTCCTTCATTCTTTTTGTAAATTTTGCAGCTGCCTGTGTTGGTGTGGGCTTTTCCCCACATCCCCTTTGGGATTCTGTTGGCCTTGTCCAGGCACGGTGTTTAAATTGAGGCAGAAAGAGTACCACTGGAACAGCCTGTTGCTTGTTTGATCCACCATGTGTCAGGCTCTGGGGAGTGAACAGGGCTGAAAAGGGGAATGAGGCCAGGCTTGTGCTCTAGAGGAGTGCTTAATCTGGTGGGTGGAGGGAGGGAGAGGGACAGAGAGAGACAGAGACAGAGTGCTTCCGTCAGCCCGTATTTACTGAGTGCCTACAGACGTCAGGTATGATGCTAGGTTCTAAACATGCACAGGTGAAGAAAATGGGCATGGTCCCTGGCATTAAACATAACATTGTAAGGTCCAGAGGGCATGCAAGGGAGAGCAGTAAAGCTGAGGGCAGAGAGGTGAGGGGGCTGGGGAGCAGAGCACTTACGTTCTTGTGGGTGATTGTCAAGGACTTTGGCTTTAACCATGATAGGGAGCCATTGGAGGGTTGAAAGGTGTATCATGATCTGATCTATGTTTCAGAAGGGTCATTGTGGCTGCTCTGCCCTTATAGGGGCACAGGGCAGAAGCAGTGAGACCAGTCTGGGGGCTAATGGAGCAACGCTGTTGAGCAATGTGTGAGTGATAGGAATGATGAGAAGCAGTCAGCTACGGGGTTTATTTGAAAGTACAGCCAACATTTGCTATGGATTCCATGTAAAGGGTGACTTCAGGTCTTTCCAAGCTCCAAAAGAATGAAATTACCATTAACTGGGATGAAGACAATTGTGGGAGGAGGAAGTTGGAAGAAGGGTGGGAAATCAGACATTTTTGGACAGGTAAAGTTTGAGATGCTTTTTATGCAATCCAGTGGAGATATTTGGGTGCAAGAGAGATATCAGACCTCTCCACAATAAAACTGGGGGAGTCATCAAGGAATAGATGATATTTAGGTCATTATCTTGAGGTGCTGACCTCAAAGGTGCATGTAGAAAGAGAAGAGGTCTGGGGAGTAAGGCTTGGGTCATTCCAGTGTTTGTTAGTGGCTGACATGGGGAAGAACTGGCAAGCGAGAAGTCAATGGAAGAGGAGGACAGTCCAGAGCCATGTCCTAGAAGCCAACTGAAGAAAGGGTTTCAAAAGGAAGCAGTGATTAACTTATCAAACATGGCTGGTACAGTAAAATATAACAAGACTGAGGCATAACTGTTAGATATAGCAATGTGCAGGCTATTGGAGTCCTTGACAATGGTTCTTTTGTTGGATTAGTGGAGACAGAATTAGGGTTGGTTGGAGTTAAATAGAGAATGAAAAAATGGTGAATGTAGACAATTCATTCCAAGAGGGGGAAGGGAGATGCATGGACAAGAAAGAATATTTGAATTAATATTCAATATTAATTCAATATTAAAATAATGATGCAAAAGAGAAAGATGAGAATGGTGAGAAGATGGGATGTAGGGGAACTAGCTTTATATAGGAGCATAGACAGTCTGTAGCATTTGAAAGGAAGGCAGAGGTTGGGAGTACAGGTGCAGGGAGGTACATGAGGTAGTGGCACTATGTGGAATTTATCTTCTAATTGCCTAACTTGCTCAGCAAAGTAGCAAGAAAAGGGTAAAAGTGGAGAGAACTTTTGGAAGTCTGAGAAGAGAGTAGACATGAAGTAGTCTAAAATAGTAGGAGATTGGATTGATGCGGGAAAGGCGGCAAGATAGCTGGGTAGCCTTAAAGACTCACTTGAGGTTGGTGGTCAGGTTGTCATTAATTTAAAATCAACATTGCTTTGGGTTGTCTTCCAGTGAAAGACAGTTGTTTGGGTTCAGGCAGAGAGTGTGAGCAGTGAGGATTTAACAAGAATTGTAGTTTTTCCAGGAAAGTACAATGACAAAGAAAAGGGCCGTGGAGATAAAGGTGTATGAAAGAGATGATTATAATGGTGCTCTGTGACATCTATGCTAGGCTGCAGGGAAGTGGCCACGTGAGTGGGATAGGGGACAACAAAAATATGGTAGGGTCAATGGATTATAGGGTTGTGTTGAGGCCAAGGACTTGTTGGAGTTAACGTAGTATATAGCAGATGGACTGCAAATAAGAGAGGTGGTGGTCTGAGAGAGAGATGCTTGAGGTTGGAATTCTGGAGGGGCTAAAGTCACTGTAATGACAAGGTCTAGGAGTGAGTAGGAGGTAGCAGAGGAAGTCAAGTTCAAAGGCCATGGCCATTGCCTAGGCAAACCATGGTGGTGGCTTGAGTTGAAATGGCAAAAAAGAAGATGGAGAAAAGCATATGGTGATGAACATTCCAATATGATCACGGAACTCCATGCAGCATAGCATTTTCAAGAACTCCAGAGTCTGATCGCTCGGGTTCTCTTCCTGGCTCAATCATGTACAAGCTCTGTGATCTCGGGTAAATTATCTTCAAATGTGATGTGGGTGGACAATAGCACCTACTTCATACCTTTGTCATGAGGATTAAATAAATTTGTACAGGCAAAGCACTTGGCATGTAATAAAATATCAATAGCTGATAATAATCTGTAACTCCTAGGCCTGGCCCCCTATTGTGGATCCCCATGGACTGGCCTACAGCAGAGGTTCTACAGGAGCACTACCTGTTCCCCTGGGGACTTATATCCTAAGAACAACTGGTAGTTTAAACAAAAAAATGACATGGGGTGAGTTAGGTTTTATAAAGATTACTCTATTTACTGCAAGGAGAATGGTTTATTTCAAATTTCAGATGAAAAAAGGGCTTGGGACTTTGATGTTCATTGAAGTGGGACAAGCATTGTAATGCGTGTAGAAATGGGCCTATAGGTAGGAGAAGGTGCTCCTTGTTATGTTACTCAAGGTCCTTCAGAGTTGCCACCCTGCTTTTCCTGGTAGCTGGATCTCCAGCCACTGCCTCTGCTCAGCATTAGGCACAATTCCCCCAGCCAAACTCACATCTTGGTTTATGGGAGACCTCTCAACCCTTTCACTGGCCACACTCTTATTCATCCTTCAAAACTCAGTTCTCAGATCATCTGTGTAGACTTCCCTAGTGTCCAAAGCTTGAATGGTTCCCACTTGCTCTCTTCATTAGGATGTCCAAACTGCTTATATTTGCTGTATTCATAAAGGGATGTATCATAAGACTTAAGATTTTTAGGCCGGGCATGGTGGCTTACCCCTGTAATCCCAGCACTTTGGGAGGGCAAGGTGGGTGGATCACAAGGTCAAGAGATCAAGACCATCCTGGCTCATAAGGTGAAACCCCATCTCTACTAAAAAAAAAAAAAAAAGCAAAAAATTAGCCGGGTGTGGTGGCAGGTGCCTGTAGTCCCAGCTACTCAGGAGGCTGAGGCAGGAGAATGGTGTGAACCCGGGAGGCAGAGCTTGCAGTAAGCCGATATCTCGCCACTGCACTCCAGCATGGGGAACAGAGCAAGACTCCACCTCAAAAAAAAAAAGAAAGAAAAAAAAAAAGACTTAAGATTTTCCTCTTTTAGGAATAAAGTTGACCCCTAAAACTCATTGGCCATTTTACTCTTTAGCTTGGAGGAGTCAAGCTAAAGGGAACACAATGGTTGATTCTTGTGAGTGCACACACCCCATGGTCTTTTCGAGATCATGGCAGAAAATATTGACTCTCTTTTTGTTTCAGGGTTTTTCTCAGTCTCTAGAGGATTGAAGACAGTTGGTAGTCCAATGGCAGGGCTCTTATCTGGAAGCCTCTATCAGATTTCCCACTGAGGCCTAAGGCTGAGAACATTTTTTTTTCCCTTTCACGCTTCAAGTTGGGAGTGATTTGTGTCTGCTGTCTATAGCTCTCAAAGACCTGTGGGTACTGTTTCTCAAAAAATAAAAAAAAATCACATTATTTCAACAGGGAGATCATGCAGAGCTGGTGCAGATTCAGTGAGATCGTCCTCGAAATCTTATGCCAACCTGCTGTTGGTGTTTCCAAGAGAGAGTGTGGGAGTGGCCTGAGACCCTCTTCCCAGGAATATATTGCGGTTATGGTCAGACTTCAGGTCCCAGCTGCAGAAGCCCCGGGTAGCAAATGTCCAGTTGTAGATAAAACCCTAAGGGTCTTTCGTCCTTCAAGTAGAGGTGGCGGAGGAGCGGTGGTGGCTTGAGATTTACTGGGACTTTTGAAACCAACGAACTTCCCTAAGCAGAGGGCTAGATCCTGGGGGTGATGTTTGAGTGCTGTCTAGAAAGAATAGAGGGGCTGCAGGAGAACCTTCTGGGGACTGCTTATGGCTTTTTTTTTTTTTTTTTCCAGATGGAGCTTCACTCTTATTGCCCAGGCTGGAGTGCAATGGCACAATCTCAGCTCACCAAAACCTCCACCTCCTGGGTTCAAGCAATTCTCCTGCCTCAGCCTCCCAAGTAGCTGGGATTACAGGTATGCACCATCACGCCCAGCAAAGTTTTGTATTTTTAATAGAGACGAGGTTTTACCATGTTGGTCCGTCTGGTCTCGAACTCCCAAGCTCAGGTGATCCACCCGCCTTGGCCTCCCAAAGTGCTGGGATTACAGGCATGAGCCACTGCACCAGGTACCTCATGGCTCTTTCTGCTTTATTCTTTATTTGTTAAATGCTAACATTTTAAAAACTGTGGTAAAATCCACATAATGCAAAATTTACCATCTTAACCATCTTTAAGTATCCAGTTCAGTGGTATTAAGTGCATCCATATTACTGTGCAACTGTCACCACCACCTCGTATAAATGGAATCACATAATATTTGTCCTTTTGTGACTGGCTGATTCCACTTAGCATGACGTCCTCAAGGTTCATGCACGTTGTAGCAGGTGTCCGAACTTCCTTTTTGAAGGCTGAATGATATTCCGTGGTATATACATCCCACATTTTGTTTATTCATTCATCCATCCATGGACACTTGGGCTATTTTCACATTTTGGCTATTGTGAATAGTGCTGCTATGAATACAGGTATATTTTACTCTTTATTATAAAAGAATAAAAATTAGGCCTCTTCCTAGTGGAGAGATACATCTGACTTTGCCAAGTGTGTAAAACTGGCCTCTGAGAAGGACTCAACATGGAGGGTTGGGGATGGTTCTCATCCTAGAGCCTTCCTGCCCCAACCCAAGAGTGACCTTGGAAAAAATGGCTCCCTGCATGGTGTATGGGTGTGGGGGAGAGTTCTGGAAGGCTGGACCATGAGGGCTACAATGTGCAGTGAACTGTCCATGACCAAGCACAGTAACCTGGAGAGAAGAACCCGTGACCATCTCAGTGCACTCCAGTAGCCCCCTGGGGACTATGTGCTCCCTGTAGAGTGGCAGAGGAGGGTACTGGGCAGTGGCCAGATGGAAGACAGGGGTGTAGCCAGGCAGCCTGTGTTGGTGTTCTGGCTATGCTGTCTGCTGCCACCAGGACAGCTTGCCCACATGTTTAGCTCTCGGTTTCCTCATTTGTAAACAGGGATGATGATCACAGTGCCCAGCTCACCAGGTGGTTGTTAGGATGAAATGTGACAACATATGTAAGGTAATTAGCATAACGTCTGGGCCAGAGGACAATCTCGGTAAATATTCACTGTTTTTGTTGTTATTATTTCCCTCTTCTTTGAGGCTGGAGACTCCAGGATCCACTGTGCCCTTTGGACAGATTAATCAGCCCTGGCCTGTTAGGCATATTCTAGGAGCTGGGGGAATAGATACAGAGTCAAGTGGGTTTTTTCATGAGCAGCTTAGAACTACTGAATGACTAAGTAAACCTTTCTCTGCCAGGCAACGATGGGCATATTAGCGCATGCTGGTGGTGCTTCATCGTCACTTTTTGCTTGTGTTCTTTTTTTTTTTTTTTTTTTTTGAAACAGAGTCTCGCTCTTGTCATCCAGGCTGAAGTGCAGTGGTCCATGCTCTGCTCACTGCAAACTCTGCCTCCCAGGTTCAAGAGATTCTCCTGTCTCAGCCTCCCAAGAAGCTGGGATTACAGATGTTTGCCATCACCCCTGGCTAATTTTTGTATTTTTAGTAGAGACGGGGTTTCACCATGTTGGCCAGGCTAATCTCAATCTCCTGACCTCAAGTGATCTGCCCTCCTAGGCCTCCCAAAGTGCTGGGATTACAGGTGTAAGCCACTGCACCTGGCTGCCTGTGAGTGTTCCCCTCTAGGCCCCCAGACAGTGGTCCCTTGAGGGCAGGACCTGGATTTTATTCATCTTGTGCCCTTTGTGCCCAGGACAGAGCTGGCCACAAAATGGGCAACTTACACTCAAGGACTTCGGGTTTGGCCTTTTGTTTTCTGCGAGTCTTGCCCTTACCTGGATTTGGCCTCTGTGGGAAGAGCAGGCAGGCCTCAGTGAACATCAGCAGTGCTTTTTCCTTGAAGAAGCTCCTCAGCTGCAGGCCTCTCATAAATGAGAGAGGAAGACTCCACGGGTTTAGAGATTGGGGCCTTGGGGATGATTTTACAAAATTCTGAAATGTTCCGGGGATGGAATCTTCTCAGGATGGTTCATGGGGTCGGGGACACCTGGAACAGGGCCTAGATCTGGACATCCCATTGTGGAAGAGCCTGTTGCACCCTGTCCTGTCTGTGCCCAGGGATTTCTGTGTCCCTCTCCTAGAAGCAGGGCCAGCCCCGGCTACTGTCCAGCGAGGCCACTCCTGACACCTGTTGCGTTTGCTCAGCAGAGTGGGGAGTGACGGGTTTTGTTCTTAGGCAGGCACAAATGGGCCCTGTGTGCAAGGCCAGACTGGCCTGAGGCCCAGGCTAACTTTCCAGCACCATTTCCCCCTCTGTCCACGTGTCTTAGAGTTAGGCCCAACCTGAGTTCAGTTCCCAGCTTTGTTTTCATCACAGGTCAACTAGCCTCTCTAAACCTTATTCTTCACCTGAAAAAAAAAACAAAAAACAAAAACAAAAAAAGAAAAAGAAAAATCCCAGAGGCTTTTACTACCCTCCCGAGGCTGCTGTGAGGACCAGATGGGAGAAGATGCCCAAAGCACAGACCCCAGGGTCTACACCACAGAGAAAGGGCTGGGTGGTTTCTTTCCCTTTCTCAGCTCCCAGCACAAAATGTGTCTCAGTATACGAGCGGCCCTTGTGCATCTCCTGCTGGACTCAAGCTGCTCCCTCCCTCCAGGGCCTGCATCTTCCATCTCCCCTAGAGAAACTGTGCTGAGTCTCAAGCTCCAATCCCTCTGTAAAGCCTTCTATGCCCGGCCCAAGCATAACTGATGGCTCCCTTCTTTCTGGCCTGGGCCTTTGGTAGACCCAACAGAAGATTTCCCTCCAGGTCTAAAATCTGGCATTTTCTATATTGCTAGGATTTCCAGAGTTTAGGCATTTTTAACTGAAACCCTGCCCAAGAGTACTAAAAGCTTCTTTAAGCATATGAGGTAGATATTTGCACACCAGTGTATACACACAAATGCAAGTCAATATTTTAAAACATTATTTCCTGTATGGGTCTTATAAATGACAAACATTCACCTCTCCTGGTAAGGAGCACCCATCCGTTGTTATCTGTAGCTCAGCAGAACACACACATCCTTGTGTGTCACTCATCAAAGCAAATTGCCTGTCCTTTCTTTTTTCTGACATTACCAAACTGTGATTTACGATAATAAAATATGCATTTTTCTATTGTGTAAGAATTTGGATGCAATCTCAGTGTGGAGAACAAAGATTGATTTGAGCCCTGACATTCAGAAGGGAAGTACAGGCCCCACCTGTGGAAGGTGGAAGGGGCTGGTGCATGGCGGTGCCTTCCTACAGTGCAGGTTGGAGGAGGCCAGTGACTCATGAGGGACATTCCAAGAGGTCAAGAGGTGTTGATTCCTCTTGACCAAGGTGTCATTCCAAGGTGTCAAGAGGAGATCCAGAGTTGGGCTCTGAGAGAACCTCACTAGAGATAGGAGGAGGAGGAGAAAGGCGGCTGAGCACCATCAGGGCGGATGCTTGTGAGCCTCTGTACACCGGGTTGTGAGAGCATGGAGTACTGGAGAACTTGGCATACATGTCCCAGGGTCCTGGGGCAAACATGGAACACAGGCAGGTGGCACCTCTCACCTGGAGAAGGGAGAGGTTGGAGACAAGCGGAGCTGCGAGGAGACAAGGGGAGTGTTGTGTGAGCTGTATGAGGCAAGGATAGATAAATGGGTTTCCTGTGCAGCCTACTCAAAAGGGCTGCCCGCTAGGTGTGTGGAACCCACAAGAAGGTAGCTGCAGGGGGACTGGCCAAGACAGAAGCTGAATGCAGGTCCTCAAGTGTCAGGACATGGTTTGGTGCAGGGATGCTTGTCAGGGTCTCTAGAGAACCAGTTCAAGGGGCAGCAACTGTGAGCCTGACAAGCAGACACCCACTGCCCCAGCTAAGTGAAAAGACTTTTGTCTCTTCTGTCTTTCATCCTCATTCCTCTTAGCTCCTGACCCTGGAGGGCCCAGAGGCAGCAGAGAGAGTGGGAGCCGCAGCTAGGGGAGTGCCCAAACCCACTTGTCCCTGGCCTCTTGCTGCTGGTTCCCAAGGCAGAAGGCGGCCCGACTGACTCGATTTGCATGAGATAGAAGTTTAAATATTACTCTTAAGTAATATTTTTTATTTTTTTAAAGTTAAAGTCAATAAATTTTTATTCAAGGAATTCCATGTTGTGATTTCTTCCACTGTCCATCAAGGTCACTTTAGATCCTCTAAAGAGCTGGAGTCAAAAGATTTATCTTCGAGTTAGCCCTTTTTAATGAAACTGAGGCTTATTTTAATCCAGTTGTCCTGTCAGTCCATAGTTCTTTTATTTCGGCTTCTTTCATCTCGTGTTAATATATAAATACTGATGAAGACTTCAAAATTCATCAAGAATCTTTGGGATCTATGTTCTTCAGCCAATTTACTTTAGAGTCATTTTTACTGTAGGTGATGGATCTCCCTGGTTCTCAATTTGACACCCTCTCTTAACATGAATGAGTTCAAATTATATTCATTCCTAAGCGATCACACTCAAGAATAGTGCAGATGTGTGGAATATGCCAATACCTTTAACTCCAGACATCATGTTCTGAAGATAAAAGCCTTTAAAACAAAAAGCCATGTATGTATCATGTCAACATGAAATTGGAATACAAAATTAATACAGCTGAGGCGTTCCCTCATATCCCATGCTGTTTATCTATTCTACAGTCCTAGAATCAATCTTTTCTTTTTTATTAAGAGACAGGGGCTGTCTGTTACCCAGGCTCCAGTACAGTGGTGCCATCAAAGCTCTGTGCAGCCTCCAACTCCTGGGCTCAATCCTCTTGCCTCAGCCTCCCCTTCCTGAGTAGCTAAAACTATAGGCACATGCCCTAATACTCAGCTAATTTTTAAATTTTTGTGGAGACGAGGTGTTTGTTACTTTCTTGCCCAGGCTATTCTTGAACTCCTGGCTTCAAGCAAAACTCCCACCTTGGTGTGGGGATTGCAGGCATGAGCCACTGTGCCTGTCCTGGAACCAACATTTATGGCTATCAATACTCCCATCAGCTAACTGTCTCAGGTATCATAATTTCCCTTGTTATATGTATTAAAACTCATACTGAACAATGAGTCCTGGGTTGCAAAAGAGGATTTATTTTTTGCACTTACCCATAAGTCTTTGTCCACAAGTTAAACAAAAACATACATAAGTGCAGAAGTAATATTTAAATATTACTCATCAAAGTACATTTCCTGTCTTTTTTCCCTAAAATTACTAAAATATGATTTATGATAACAAAATACTGTTTTTCTATTATGTTAGAACTTGAATGAAATCCCAGCATGGAGAACAAAGATTGATCAGAACTCTAACATTCAGGCTGGGCACAGTGGCTCACGCCTGTAATCCCAGCACTTTGAGAGGCTGAGGCAGTCGAATCACTTGAGGTCAGGAGTTCAAGACCAGCCTGGCCAATATGGTGAAACTCCGTCTCTACTAAAAATACAAAAATTAGCCGGTGTGGTGGACATGCACCTATAATCCCAGCTACTCAGGAGGCTGAGGCAGGAGAATCGTTTGAACTTGGTTCAAACATCCTCCCTCCGATGTTGTGGTGAACCAAGACTATGCCACTGCCCTGCAGCCTAGGTGACAGAGTGAGACCCTGTCAAAAAAAAAAAAAAAAAAAAAAAGGAGCCCTGACATGCTGATATTCAGAAGAAAAGTGCAGGCCCCACCCATGGAAGGTGGAAGGGACTGTTCCCTGGTGGTGTCTTCCTACAGCACAGACAGGAGGAGACCAGTGACTCATGGTGGAGGCTCTGAACTGTGAGCCTTAAGTAATACTTAACTTCCACCTCGAGCAAATTGAGCCAAGTCAGTCAGGCTGCCCTCTGACTCAGATGTTGTTCCTGAAGGGGAGCTCGAAGCCATGGTTTCTGCTGGAGCTGTCACTCGTGGGTGGGGTGGGGAGTGATGACAGGCTGCATCTGAAGAAGTCTATTTTGTAATTGTACCTTACCAAATTCAGCCATTCAACAGAGTCATTACCAAATGTCGATCATAACAGCATCCACCCTGAGTGAGTCTACTCTTTGGATGCTTCCAGCTTTAGGCTCTGGGATATTCAAACATGTCTATTATAGCATGTATCCATTTACAAAGTATGCATTTTTTTCATGCCCTCCTGAAACACGACTTTGACGATTCCAGTATGCTATGTGGATGTGAGAATGACAAGTGAGCTGACAAGTGAGGGGGAGATGGGACCTCAAACAGCAGGAAGAGCTCCTGGATGCTGTCAGGGCAGAGGGCTCTGAGTCACATAAGACAGGACCCTAATCAAACCTGGAGCAGTCAGGGGAGGCTTCTTGGAAGAGTAGATTTCTAAGTTGATTTCCCTCCCACAAAAAGGAATTATTCAGGAAGAGAACAGAGCACACGCATAGACTTGGAGGTGAGAAAGCCACCGGGTTTGGGGGAAGTGTCCCACATGGCTGGAACGTGAAGTGAAAGAGTAAAGGAGTGGGAGGGGCAGGAGTGGTGAGCTGGGGATGGGCTCCAGGTCTACCCAGTCCTTCTTCAGCATTCTGCCTCCTGCTGGCAGGTCCCTTCTACTGGAGACAGACTTATGAAGGCGCTTGACAAGGCCAGATTACATTGCCAAAAGAACACTCCAGCAACAATGGGTGGTGTGGGATGGGAAGCGAAGAGGCAGTGAGGCTAATTCTAGAGGGTGGAAAACAAGATAGGCCACAGCTGCAATAATCCAGGAGGGAGAAACGGCCTGAGCTAAGGAGGCGGTAACAGGCACAAAATAGATGAGGTTGGGAAGTAGGCATTACTTATCCCATTTACAGAGGAGAAAAGTGGTTTTTGGAGAAGATAGGAAACTTATTCACAGTCATAAAATTAAATTAGATAATTTTATTCTTATTCCTATGGTCTTTGGAGAGAAGGACATAGAAAAAAGGGACCAAAGAGGCAGAAAAGAACTGAAAGGAAAAATAAATATAATTTCATCAACAGAAGCATGAATTCATCAATGCATCTACAGGTTTATTGAGAGACTTCTGTGTGTGTCATAACAAAATATGGGAGATCAGTGCATGTAAAACTAAATCCAGTCCTTGGCTAATCCCATTTCTGACTCAATCTCCTCAGCTACCTAAGATTTAATTATTATTTTCATGTTGTCATATTTCTATGCTAATAAAGAGGGCAACATTGTCTGTGCAAAGAATTTTTCTTTTTTTTTGACCGAGTCTTGCTCTGCCCAGGTTGGAGTGCAGTGGTACAATCTCAGCTCACTGCAACCTCCACCTCTGGGTTCAAGCAATTCTCTTGTCTCAGCCTCCCGAGCAGCTGGGACTACACGAGGCTGCCACCACGCCTGGCTAATTTTTGTACTTACAGTAGAGACAGAATTTCACCTTGTTGGTCAAGCTGATCTAGAACACCTGATCTCAGGTGATCCACCTGCCTCGGCCTCCCAAAGTGCTGGGATTACAAATGTGAGCCACCACACCCAGCCTGTACAAAAGTTTAACATAAATGAGTTTCCCTGTAGAAACAGAACGCCCCTCTCCCCAGAGGTCTTCAAATGATTATGAATTATAAAATTCTGATATTCCGTTGACCCTAGAATTTTTTTTTTTCCCCCTAGATAGTAAGGTATTTGGAGATGAGCTTCAGGAGTAGCAAGTTGGGTGTAAGTAGGGAAGCCGTGATTCATTTTGCTAGTCATTACCTTTTAATCTCAATATACTTACACTTCTAATTGGCATCATAAGATGTCTCTGGAGACAGAGAAGCCCAAAACACTTAATAGCTATCATGGTCCTGGATACAAAATAATAAGCTGAAAAAAACTTCAGTTTAAAAAATATGCTTTTCCTTAAATGGTAAAATCCATTAGAATACATGGAAAGGAGCTCTCATTTAATACACAACTTCTATGAGCCAGATGTATTGCATATATTGCTCTGGAAATGATTCTCAAAACAGGATTCTAAGAGAGACAATATTATTCCCGTTTTAAAAGGACAAAATTGAGGCTCAAGAGATTTGAGTGACATACTCAGAGTCAAGCTGTTATAAAGTAGACCAATGTGACCTCAGAGCAAATGTTCTACTCATGAGACTCTACACATTTCCAATTGGGGCCACTGTCACATGGTAGGTTGTTGGTTTATACGTTCAGCAGCAGTGGAGAAATTTAGGTAGGATGTAAGGAAGGAGCTGCTGAGCATTAAATGGTAGAATGGATAGATAAGTTATAGATGGTTGCTATCATTTAGACATTCCTCTGCCAAGCCTCATGTTGAAATTTGATCCCCAGCATTGAAGGTGGGGCCTAAAGGAGGTGTTTGGGTTGTGACGGTGGATCCCTTATGAATGTCTTGGTGCCGTCCTCTTGGTGATAATTTATTGCTCTATTAATTCCTGCAAGAGCTGGTGGTTAAAAAGAGCCTGGTACCTCCCCATCCCTTAACCCTTGCTTCCTCTCTCACCATGTGATTTTTGCACAGCGAGCTCCCCTTCCCCTTCCACCATCAGTGGAAGCAGCTGGAGGCCCTCACCAGAAGCAGATGACAGTGCCATGCTTCTTGTATAACCTGCAGAACTGTGAGCCAAATAAACTTCTTTATCAATTATCCAGCCTCAAGTATTCCTTTATAGCAGTGCAAAATGAACTAAGACAATGGCCTTTGCTTATTATTTTGATTATGACTATAGGTGTTTGCCACAGCTATTTCCTTGCTAAAAGTTTTGTACCATTGTGTTGTTTTACTGGTATATCTCTATCCTTATAATAATTAATAATGTGCTAGACATTGTAATATTAACAATTACAAAGATTTTTAATCTGGCAAAGATGGTCTCTTATTGTAACAAACTCTTTAAAACAGGTTTTATAGTTTCATCTAAATAATAAGGAGCCTGAATCTCCGAGATGCCAACTGACTTGCCTAGGGCCACACCATTTGAATACAACTCTCTATTCTGGGAGCTTATGTCTTTTGCAATGTCAAGAGAAACTGAATATGAACTTTCCTCCCATGATGGCAGGAAGATGAATGAAATAACCCATTAGTTGTCCATTAAGTCTTTGTTCTCTAAAAGTAAGATGGTGGCAGTCCAATGACAGTTTCCAAATCATAAAATTATGTCTAAAGATCAGACATGGACCTGACTTACCAGAGCAGAACCTGAGTGGGATACTGGTGTTGGGAGTGAGGATCCAAGGAAGCAACTTCTTGTAACTTTTCTGCACTCAAAGATACTCTTACAGCCTTGTCATAGAGGGATACCCTCTTCTGCAGGTCAGAAGGGCCTTCACATCCCTCAGTGCTGGCCCAAGGTCCATGGTCAACAAGAAGCCTCCCTTTTCCTGACTCCCCACCTCCTGGGGTGGCCAGTCCTACCAAGTCCAAGTCGAGAGGACTGGATCCAGCCCGCTCTTGCCCCTTGCCCCACCCCGTCACTGCCCTTTTTCAGGTTCATTTTCCTCCTTGAGCCTCTGACACACTAATTTATCTTCCCCATGCTGCCAGACTCATCCTTTTTAATAGAGTGTTTTTAGTCTTATAGTCAATAAATACACATTCATTCTAGAAAATCTGGAAGGTACCCCAAAAATCATTTCAGAGGAAAAAACAAAATCAGATTTTGGATAATTTCCTTCCAATTATTATGACAGGAACATCGTTGTGATAGCTAGAATTAAGTTATCAGTTGCTACTAGGGCAGGAGGCCACTGGAGCCCAGGGAGATAGGAGCTCAGAGGAGGAAGGCAAATGAGAAACCGAGTCATCCTTCCCACCTCCCCCACCCACAGGGAACCAAGATGTGGGGCATTATAGTTAAATGTTTTTTCTATGTACAGCCAGAGTGTTCCTAAAACCAGGAGGAGGAACTCTCAGTGGAAGACTATTATTTGTTCAAAATATTTTCTTGAATCCATCCATGCAAGAAGACTGTACTTCCCACTGATATAACGTTTGACCATGTGATTTGCTTTGGCCAATCATATTTAAGTGCAATTAATGTATATCATCTCTGGTGGCTGTTTTAAGGTTTTCTCTTTTTCTTCTCACTGTCATGAGGCAGGTTTGTGCTGGATAGGAGCTGCTCCTTAGTCCTGGAATAAAGAGGTGTGGAGCAGAGATGTTGCCCATGTGCATCTTGAGATGAATGTGATTGCAAGCAAGAAATAAATCTTAGTTGCTGCAATCCACCAAGATTCTGGGGGTCATTTGTTCCTTCAGCATAAGCCTAAGCTAACTGATACACCTCTGTTGATGGCTGAGCCAGTCATGCAAGGTGGTTACCCTCAGAAGATCTAAAAGCCGAGGGCTAGGAGCATCAAAAATAAAACATTAGTATTATGCAGTTCAAGCAGACATAGTAGTGGCGGTGGTGATACAGGAGTACAACATTCTGGGAGAGAGCTGCTCTTGTTAAAGTGGTGGTTACTCTAATGAGGACCAAGAAGATGAGATACACCATTAACAATGTGAGCCACCATTTATATGGTGCTTCCTGTGTGCCAACAGCCCTGCAAAGTGAGATTACAGGCATTATATCATTTGATCCTTCCCCAAGGACTAGAAGGGGGATATCCATGATTAGCAGCATTTTAAAGCTCAGGAAATTGGAGCTTAGGGAAGTTAGTAACTGACACACTCATGTAGCTCATACACAGTGGAGCAGTAATTCGTGTCCAGGTCTCTCTGATGCCAGCATCTACCTACTCATAATGGGTGGATTCCGGGCCAGGTTACCTGCAGGGCTGCCCATTAAATGGTAGCTCCTGGCCAGGACCTTGTGGGGAGGGAGGTCTCAGCGAGCAAGGTTTGTTAGAGCAAATTGCTCTACTGGAGTACCCAGAAAGCACGGGTTGTCCATCTTTCGTTCTGAGAGAAATCCCTCAAAGCAAAGTTTGGTGGGTTTGTCGCAGTTGCCGAGGCCTAGATCTGAACTACAGGAAAGGCAAGAGGCTCCAGAAATTTAAATGACATCCACTCATGTTCTCAAGATATTTTTGAGATTGTAAAAGGAAATCAAACCTATGAATTATAATCAGTTGGAGCATGAGTGGAAGGAATCCAACTGGAGCTTGTTTTTGCAAGAGAGAGAGAGTTGCTGGGAAGCTACTGAGGCAGTTCCCAGAACCAGGGACGGGAATATGGCAGTTCTTGGGAACACGAACTTCAGAAGCCAGAGCCTGAAAAACAACGGGATTCTTTCTAACCTACTCTTAGAGCTACCTCTTTGGAAAATAGCTTCTTTCTTTTCTGTTTCAGCCTCACCCAGCTGCCATCAACTCTCAAGCTCTCATACCTCATGTTTCAACCACCTGGAAAGGGTCGTCTCAGTTTCTTTTCCAGAAACCCTGTGGAAAAGACTTCGATATGGTGCAATCTGATTCATGGGTCCATATCTAAGTGGTGGACAGTAGCCTGGTGTGTGGTCATGTTGCACACGTGGCAACGTTTATGTTACTGAACTCATGAAGTGGAAGGTTCCAAATGAACAGCTGAGGATGGGGCGGGCAACTCCATAAAGGTTCAATTGACATGTGCACCAGAGAATATCTGGACCAAACAGAAAATAATTTGAACCAAACACAAAGAATCCTATCTTCCAGAGGCAACAAACTGGAATATCCTAGTATGTTTCTTTATTATTATTATTATTATTATTATTATTATTATTTGAGGCTGAGTCTTGCTCTGTCTCCCAGGCTGGAGTGCAGTGGCACAATCTCCGCTCACTGCAACTTCTGCCTCCCAGGTTCAAGCGATCCTGCCTCAGCCTCTTGAGTAGCTGAGATTACAGGTGCCTGCCACCATGCCTAGCTAATTTTTATATTTTTAGTAGAGATGGGGTTTCACCATGTTGATCAGGCTGATCTCAAACTCCTGACCTCATGATCCACCTGCCTCAGCCTCCCAAAGTGCTGGGACTACAGGCATGAGCCACTGTTCCTGGACTATTATATTTTTGGAGTACAGAGTTGTACTACATCGTTGAAACTGTATGGCATACACTAAGTTAAAGTGTAGTTAGCAGAGACAAATTCTAGGTCTTAGGCTGAAGATGACATGAAGAGAGTTTCATTGCCAGAGGCTATTCAGCACCAAGGGGCTCATTTGTTTTTCCAATTAAAAACTAGACAAAAAGCACAAAGTAAAAACTCAGTACATCAGTGATAAGTTTAAAGTCTCAGTGCATGTGCTTATGCCAAGGGATCACTTTAACACACTGAACTTAACACGCTCTTCCCCTGGCCGATTCTTTGTTGCTCTCAGCTAAAATCCTAACTCCTCGACACAGCAAACATGGTCTTTTGTCACCTTGCCCTTATGCCCTGCTTCATTCTGAAACTCTAGGCAGATTCATCTGACTGAAGTGTGCTCACTGATTTGTTTACTTACTTATTCATTCATCACACATTTATTAAGTTAGGCAATGCAGATACAGAAATGAGTAAGACTTCTTTTTGCTTGAGAAGCTCACAGCCTAACAGGGAAGGAAAATGAGTAATCAGGAAATATCTACAAGGTGACAAATACCAGGATACAGGGAAGCCCAGGGTGCTTGCAGCCATGCAAACCCTTGAAGAACTTGCAGGGGTTTTCAATGAGGAAGTGAGGAAGGTGTAATTGTAGTTGCCTCACAGAGCCAATAGCTAGTATATATATCACAGTCTTTTGCTGTTCCAATATTTCCACAAAACTGGCACCAAGACTTCCGTGCCAACTCCCCTGTGGACTGGCCTTCCTCTTTGCTGTCCATTTCTACAGTGTCCTCAGTCCCCAGTAAAGGAAGCGGCATGGAAGAAAGAGGAGCACCTTTGCTTCATAGTCACTGTCACCCCTGCTCTCCTGGGCCTGCTCCAGCTCGTGCTGCCCACTGGGTTGGCATCAATCCCGCTGTTTCCTCCAGCCCGCCTCCCCGCAACCCCGCCACCCCATTTTCAATGCCCACCAATATTGCTAGATGTCATGAGTCAGGCCTGCCTGCCACACTCCTGGGCTGTTATGCCATTGTCAAAATTGACATCTCACTTTTCCAGTTGTTGAGTTGCCTTCTGCATGTGTAATTGCAAAAAAAGATCTTCCTCCTTTTGGGTTCACTGCTTATTTAATCCTAGAGTCACAATAAGAAAATGCGTCTAGTCAGTGAAATTAATTATGGAGAACATTTAGTGCCTCTGCCGAGGTGTTTGTGCAGAGATCGTTCTGAGTGTAGCAGAGAAAAGAAGCTCCCGATTCTCAGATGAACAGGAATTGAGTGATTAAGTCTCAGAGTCAGGCAGGTCCCTGGACTTCAGCATTAGGTGGGAGTGTGTGTGCATGGTCTGTCTTTGGATGTGTGCACATCTCTGTGTGTCCATGCATGTGTGTGCAGGTATGCTTACATAGATACTTGGAGGCCTGAGGACTGGCTTACGTGTAGGTGATTCTGCAAGCACAAGGGATTCAGGAAGGTGAGAATTCATTCACTCATACATTTATTTACCAGCAGCAAAAGTATATTGGATGACTACTCTGTATAGGGTTTTATGTTTAGGTGTTGGGGATTTAAAAATGAGTAACTTGAGATTTCTACCCTCAATCAACACCTAGTCAAGAGCAGGGTTTCTCCACTTAGCACAATTGACATTTTGGATCAGTGAATCCTTTGTTAGGGACGGAGGTTTGTTTTGGGCACTACAGGATGCTTACCAGCATTCCAACTCTCTACCCACTCAACACAAGTAGGAAACCAACCCCCTACCCTGCAGTTGTGACTATCAGAAATGCCCGTTAGAGATCCCAAATGTCATCTAGGGGGCAAAATCACCCCCAGTTATGAAGCAGTTATAAAAAATGTTGAAGCAGGTAATTTTGATAAGGTAAAGGGAGTCAAATTTAAAGGAGATCTTCACCGATGCTTGGGAGCTAAGAGGAGAGGGGGTAAGAAAGCATAGGAAGGTTGAAAAGGAAGATAATATCATCACAGGTGACTATAGCCAATTGGCAAGCCAAGCTCCAGACACAGGGCTGCTCTGTAGATGGCGGACAGGACAAGATGGGATGGAACAGCACTGGGCCTGAGTAAAGACAGAGCTCAGTTGCTCGCTTGGTGCAGGGTAGGGCCCGTGTCATGGAAACTCAAATATCAGGTGCTCCCATCCAGGGTGGGGTCTGGGGTGGGGTGTGGGTGCAGGGCACAGGGAGAAGAAGGGAATGAATTCACATTACTGCAATCGTAGGAGAAGGAAAACCAGAGAGGGAAGGGAACCCCGCTGTCCTTCTGAGATGGACTTCAAGTGAGCTCCAAGGGGATGGATAGGTATGATTTTGGCCATCATCTGACAGTGGTGTCACGCACGATATCTGCATGGCCTCCACTGATGAGTGGAAAGCACGTGGCTCTTAGTAGGTGACCATTAAGCCAGAGGAGGGTGATATAGTTTGGATATTTGTCCCTGCCCAAATTTCTTGTTGAATTGTAATCTCCAGTGGTAGAGGTGGATTCTGGTGGGAGGCGTTGGGGTCATGGGGGTGGATCCCTCATGAATGGCTTGGGCCATCCCTTTGGTGATAAGTGAGCTCTTGCTCTGAGTTCAGACAAGATCTGGTTGTTTAAGTCTGTGTCACCTTCCCCTGCACTCTGTCTTGCTTGCTCCTGCTTTTGCCTTGTGACATGCCGGTTCCCCCTTTGTCTTCCACCATGATTGAAAACTCCATGACGCTTCACCAGAAACTGAATAGATGCCAGCACCATGCTTTCTGTATAGTCTGCAGAGCCATGAACCAATTAAACTTCTTTTCTTTATAAATTACCCAGTTGCAGGTATAGCAATTGAGAACAAACCAATACCATGGGGCTGAGCAGATTCCAAATCTCCAGTCTGGATGCTGGTGAAGATTTCCACTTCCTTGTGTGAACTGTGAGATAAGGTTGCCTCATGACGGAGGGCTGGAGAGTTGCCATCAAGCCTGCTGTGTATTCATTCTCTGCTTGGGGCCACAAAGTTGCTATTTTAGGTTCTCTATCTGCCTCCCATCTGTTTCCACCCAGAAGGCTGCAGGGCGACCCTTCCCCATTGCTTCCTGAGAGTTGTTCCTGTTTTCTAAATGCTCTGGCAATGACATCACACCAGGTGGTTTGATCTCAGCCCGTGAAGGTCACACCAACTAGGGCAGAGGTCACATCAACTGGGGGCCGGGGCAGGTATCACCTGTCACTGGGGGGAAAGGCGGGTCCCTGGAAGGAGCCCAGCAGGCAGAAGGGACTGGGTTTACTCTGTTTCGATTTTTCTCTTTTTAACATGAAGATGTCTGTGGTTATAAAAAGAAGGTAATGCATGAGTCCTCCTCATGGCCCCCAATTGTGAATGGGCCCCATCTACTTGAACGCTGCTTTTGATTTTTATTTCGTAGATGGGTTAGGATAAGTGCAGGTGGATTCCTCAAGGAGATCCCACAGGCTTAGAGGAAAAGTCCCCTTCCTTATCCCAAAGTCCCAGTGCTCCTGTGGGTGGGTGAGGTAGGTCTAAGGTCCGTGACGGGGGCTCCATGAGGGTTCTAGTGGGAGGTCGGTTCCAGGGAAACTGCCCCCTTGGAACTGCTGAGGGCTGCACAGTTTACTCTGCTCAGAGTAACAAAGTGGGGGACCCCATAGGCCTGGGAGATACCCACACAGTCTGTGCAGGGCAGAGGGCAATATGGCCCCCATATCTGTCTGCCTACCTGGGACCAAAACTGTTCCTGGCACATAGCAGGTGCTCAGACGACATGACAACATTGCACTAAACAGACCAAACTGATCCAGTCTAATCCAAGGCACTAACCCCTTGTGTAATCTTGGAAGAGCCTCATTGTTCCCAGCTGTAAAGCAGGCATCTCAATAACATTAACTTTGGACTGTTTTAAAGTTTAAATGAGAAATGGGCATAGACACTCTTTATGAACTTTAACAAAAGATTAGAAAGCTGCCTCTCAGTTACTACTGTGCAACTCTTTCAAATGTTAATTTAGAGTCTGAACATGTCAGTTTCCCCATGGGAATTGCTCAATCCTAATAGTTCTCTATGCTGTACAAACATACATTATCTGCCTAGGGCCCGGTAAAGCTATTTTCATTTTGAATGAAAAAAGTTAGAGCTTGTAAGTATTTTAATTTTTCCTGAAGTAGCTTTTGTGTTAATATAGGTTGTTCTGAATGTATTAGAATGTCAGTATCTGGAGACAACATATGGAAAGGGAACAAGCTGGTGGGGAGGGAGCAGAATTTGTTCTTTGCAAGTCAGACTGTTTAGTTCCCTGGTATTCTCCTTAGTTATTGGCTAACAACATTTTCAGATCTCCAGTATGTCCCAGCAATACTTGACGGAAACAGGGCTCTAGTTTTAGGCTCTCCTGAGGCTGAAATGCAGGTGGCTAAGGAGGGGGTCAGAGGGTATATTGCAGCTTCCTCTTGCTGCTGTAACAAATGACAATGAACTTAGTAGTTTGAAAGACACAAATTCGTCTTTTTACAGTTCTGCAGGGGAAAAGTCTAAAATCAAGCTGTGGGCAGAGCTACATTCCTCCTGGATGCTCTAGGGGCAAATCTGCTTCCTTCCCTTTTCCAGTCTCTAGAGGCAGCCTGTCTTCCTTGGCTCATGGCCACATCACTCTGACCTTGTTTCTGCTTCTTTGACTTCGGCCCTCCTGCTTCCTTCTTATAAGGTCCTTTGTGATGACATTGGGCCTACCCAGATAATCCAGGGTAATATCCTATTTGCAAAGTCCCTTTGTGTTATGTACTGAACGCTTGTGCTCCCTCAATATCCATATGTTGAAGCCCTAACCCTCGATGTGATGGTCTTTGGAGATGGGGCCTTTGGGAGGGTTAGGGTTTACACTGGATCGTGAGAGTGGGCCCTCACAATGGGATTAGTGGCCTTGTGACAGCGATCACAGAAAGAAGGCCATGTAAGGATGCAACAAGAGGAGAGCCAGCCATCTGCAAGTCAGGAACAGAGGGCTCTGGTGAGTGGTCAGTTACAGGGAAACCTGCTCTCTTGGAGCTGCTGAGAGATGGACAGTTCACTCTGCTCAGAGCAACAAAGAAGCAGGACCCCATAGGGCTGGGAGATACACACGCAGTCTGTGCAGAGCAGAGAGCCACATGGTCTTTATATCTGTCTCCCTACGTGGGACCAGAACTGTGCCTGGCACATACCAGGTGCCCAGACAGCATTGCGTTAAATGGAGCCAACCGATCTAGTCTAATCCAAGTCACTAACCCCTTGTGTAATCTTGGAAGAGCCTCGCTGTTCCCATCTCTAAAGTGGGCATCTTAATAACATCGACCTTGAACTGTTGCTGCCAGAAACTGAGTCAGCTGGCCCCTTGACCTTGGACTTTCCAGGCTCCAGAACTAAGAAAAAACAAATTTGTTTTTAAGCCACCCGTCCATGGTAGGTTGTTAAGGCAGCCTGAGCAGACTAAGACACCATGGAAGGCCACATAGTCACAGGTTCTGATGAGGGATTAGGACATATACATCTTCAGGTGGCCTTTATTCAGCCTCCCACCGGGCATTGTTTCCAGACAGCCCCAGGGCGAGGTAGGCTTGGGCAAGTAGCCTGGCCCAGAGAAGCTTCTCTCAGCATTAAACTGGAAGGTCTCAGGCTGATCCGCCTAAGGGGGTTCTCACTTCCTCAAATCTTGCTTCCATCCCTGGCCTCTATGTCTCTGGAATGAGTCTCAGAGACAAAGAAGTCCTTGTTCGTTCTTCTGCTCACTGAGGTGGAAACCCACATGCCTGGGAGATGTTCAGTCTGTGCAGGGCAGGGAGCCACACGGTCTTCATCTCTGTGTCCTCTCCAACCCCAGGACCAAAACTGCACCTGGCACATACCAGGTGCTCAGACTCCCACCAGGTTGGAGTCAGGCACAGGCCATGAGTTGAATCCTCTGAGGGCTCCAATTTAAAACTTGGGGGCTGGGTACTCTCATACTCCACCCCCACCCAGCTCTTGCCATCTTTCCATCATTCACTTATTCATATATTTCTTTGATGTATATCATTGGGTGCCTACTCTGTACTAGGCACTCTTCTAGGGGCTAGAGATACATCAGTGAACAAACCAGGCAAATAATTAATGTCTGTGCAATAAGCACACGTATCAGTGACAGCCCCCACTTAGAAGTTCTTAGTTCCTCTCATCACCAAGAAATGGAGGCCGACAAAAAAGGCACACAAAAAAAAAAGAAAAAGAAAAGAAAAGAAAAAAGAAAAGAAAGAAAAAATAAAAAGAAAAAAGCCAAACAGTTCTTTGTTTCCCAAGGTCTCCTTGCAACTGGGGCCGCCAATCCTCTTCCATGCAGACCCAGCTTCCTGCACCCTCAGCTCTTCCTGCAGAGAGCTCATTCTAACCCACAAACCTGACCCTGCCAGATCCTTGCTTCAAAGGCTCCCCATCGTGGGCAGCACAGAGTCTGCAGTCCTGGGCAAAGTCAAGGTCGCCGTGGCTTAACCTCTGCTTCCCTCCTGATGCCCCCACTTCTGACTCATTTTTCTACATCCCCATGGTACCTCATATCTTATCTCTGCTATGGCACCTCTCCCTTCAGCAACACCGGGATTCTGAACTGCTGATACAGAAAGAGCGCTCCAGGACTGTCCTCAACATCTGTATTCACATCCTCTGGCAGGTTTCTCCTACCAAACTGCTGGCCTGTGGGAGGTTCACCTGATCCCCGTGTTAGAGTCCTGGTTTGCTGCATCACGGACTTCATCAGGGGCTGAGTTTGCTGGTGAGTAGTACTTGATGCCGTGGGGTCTGGAGTCAGCAAGACCTAAAATGTAGACCAGATTCCACTCCTGACTGGCTGAGATGGACAAACCACTTCAACTTCTTCACCTAGGAAGAAGGGATAGTGATCCCCATCTCTAATGAACCTTAGGGACACTGGATCCAACCACGTTTTCTGTTTTTGAGGAAATGAGGTCAATTTCCTCATCTCTGCAATGGGAAGCATGAAAGCGCTCTTGGGATGAATGGAGCTAATATGAGCACAATGTGTGACACATGGAAGGTGCTCCATAGATGAAAGTTATGATTGCATAATTATGTTTGTTGGTCTCAAGGATGTTCTGTATTTTGCCATTCATCTGAGCCTCTACAAGCAAAGTGTTCAATGGCCACAGCAGAAACTACTCTAGTTGTGCCTGAAATAATAAGACAATCTCCCTGTATCTGAGTTAGCACTGGTTATATGCATATTTGCCATTTTAAATTTCTGCAAACTCTGAGTGAAGAGACGGATTTTTTTCTCAGATAGCATCTAAACAACCACCTGGTAGCCAGAATTTGCCCAATTTGAGCTCATCAAACACATTCATTCTCAAGATCCTTTTCCATTTGAATTCAGCTATCATTCACAGACACCCTCCGGTGCTTGGGGCTGTTTGGTAGACTTTTCACGCCACGTGGATTTAACGCTGGTGAGCGCCGCTGGGTCAGGTGTTAGTCTCATCATCTGACAGGGGAGGAAACGGAGCCATGGACAGATGCTCATTCCACCAGGCCTGGTCTTCCAGAGATGACTGAGGGCAGAGACAGGGCCTGGGGAAACTGCAGACAGGCATCGCTGGGTAAAGTCCTTTGCTGCTCTTTGTCTGATGTCAGAAACACAGAGAAGCCTGGATCAGCAGCCAACACAAGTGCATTTTCCAGGTGGGAGAGTGATTTTGGTCTCCTCACTTCTACAACTGAATAAAATGCATCTGTTTCCTCACCCTGGTGATCATGGTTTTCATTTCTTCTTTGAAAATGCTTCTGGAGCAATAGCTATTTGATAAGAGTCATTGCTGAAATGAAAACTCCAAGGAGGTGAAATTAGAAAATATCTTCTGGGCTAGAGTGGAGTTTCTTGCAGTAGAACTGGCCTGCTGCTTGGGCAATGCTGGGGTTTAGTGGATGTGGATGAGGAAGAGGCATGGTGGAGACCCCCAACTCCATTCACAACTGGCATTGGCATAGCGTCCTTGGCCTCCCTGCCACACAGACACACACAAACACACACACAATCTTACGAAGGTTGTATTTTCATCTCTTCTCTTCTCAGGCTTTTGTTTTGAGAGATGATAGGAGGCCATAGTTGTACAAAGGTAGCAACTGTCTTGAAACAGAGACACTGTATAATCCTGAGCCGAGAAATTGTGGCTGACCTTTAGAAGAAGGGAAGAGGCATGAGCAGAGAGAAGCCTCTAGAAGTGGTTGGGTGGATAGATCAATAGAAATTGAAGGACATAGGCTCTCAAGCTGGACTTGTAGGTTTTGGTCCTGCTCCTCACCTCCCTAGAGGTATGACCTTGGGAGAGGTACTTACCTTTCTGTGTCTCAGTGAATTCATCTGTGAAATGGGGGTAATGATAATAGCACCTGACTCATCACATTACTTAGGACTGAATATGAGAAAGTTCAGAAAAAGGAACCTGTTAAGAGCAATGCCTGGCATATAGCAAGTGTTAAGAAAATGTGAACTCTTATTATAAGTGAATTAACATATCTAGGTAAAGCTAACAAGAGCTAAGAACACTGAGGCCTAGAAGGGTTTGTCATTTGTGTAGTCTCAAGATGACTCTTGAAAGAATATCTATGATGCATCTCCACTTCTGGACAGTCAGAGGGAAGATGTAGGAGAGGGTGTATTATTCTATTTCCATAATGCTGTAAAGAACTGACCATGGCTAGGTAATTTATAAAGAAAAGAGAGGTTTAATTGACTCACAGTTCAGCATGGCTGGGGAGGCCTCAGGAAACTTACAATCACGTTCTAAGGGGAAGGGGAAGCAAGGCACCTTCTTCATAAGGCGGCATGAAGGAGAAGTGCCAAGCAAAGCGGGGAAGGGCCCCTTATACAAACATCAGATCTCATGATAACTCACTCACTATCATGAGAAAAGCATGGGGGAAACCGCCCCCATGATTCTATTACCTCCACCTGGTCTTTCCCTTAACACACGGGAATTATGAGAATTATGGAGGTTATGGGGATTATAATTCAAGTTGAGATTTTAGGTGGGGACACAGCCAAACCATATCAAGGGGGGACAGGGAGTCTGCCTCCATGGACTTTGCCTGCATGAGAGGAAGGGTCAAGTGTAGCCCAGGTGGAGAGGATGAGGTGTTGAAGTTTTTTAGCATACTCTAGACTGGTATAAAATGGGGCCCAAATCCTGGCATTCATAACAGTATGTTATTTAGAGTGGGAAGGGACCTTTGCCAGCCTTTAATCCAGCCTCTTCTTGTTTTCTATTTTAGAGCTGAGGAGATAGACTCAGAGGTGTTAAGGGACTTGTGCAGAGACACAAAGCCTGTGGGTTGTCACAGGTAGCACATGGGCCCTGGGTACCTCGTCTCCCGGAGCACATGATTCTTGAGCTGAACCTCAGATTTTTCCTCCTCTTTTACCAACCCCATGGGCTTTAGGGCACCCACACCACAGGGTGCAGAGGCAGTTCCCACAGGGCCTAAGGACCACATGCCTAATGAAGACATGGTGCTTGAAAAGTCAGTGATCTTTCCCTCCCCAACTAATTATGAATATCAGAAAAACTTAAGTGCAGTCCTGGCTAGAAACCATAAATAAACCCATTTTCCTGACGCTCCTTCCCTCTGGGTTATTTTATTATCTAGATGCATTTGGTTACTGAGCAAGAGACAGACAAACAGAAAGACTTTCTTCTTCCACGAAGGCCCTATCTGCTTTAATTCTCAAATTTGGTTGTGAATTCTCAGTGGATGGGTTCTGAGACGGGGCATTGCTGTGATCAGGTTGGAGGGAGACACATGGTTTGGAGTATGCGTGTTGTAGGTGATCCTGCTTGGCCAGGTGAGGAGGACAAGTCTCTGGGCCATGTTGCAGGATGGATCCTGGGGCTGAGATGACCCTCCTGGTCCCCAGGCCAAACCTCAGATTCCTCCTTCACCACCAGCCCCACAGGCTTTGGGGCCCTGGCACCACAGTGTGCAGAGGTGGTCCCCCTGAGGCCTGAGGACCACATTCCTAATTAAGGCTCAAGCTGTGTGGGAAGGACTAGGGCTGCCTGGAAGGACAGCTCTCCATTTCTGAATGGCCCTTCTACAGCTGCAATCCCCTGCAAGGCTGCCCCCGTGATCAGCCACCTCACGCGGCAGGGGCGTGGGACAGGTGGGCCCTCTATGCCCTATCATCAGCCCCTGTCCCTCTCTGTCTTCATTCTGACCTTCTTGGTTATTTAATGTTTGTTTCTCTCCCTCTCCTTTTCATGCTTATTTTTGCCCTTAATGTGGAGTGCTCCTCTATATTAGGACCGTGGAATTGGTTTTCTGTGATGGGGTTCCCCAAGTACCAAAAAAGAGATCATAAAGTTACTCAGAAGAGGCACATGTGTGATTCTAGAATGTAGGGCTTTATGGGAAAAAGAACAACGGTGACTGAAGTCCTTGAGTGCAAAGATAAATGCCTTCATATATAAATTAAATTACATTAAAAATAAAGTAATCTTAAAATGTATACATTTCTATATAACTAAAATGTGACTATTTTTAAATTCATGTATATATTAATAAAAATTATTAAGACAATAAAGATAGACTACAGGTAACAAAGTGTGAATAGGATTTGCTGTATCTGAAAATTGCAAGAAAAATAAACACCAATTACACATGGAATACCCATTTAGCATCCTTTGTGCCCTGAAAGTCCAAGAGCTTCCTCTTCTGAAGCCTGAAGGAGACGTTCACGAATGCGGTTGGTAGTAATTAACATTGATCTTTACCAAGTATTTCTAGCTCTCAGCCCTCTGGTAAGATTGTATTTTCTTTTCTTTTTTTGAAATAGGGACTCACTTCGTTGCCCAGGCTGGAGGGCAGTGGTGTCATCTTGGCTCACTGCAGCCTTGACCTCCAGGTTCAAGCGATCCTACTGTCTCAGTCCCCCAAGTAGCTGGGACTATAGGTGCATGCCACCACACCCGGCTAATTTTTGTATATTTTGTAGACACGGGGTTTCTCCATGTTGCCCAGGCTGGTCTCCACCTCCTGGGCTCTGCTTGTTGAAAGTAAGTATGGGGAAGTGATCTGCCTGTCTTGGCCTCCCAAAGTGCTGGGATTACAGGCATGAGCCACCATGCCAGGCCAGATTGTATTTTCTAACCTTTAGGTGTGGCCATGGGATGGGTGTTTGCCAATTACAAGTAAGCAACAGTGACATGTGTTACACCTGGGTGGGAGCTTTGAGGGCCGGTGAGCAACTTGCCAACTCTTTCCCCTGCAATCACGGTCATGAATCTGACAGGGGCTGCCCTATCGGCCTGGCCCTGGAGGGAAGACAACACGGAGCACAGCCCTTGATGGGCAGCCAACCTAAGAGGGAAGTAAAAGTCGGTGGCTTTAGGTCACTGAGATGTTGCATTATTTCTTACACAACACAACCTCATTTATTCGGACTGATACAAAATACTATGATGTTTGCGTAGACACATAACTCTTATTTTGTGTGTCTGGCTCTTGACCATATATTTGTTACGTTTTTGATTTCCCACCACTCTGCCTTCTAGAAAGCAATGCCCGTTCATGGTCTGAAGGCCCTCAACACAAATTTTCCTTCTTTCTGCAGCATTTCAGGGAAAGTAGACCCCAGGATGAGAGTGTGTTTTGCTTCCTTTACATCCCAAGATCTCACTGGAAAAAATCTCTACTCTGGCTCTGACCCCAATCCCCTCACTGCCATCGTGTCAGTATGTTTTGTGAGTGCCCTCCCCTCTACACACTTGACCCACAGCATTGTTTAAAGTAACTATGGAGAAGTAAAGGTGAATGGATTGTAATTTCCCTGGATGGGAGTTTGAGGTTGTAAAGGGATTACCGTTGTTTCTTTTTTTTCTTTTTTTTTGAGGCGGAGTCTCTCTCTGTCACCCAGGCTGGAGTGCAGTGGCGCGATCTCAGCTCACTGCAAGCTCCGCCTCCCGGGTTCACACCATTCTCCTGCCTCAGCCTCCTGCGTAGCTGGGACTACAGGTGCCAGCCACCACGCCTGGCTAATTTTTTGTATTTTCAGTAGAGGCAGGGTTTCACCATGTTAGCCAGGATGGTCTCAATCTCCTGACCTCGTGATCCACCCACCTTGGTCTCCCAGGATTCCCGTAGCGTCTTAATTTCCTAGAGACATAAATTTTTCGGGGACCTGTTGTTGTTTCCAGAGTCAAGTTTATTAATGCACCTTTTAACGAATCAATGTTGTTCTGGTTGAATCATGGGCATACAGAGTCAGCACCAACAATTCGGTAGGTGTTGTGCCAACGTTGGGGCACTTTAGTGAGAGGCACCATGGGTTCCAGAGAAAGTCTTCTAGCTGGGGTCCTCCTGAAATCAGAAGGAGCTTGGATGAAGACTTCTACTAGATGGTTTATTTGGCAGGTTATCAAGGGGTAAGGAAGCAGGTAAGAAGGGAACACCAGTGCCAGGTGTGTTACCAAGGATGCTGCTGTGGACTGTGGAGTGCGGTCTCTCCAGGGCTGTCTGTGAAACAGTCAGGATGCTGCTGGGAAGTGACAGCAGGGAGGGAAGGAGGCTTTTGGTTCCCACCTTGCCTTCTTAATTGAGGGCACCCCCAGGGCTGCTCACACCCCTTTATGTCTGATCTATGCTTGTACATATAGCCTGGAGGAACATCATTGTAGGAGCAGTGCCCTTCCAATGGCACAGAAAGCAAGGCCATGCTGTGCGTGTTTGAGGCAAGGTGCTGCTAGCACCAGGGGAACAGAAGTCCCCTGGAAACATCCACACCAGTGGCAGCCATCGTCAAAGGTGAGGAAGAGAATGACAGTCACAGTGACAGTGACAGTCATGTCTGCTTCCATATTATGATGTGATTTGCAATGAAACGTGTGTGCCCAGTAGTATTGAACATGCTTGTGTTCCTGGAAAGGCAAGCTGGTTCTCAGTTCTGTTGCCAATGTGCGTGGATGTGGGTGAGGTGATGTGGGATGTGGGTAGGGTAGCGCATGCTCTCTAGAAGGTAGCAAATCTACCTTACCTTTCATAAGGGAGTCATCAGATCCTGAATGTTTATGACTGGGGAAACTGAGGGAATGCAATAAACTTTCCAGGCACTATGTTCTTGGCACTTACCTGAGGACAACCCTGCTCCCATTTGGCCTGGATTTGGGGTCCCTTCCTCCTCCATGGTCCGTTTAGGCCATGTTGTGTGTCAGTACGACCTACACGTGAACTCCAGAGGAAAGGCCTGCCCGGGATGTTGCTGCTGTTCTGATACAGAAACAATTGGATGCCCTTAAACGCACATGCCTTCCCATGTAATGTCTTGGCAAAGTGGAAATGAGCACTCAGAATTGCCGCTGGCAGGAGTGCTGCTGGGTTCGCGTTTCTTTATGCAATGTGCCATCTGTAGGAAAGAAATTGATTTTTTAAAATAAACAGGCTTTGTGTAAAATGTATACATATGTATGGTGCCATAATGGCTTTGCAAATGCCTTTCTCCCACTGAAGAATTGCCAGCGCACGGGGCTCCTCCGCTGATGATACGCAGGCACTCATGACTGGGGTTTGCATGAGGAAGGAGGCAGGAAGTTTGTGACTCCTTTCACAACCTTCTGAACCCATGAGCCTCAGAGAAGGGAGGGCCCTGGGTGACCATATTACCTGAGAGGTATTTAATGGGGCTTTTCCAAGGCAGGAAAAGAGCAGTAAATGCTGTTCTGCTCTTGGGCAAAGGCAGACATAACCTGAAACATCGATATTGATATGGGCACTGGGCCGGGCACAGTGGCTCATGCCTGTAATCCCAGCAGCTTGGGAGGCTGAGCCAGGAGGATCCCTTGCGGTCAGGGGTTTGAGACCAGCCTGACCAACATGGTGAAACCTCATCTCTACTAAAAATACAAAAATTAGCCTGGCGTGGTGCCACATACCTGTAATCCCAGCTACTCGGGAGGCTGAGGCAGGAGAATCTCTTGAACCTGGGAGGCAGAGTTTGCAGTGAGCCGAGATCATGCCACTGCACTCCAGCCTCAGCAACAGGAGTGAAACTCTGTCTCAAAATATATATATATATTGATATGGGCACTTGGGGCATCTGGGATCAAAACAGAAATGATACCCTAACATATTGGGGTCTTCATTGACCGTAACCACAAAATGGGTTATTAGCATGATGTGGCTGCTTACAAAAGTGGAGTAGCAGAATTCTAAGATGATCTCTGTGATGGTGACTTTCATGTGTCCGCTCAGCTAGGCTATAGTACCCAGTCATTTAATTGAAACCTAATCCAGGTGCACTGGGCAGGTATTTTGCAGATGCGGTTGACTTTAAGGAACACAGATTAGCTTTGGTAATGAGGGTGGGCCTCATCCAATTTGTTGTAGGCTGTAAGAGCAAACACTGAGGTTTCCCAGAAAGAAAGAAATTCTGCCTCAAGACTGCAGCATCAACTCCTGCCTGAGTTCCTAGCCTGCTACCAAGCCCTGTAGACTTCAGATTTGCCAGGCCCACAGTCATGTGAGCCAATTCCTTAAAATAAATCTCTCAACATCTATATATCTATACATAGAAAAATAGAGTATATGTCTTAATAGATATATCTAAATCTATGTCTCTCTATGTAATCCACACTCATTACTTCAAATCACTTCCCCTGAATATTTATTTCCAGCCCAGACATCTATCTGATGCTCTCAATCAGGGGTCAGCATGCTGTGGCTCTCTAGCCAAATCCAGCCTGTCATTACCTTGGTAAATCAGTTTTACTGGAATACAGCCACATCCAATGATTTACACATCATCTGTGACTGCTTTCCAGCTGCAACAGTGGAGGTGAGTAGTTGTAGCAAGGATTGTACAACCCGCAAGACAAAAAACATCCTCTCCTTGGCCATTTTCAGAGTTTGCTGACTTCTGCTCTAGACCCAAATATGCAAATTCTCTGTGCAATTTACATGGCCTTCCCATGAGACCACAAACCTTCTTCTGTATAAGACCAACTACCTTCTTTTTCTTTCTGTGTCTCAGGGACAGCATCTCCCTCCACCATTTGTCCAGACCTGAAGCCCTAGAGTTGTCTTTGACTTTCTCTGCATCTCCCCACAACCCAACACCCAATACTACATCCAGTCCAACAAATCCAGTCTCCTGAGTAGCCCTTGGATATCTTCCCCAGCACCCTGGCACTCTCCCTGGGTCCCCTCTAGCCGCCTGTGACAGCCTTCACAATATCTTCTGGCTCCTTCTCCAGCCTGGTCCCCTCTTGTACTGCCATCAGAGGTTCTTCCTGGAAACAACAAAACAAAACAAAACAAAACAACCAAGAGGATCTTCTTGTCTCATTACAAGAGACTTCGATGAGACACGGTTTAGAAGTCTAGCTTCTCATTGTTCTCTCCAAGGCCATCCCTGCCTGGTCTCTCCTCCTTCCTAGGGATTCCCCCCAACCCTGTCCAGCACAGCCCTGTGTTCCAGCTTTGGTCATTGTCTCTTCGTTTCCAGGATCTGCCATGTTCCTGCTGAACTCTGAGATTTGCACATCCTACTTCCTCCCTCTGTTCTGCTTTCAGCTCTCGCTTTGTGGGGAGACTCCAAGGGAACCTCAGTCCCTCTGGGGACATTGCTTTCTTTCTCTGGGGAACTTCCCATGTTCCTCTAGACTTGGCTCCTGCCTTGGGCTTTTCTTGTCAAAGATTTTATACCCCACGTTGTAACTTCCAGTTCTCTGCCTGTGTCCTCCAGTAGTCCACCATCTCCACCAGGGCGGGGTTCATCTGTTTGCTTGCTGTGGTACCCACAGGCATTTTTTGAGTAAATGAAAGGGTGAACGGATGGGGGTTGGTCCTGCCCAGCTTCTGAGAGGCAGAGGGAAGGACCGTTTCCATATCACTAAAGCACAGAGGAGCTCAGTTTTTCTCCACGGGACAAGGTGACAGGACGATAGGGAAATAGACAGAGATGTGGCTTCTGTGCCTGGGGAGAGGTCCAGTAAGATGCGGGAACTCCCTCTTCCTCCTCCTCCCACTCTGGAATCTTTAGGAGCAGAGGCTCCTCTTTCTGGTCAGATTGATAATCTCTTTGGTCTCCTCCCCTCCTCTTCCCTCCCCTTCATCTTCTCTTCTTCCCCACTTCTCATTTCCCCTTCTTTCTCTCCACTCCACCTCTCCCTTCTCCCTGTCCTCCTCTGCTTTTCCCATTTCCCATTCCCTTCCCTTTGTTTTTCACCTCTCTTCTTATTTCTTGCCTTCTTCCCCTCTTCCTTTCCTTAGTCTAGTCTCCCTTTCCTCTTCTACCTCTCCCACAGGTGGGCAGTGCTGAAACATGTCACCCCACTACTATGTAACCTTTAGCAGTTTTGTCTGCTCTGAACAATTTTAATCCAAGTTAATAACCTTGTATTACATTTATGTTGAACCCTTCCATATACAGGCGTGTGCTGAGCCATTGACATGCTGACATGTGTTGCCTAATCACATTCACAGTATTCCTTTGAAGTGGATATTATTATTTATAGATGAGCAAATTGCATCACCTGTGATTCAGTAGGTGCAAGACACTGTAGAGAATGGAAAAAAATGATTTAATACATGGTCTACTGCTCTTAAAGGACACATAGCCCAACAGAGGGCTACAAAAGCCCCCCACAGTCTAAGGCAGATTCTAAGAAGGGGGGCATGCCTTAAGCATGTATCCTGCTGTGCCCCCCCCCCCCCACCTCCTCTGCTGTTTGCTTTTTCCTCACTCACATCATGGATCTTGCAGCTTTGACTGCTAGATTCTCATCAGAAACCTCCAGCCCCAACTTCTACACGAGATACTTTTGGGAATGCTTTTTTTTTTTTTTTTTTAATGAGATAGGGCCTCACTCTATTGCTCAGGCTGAAGTGCAGTGGTACAATCTTGGCTTACTGCAACCTCTGCCCTGAGCTCAAGTGATCCTCTCTCCTCAGCATCCTAAGTAGCTGGGACCACAGATGTACATCCCCATGCCCAGCTAAGATTTTGTAGTTTTGGTAGACACAAGGGTTCACCATGTTGCCCAGGCTACTCTCGAACTCCTGAGCTCAAGCAATCTGCTTACCTCGGCACCCCAAACTGTTGGGATTACAGGCGTGAGCCACCGTGCCCAGCTGGGAATTCATATAATTTTCTCTCCAGTTTTGTGGAGTTTCTGTAAGACATTCTCATTCCTTTTTAGAATAGGGGGTATGATAGAATCAATAAATGAGTAAAACAGTCATTTAGGCACCCGGAGTGCAAGGCACGACGCTGACACTCTGGGCTGAGCTGGAGAGAAGTCCATGCCTGCCGCTTGCCGAAGTGTCAACCTGGTGGTCATTTCCCAGCTCCAAGCCCCATTTCTACAAGTTGCATGGCACTGCTTCTCAGCAGATTGGTCAGAGGATTAAAGACCTGGTCAGGCACCTGGTGCTATCTGGCATTTGGTTGGTTTTCAGTTAACATTAGTGCCTCTTTAATAATTAGTCTGTTATGGGTTTTCCTTGAGCCTTCTGTTAGGCAATTCCAGCTAATCAAAGGCACTGCTAAAGGTTAAGTTAATGAAACCATGATCATATTGTAGCTTTTTACCTGCTTGCCAACAAACACCTTATTGAAGACAAGCCAACTCTGGGCCATGCTGAGGTACAAAGCAGCCTTGGGTTTACCCATTGGATTCCCTCGTGACATCAGACAGATAGACTAAAGGAGCAATTAGCATTGGACACCTCCACACGACGCTGAGGACGGCTTTCAACAAGCCAGCAGCTGCTGCACTCCCATTAGTTAATGTCACCGTTCCTGCATTTATTCTGAATGATAATTACAGTATGTACCAGTGTGTATTTTTAACTGCTCCTCTTAAAAAAAAAAGGAAAAACTGTCATTCTCTTTCTACAGAGGCTCAGCTGCAGCATTGTTGCCCCAGTAAAGGAAAAGAAAGAAAAAAAAAACAACCCGGAACAATCCTGCCCTAGCCAGTGGCCAAGTGAAACCCCAGGCTGTCTTTTCTGAAGGGAAAATAATGTAGCCGTGTGTTTGGAACCAGTCTTAGCAGTGTGCAGTGTGCATGTGTAGGGCATGGTGTTTGTGAGGCCACACACATTCCAAGAATAACTGTTCTAGGTTTTCAGTGAATAGTGGTCTTCACACATATCCTCTTGGACCTCTGTTTTTCATTTTTTTTTAAATTTTTGTAACGAGTGAGGGAGGCTGGGCACAGTGGCTCATGCCTGTAATCCCAGCACTTTAGAAGGCCAAGGTGGGCAGATCACCTGAGGTCAGGAGTTTGAGACCAGCCTGGCCAACATGGCGAAACCCCGTCTCTACTAAAAATACAAAAATTAGCCAGGTGTGGTGGCGGGTGCCTGTAATCTCAGCTACTCAGGAGGCTGAGGCAGGAGAATTCCTTACACCTAGGAGGCGGAGGTTGCAGTGAGCAGAGATCATGCAACTGCACCCCAGCCTGGGCAACAGAGTGAGACTCCATCTCAAAACAAAACAAAACATAAAAGGAGTGAGTGAATTACAAGCTATAAGGAAATGGCCATGAAACGGCACCTAAAGTTTTGGTGACCTGTTTATTTTTATTTTTATGTTACCTGAAACTGTATCTTGTAGTATTTTTAGATTTATAGCAAAGTTGCAAACATACCCTTTACCTAGCTTACCCTGATGCTAACATTTTACATAACCATGGTGCAACTATGACAACTAAGAAATTAATACTGGTCTAGTACCCTGAGCTAACAGACTTCATTTTGTTGGTACCTATTATTTCACTGATGTCCTCTTCCTCAACGGGATCCAATTCAATCCAGAATTGCATATTGCATTTAGTTGTCATATGTATGTAGTCTCTTCTGATCCAAGGGCTTCTTAATCTTTTTCTTTGATTCTCTAAAGAATTTTGAAGACTATTAGTCAAGTAGTTTGTAGAATGTCCCCCTGTTTGAACTTGTCTGATTAGATTGGGGTTATAGATTTTTGAGAAAAATATCATGGAGGTGAAGTGTTCTTCCGGTTGCGTGCTGAGGGGTATGTGATAGCAAGCAAGATAACTTATCACTGGTGGTGTTAACCTTGATCAATGTAGTGTCCACCTGGTTTCTATATTTTCACTTCTATACCTCTTTCTTTGGAAACAAGTTACTAAGTCTAGCCCAGAATCAAGAGGAAAGGAATTGAGCTCTGCCTTGTGGATATGTATGTGATACATTATTTGGAATTCTTCTAAAGGAAGATTTGGGGAGCCTGGCCTTAAAGATGGATCTGTCAGTATGTGATTTTGGGCCCATAACTCAACCTCTCTTAGTCTAACTAAGATTTTTCTTCTAAAAAAAGAGAAGTTGCGCAAAGATGCATCCCATGGTGTGGCCAGCTTGAATGCCCAGTGCTTAACCTGTTGTTAGGGTGAGAGATTCTGAAATTAGAAAGATGAAGCTTTAGGTTTCAGGTCTACCACTTGCACACATGCCTTTAGATAAGTTTCTTAAACTCTATAACATTCAGGTGCCTTGTCTATAAAATGCAGTGAAACTGATACTGAGATATCACCTGTAAGGCATTTAGCACAGAAGTTTGTGGGTAGGGACGCACAAGTTCCAGCTGTTATTTTGATCGAATAGCAGCTCAGTTATACACTAGTCAAAAGCAGTGTTTAATGGTATCCTATGACTGTATAGAATTATTTCTCTTCTTATGATATTGAGAAGTATGTTAGGACTTTTTCCAGCCTTGCAGAAACGTGGTATCTATAGTAGTAGCATCACAACACCAACCTTAGCTTAACTTCTGACTTTTACACAATTACAGTTTTGGCAAAGTCAAAAGAGCCCATCCTGAATGTCAGGTGGAAAACATGGCTTTGGGTCAGCCCAACCACTGAGCAGCAGAACATTTTCGTCTGTGCCTCAGTTTCTTCATCTGTTAAATAAGCATGACTATTGTAGCTCCTAGCACAGTGGTGTTAGCTGTAGCTTCACCACCTGGTGAAGATTCATTCCTGAACTCAATAGCTGGCCCACCCATCATAAACTGCTTATTGCAAAAGAATAGATGGGCACACAGCCATTAACTCTCAGAAGGCAGTGTTGTGCTGAGCCCCTGTTAGCCTCAGTGGGAAAAGCACCAAGTTCAAGAGGCCAAAGAAAGCACCCAGAGCCAGCAAATGAGACAAGGGGTTTAATTAGGGGCTTATGTACAGGGAGACGGAGTCCAGTGGTGGTGGGCTGGGCAGGAGAACTACCTTGTGTACAGAAAAGATCTAGTGGCAGTGGGTGGGAAAAGATAACCTCACGGCCCAGTGGTAGTGAGCTGAGCAGGAAAACCACAACTACCCACAAATATTATGCAGTTTATATTTGATTTTCACTTAACATCTGATATGGTTTGGGTCTGTTTCCCCACCCAAATCTCATTTTGAATTGTACTCCCATAATTCCTACGTGTTGTGAGAGGGACCCAGTGGGAGATAATTGAATTACGGGGGCAGTTTCTCCTATATTGTTCTTGTGGTAGGGAATGAGTCTCATGAGAACTGATGGTTTGATAAGGGGAAACCGATTTCGCTTAGCTCTCATTCTCTCTCTTGCCACCACCATATAAGAAGTGACTTTCGCCTTCCTCCATGATTGTGAGGCCTCTCTAGCCACGTGGAACTGTAAGTCCATTAAACCTCTTTCTTTTGTAAATTGCCCAGTCATGGGTATGTCTTTATCAGCAGTGTGAAAACAGCAGTATGAAAGCAGCTGAGATTACAGGCACGCACCACCATGCCCAGCTAATTTTTGTATTTTTAGTGGAGATGGGGTTTCACCATGTTGGCCAGGCTGGTCTCAACCTCCTGACCTCAAGTGATCTGCCTGCCTCGGCCTCCCAAAGTGCTGGGATACAGGTGTGAGCCACCATGCCCCTCTGAGGATTACAATTTGACATGAGATTTGGTTGGGGACACAGATCCAAACCACATATCAACCTGCATACCATGCTTGGGACTGTGAAAATACATGAGCATGTAGACAGATTCTACAATGGAATGTGTAGAAGTGAAAGCATCCTTCTGTTAAGACAAATAAAATGTAATTTGGTAAAAGTTAAACAAACCTTTTATTTTAAGTTTCCAAACAAATCTTCCAAGTTAGGAAAAACAGAAATAAATGTGATCCAAATTTCTCACTCTTTTGGAATAAATAGATGTATATTCGTTCTGTACACCTGCTCCACATAAATATTTTCCAAATTTCTCTCTTCCCATATATGCCCCTCAAAGCTCCTCCATAAAATTAATACAGTCAATAGAACTGTTTGTAAAAGACAAAGAGAAACAATTTCAGGACTCTATACAAGAAGGGAAAGATAAAGCTTTTTTTCTTTTTTTCTTTTCATTCTTCAGCAGCTTGTTAGAGTCTCAGAGCCTGTGTTATTGAAACCCCAGGGTGACGAGCATTAAGGTGAATCTATTGCCAAGCTTGAGCCCTTTAATGAGTGCATTGATCAGAAAAGAGAGGCAAGAAAGCAGAGTCCGGTGACACCTGAATGAATATAAATTTAGCCCCGATTGAAGTTCCTCCACAGTCGGCCTGCTCCACGCTGACAGTGTTATCGAGAGGAGAGAAAAGCAATTTTGGTCTTCAGTCTTGATTCTCTTCATGCTGTTGGCAGTTTTTAAGAAGAACAAGTTATGACTATTTTACTTCTAAAAAGCAGTGGGAACGTGTCAAAGATTTCCTCCCTGGAAGTGACAATTGAGAATGCGTCTACTTGGTGCTGATCTTGAATCTGTAATCAATCCGATGGACTGGAGAAAGAAGCACTTTCAAACCAGTCGAATTGTCGGGAAATTGGTCAGGCTGCCTCAGCAGGAAGTGAGCATCCCGTCATGGGAAGAGTGCAAACAAGAGCAGGCTGGCTAATTGGCAGGATGTTTCAGAGGGGTTCACACATGAAAAGGAGGCCTGCAGGGAGGTGGAGGGCTTGATACTGAGTCACCTTGAAGATGGCGCCAATGTTAGCCTTCCATCGTTTTAGACAACCAGCCAGCAAAATGATAAGCATTACAGGTTTTTGGAACTAGACAGATGGATTTTTAGATTGTGGCTTCTCTCTTGTGTGACATTGGGCAACTTACTGTCCCAGTCTTTACATAAAGACTCTGTCTCTTTATAAGTCAAAGGGGGATGGAAATATTACCTAACTCGTAGGTCTGGAGAGTTTAAATTAGATAATGCCTGAATATAGACTGCTCATGTCAGTGCCTGGAGTATAACCTTTTCTCAGTGAACGTTCTTGTGATTAGGATTGCCCAGTGATTTGTCTTCAGATTCAACTTGGTATATTGAGCCCTTTTTGGATGCTTGACATTTTTGTCCCTGTTATCTTACATAAAATCCTCAACCACCTTGAGAGGTATGGCTGTTTAACTTCACTTTCCAGAAGAAGACACGGAGGTTCAGAGAGGCTCAGAGACACCTTCAAGGCCACACCGCTCACTCAAGTAACTGTTTGTTGTTTTCTGAGTTATCACACCTAAGGTGCCCAGCACAAGGTCTAGCACACAGTAGGAGCTTGATAAAGCGAGGGTCTCCGAGGACTCAACTCCACTCTGCTTGCACAACTCAGCCCCTTTCCACCATCAGCCCCTCCCTTCTACCCTGCCCTGAGATGCTGTCCCTTGCTCATCTGTTTCCCCTGCATTTTCGAGCCCCTGACTCTCCTCTCTTCTCTCCCCTTCCTCTCCCTTCAGACTTTGGCACATCAGCGCCTTTTGATTTCTGTAGCCTCTTCAGAAGTATTTTTGACACAAACAATAGTCCCGGCTTTTGCTTTTCCAAGAGGCATCAGCACAATCGGAGCAGACACTGGTGACTCATTTTGATCATCGCCTTTAAGCAATTCACTCTGTGAGCCTGGACTTGACAGGCCTCACTGTGCCGTGAAATCTCATACTATTTTTATGCCTTTTAATCTATCTTTTAACAGCCTCCTTGTTTAGAACTCTGCGCCCTGGATTCACGGAAAGCACGTTTTTGAGAGTGGTGAGGACAAACTTGGCCCGTCTTAATCAAAGGCTCGGGGAGACCCAATCTGGGGTCCTTACTCAATCCTCAACTCTCCTAATGCCTTCCCCCACTGCTTCCTTTTATAATGGCCTCAGCAGGAACCTTCCTGGCTGCTTGACAGAGCCTCTGGCTGGCTTCTTCTATCTTAATAACCGCCGAGCTCTCCAAACTAGGATCTTGTCAAAATGTTTCTAAAGTGCCAGAGTTGTTCTATTGAGTCACTGTCATTGGAAAGTCGTTATGGAAATACATGTTCTGGGTAAATGTCAGGGAAGGGGCTAGTCACTTCCTTCTGAAAGCCTTCCTAGATAGCCCCAGGCCAAGTGACAGGCTTCTCTCCCGGGTTCTTTAAGAACTGAGTGCATATCTTTGTGCTTATATTTTATTTAATGTGACAAGCATTCATGAGGGATTTACATGATGCATTCTGTTATGTTTGTTTAAATGTCTTTCTTCTGGACTATACAGTGAGTTTCTTTGTCTTATTAGGAATTTAGGATGGGGACGCAGCATGCTGATCCCAAAACTCACTTCTGCTCTCTGGAGATCCAGACCAAAAGAACTGTACGTACAAGAATGAAAGCCAAGGCTGGGCGCGGTGACTCATGCCTGGAATCCTAGTACTTGGGAGGCCGAGGCAGGTAGATCACAGGGTCAGGAGTTCGAGACAAGCCTGACCAACATAGTAAAACCCTGTCTCTACTAAAAATACAAAAAATTAGCTGGGCGTGGTGGCAGGCACCTGTAATCCCAGCTACTCGGGAGACTGAGGCAGGAGAATCACCTGAACCTGGGAGGCAGAGGTTGCAGTGAGCCAAGATCATGCCACTGCACTCCACCCCGGGCGACAGTGTGAGACTCTGTCTCAAAAACAAAAACAAAAACAAAAACAAAAACAAAAACAAGATAGATAGCCATACGGGAAGCAAACACATTTCATTCATAGAATCACTGGGAAAGCAATGTGTATTGTTTACTGCTGAGATTTCTGGGAAAATGGAGCTGGAGAGTGAGATGGAGGGTTGGGTCCTATGGAGATTCTTTGACTTCCCCTGGTACCTAACCCTGGAGCCCACGTGCTCTTGGCCAGGTCCCAAGAGGGATCTCGAGACCCTCAACACCACCATTGAAGTGGATGAAGGTCAAACAAGACCCCATGGGGCAAGCATGGGAGCAGGATATGAAAAAGAATGCGAGGCTCCAGGCCTGGACTTAAGGTTGTAGCCTTTCAGTTGGCATGTTTTTCTGAAAGCATTTAGAAGCTACCAACTGTTTAAATAATGGTCAGCTTTCACTTCCAGCCATAATGAAGTAACAGGGACTGAACTTATCTTCTCACTTTAGATAGCTAATCACATGGACAAAATATATGAAATAACAGTATTCATACACTAGAAAACAGGCAGTACAGGACAGTAATACTTGAGAAAAAAGAACAAATGGGGCAAGTTCTAGGAATATTTCTCTATTTGGCCTGGAGAGAGTTTCCAGGCTGCAGTGCAAGAAGCAGCAGCTCAAACTGAGTCCAGTGGTCTCCCTAAGTTTAGGAGGCAGGACTGAGAATTTAGGGAGGCCAGTGTGGCTGGGATTCTTTCAGCAGTGTTCCTGAAAGGAGCGAGCTTCGCAGAAAAAGAGCTTTGGAGTTTTGTGGAAGAGTCCTTTTTGAGTCTTTAGCTGAGTACTAATCAGCACATGCACTAAAGAAAACTACCTGAGGCCAGGGAGGAAAAAACAAACAAACAAACAAACAAAACACCCAGAAGGAGTAGATAGAAAAATTTCTGGAGCCATACAGGACTGGGAATAATTCATGTTCCTGACAGCCATTATAAGATACCTCATATGGCGCAGGGCATCAGGTTGAGTATTCAAAAGGGGATTGTCTCATTGATGGGGACAGATTAGTTTGTGTCTCTGTCTAGCAAAGCATAGAAACAGGCCTTGAGAGGATCAGTTTGTTCCCAACTACCTTAACTGGACCCAAGAACAAATCTGAATAATACTTATAGGGATACAGAAAAAATGTAATACCCCAAAATTAAAAGTCACCAATATCTAGCATCCTACCAAACAGCACTAGATACTCAAAGAAAAATATGACCCATAATAAAGATTTAAAAATCAATCCATAGAAACAGACATTAATTAAATGACACAGACAATATAATTAGTACATGTGGAAATTAAAAAAGCTATTATAAATACATTCTGTATATTTAAGAAGATAGAGAAAACATGAGCATGTTAAATGGACATGTAAAAGATATGACAAAGATCCAAATCAGACTTCTAGAGATAAAAAATACCTGAGATGTAAAATACATGAGATGCCACTAATAGCTAATTAGAGGCTGCAGAGGAAAAGATTAGTGAACTTGAAAAAAAAGCAGTAGAAAACATTTAAAATAAAACAAAAAAAATACGGAAAATAAAGTGAACATTGATGTGCATTATCCCATCAGTGTGCCATGGGGTAGTTTCACAAGGTCTAAGATATGTGTAATTGGAGTCCCAGAGAAAAAGGGGAAGACAAGGATATTCAAAGAAGTCTGTTCAAAATTTTTACAAATTTGACAAAAACTATAAACCCCTAAATCCAAGAAGCCCAGAGAACTCTCCAAGCTGAAGAAGCTTGAAGAAAATGACACCAGTGCACATTGTAATCAATTTTCTTAAAACTGATATAAAGAGAATATCATAAAAGTATCCAGGAAAAGTAAATGCACTATGTGCAGGGAAACAACAATGAGAATGACGACAAACTTTGTTGGCAGCAACACAAACCAGAAGACAATGGGGCAACATCTTTAAAATACTTAACAAAAGACAAAATACTTAGAATTCTATACTCAGCAAAAGTATCTTTCAAAAATGAAGGCCAAATGCAGGTAAATAAGAGGAGATATGTGTTTAGATATACATTTTAGAAGGATCACTCTGTTCACAGGGTAATGAATAGATGGGTAAGAAAGACTGAAGGGAAGAGAATATTTTAGTGATCTCGATATCAGATGATAAGAGCCTAAGTTAAGACAGTTATTGTAGGAATAAAGAAAGAGATGAGTTGGAGAGATGTAGACTGTTTTTTGCCTAGGAAATATTACTCTTCCTTCAATGCACATTTTCAATAGCAGAAGTTGTGACTTCTTCATCTCTGATTCCTCAGCACATAGAATAAGCACACTGGTGGCTCTTAGAAAATATCATTTCAATTCGAGTCGCCTTTCTTTGTGCTGACTCTTGTCTATACCTCTCAGTTTTGTTTGTTTGTTTGTTTGTTTTTGAGACAGAGTTTTGCTCTTGTTGCCCAAGCTGGGGTGCAAGGGTGCAATCTCGGCTCACCGCAACCTCCACCTCCCGGGTTCAAGCGATTCTCCTGCCTCAGCCTTCCTGAGTAGCTGGGATTACAGGCATGTGCCACCATGCCTGTCTAATTTTGTGTTTTTAGTAGAGATGGGGTTTTCCCATGTTGCTCAGGCTGGTCTCGAACTCCGGACCTCAGGTGATCCACCCGTCTCGGCCTCCCAAAGTGCTGGGATTACAGGCATGAGCCACTGCACCTAGCCTGTACCACTCAGTTTAACTAGATACTTGCTTCTTCTTGAATTCATGTTGGCCCTATATTTATAAATAATGATAATACAACCGAAATTATCAATTTTGAAATGCAATGGTTTGTTTTGAAGTCTTGCTCTATAGTAAACGTCATGAGATATACTTGCCAATCTTTTCTTCTAGTTTTCTGTGTTTTCCTCTACAAAGCAACCTGAATTTATTTAAAAATGCTAATTAAATTGGATACTAGAATGGAGTCAAAATAAGCAAGATTCAAAAATCTAAGTTAATTTTCAGTTTGTAGTATATATTTCAAAATGAAGTAAGTCCATGCTTTTTTGATAATAAAAATTCCTACCATTTAGGTAGCAAACATAACACAACTGAATTAAAATTATTATAGTAGCAATTAGATTATTCTTTCTGGACTAAGGATGACAATTAATGCATTAATATAGTTGTTCAACAAAAAGAATGAGAGTATTACCAATAATTAACTACTTATCCTTGAAGGTTCTGCTCAAATGCCCCCACAGCTTTCCCTGATTCCTCTAGGTAGAGATGAATACCTATTACTCTTGCTTCTATTGTATTGTGTACATATTTTTATGTTTTTCCTCATCTTGAACTCTCTTCTCCAATCCCTTAGTGAGCTACTACTCATTTTATTTTTAGTTTAGAAGTTCCTTTTTCCAAAAAGCCTTCCCTGAATTCTCATGTCTGTGCAGATGTCCCTTCTTTGTCTCTCATTGACCCAGATACTTCCCCTGATATAGACGTTACTTAGCTTTGTAATTCCCTCTCTGTGTGCCTGCCCCTTCTCTCCACACTGCAAATACCATGAGGGAAGAGATCTTATTTCTCATGGTCACATGGATCTCAATGCCTATTAGAATTCTTGGCACTTAGTAGGTTCATTTTTGAATGAATACATGTGTCTAAATTATCCTAGATCCTCAATTTGTAATGTGCACAGTACTTGGCACACAATAGTTACTCAAAAAATAAGTATCAGTTAGACTAATTTAAAGCAAAGTCCTTGCTTATACAATCTGGTGAAAGACATAGATACATAAATAGGCCACAATACGACTAAGAATGTGCCAAACACTAAAAGAATAATTCATTATAATTGGAAGCTTTGGAAGTATAATAGAATATTGATGTTCTTAACAAATGGACATGATGGTTAAAGAGGGAACTGTTGGCAGACAAAACATCATGGCACAGCAGTATAACTTGCAGTGCAATGTATTGTGAGGACTGGTGAGCAGTTCTGTGCGATCACAGCATAGACTTCTCCGATGCCTGGGGCTGGAGTTGGGTGAGGAAGCTGTGGGAGCTGGGGCTGGGTTAGATCCAATTTTACCACTTTCTTTTGCAAAAGAGTTGTCTGGGTGCATAAGTAAGAAAACTATGGAAAGAAATATATATTTAGTGTCAACTTGTGTGGGAGTCTTTGTATATATTATTTTACTTAATACAACAGTCTTATGAGAGATTATACATTTTGTAGAAGGGGAAATTGAGGCTCAGAAAGTTAAAAGAAGCTGCCCAAGTAGACCCAGGTAAGAGGTAGTAAGTAGAGCCGGGATTTTAGACAGGCCTATCTGAATGAGAGAACTTCCCCTTTTTTTTTACACAATCACTCCCTTGCCTGTGTCTTTTCACCTGTATCCCTGAATGAGATATGTACACAATTTTTGGTTAAACCAGTAACAATGTTTATGGAATTATGACTATGTAAATATAGGTCCCTGCTAAGCTAAGCAGTGCACAGTTAGATCAACTTTCTCCTTCAAATTTTTGTTTTACTTGGAGTTAATAATTGCCTTGATTTTCTATTGTTTATTTTCTACTTGCCTATTATTATCATTTTTAGTGTTTCCACCTTCCATCATATGCCTATATATAGCTCTTCAAATATTTAACCACAGTTATAAGCTTTCAGTTGTATTTATGTATTTTTTTATTTATTTTAAGGCACAGTCTTGCTCTATTGCCCAGGCTGGAGTGCAGTGGCATGATATCGGCTCGCTGCAAACTCCACCTCCCAGGTTCAAGTGATTCTCCTGCCTCAGCCTCACGAGTAGCTGGGATTACAGGCACTTGCCACCACGCCTGGCTAATTTTTGTATTTTTAGTAGAGATGGGGTTTCACCATGTTGGTCAGGCTGGTCTCGAACTCCTGACCTCAGGTGATCCACCCGCCTTGGCCTCTCAAGGTGCTGGGATTACAGGCATGAGTCACTACGCCTGGCTCAGTTTTATTTTTATGGTATTTAAAACCTGCCTCCTGGATCATGTTTTTATTTCAGTCTGCATAGATCACTTTTTCAATCTGATACACAATGGCCATTCTTTTGCTAATATTGGTCTCCTCAGTTGGATCCTCTGTCTCTTGGATCTTGGGTCTCCCTTTTCTATTCCTTCATCTCAGTAAGTGCCTCCTTCAGTACTTCCTAAGAAAGGAAATATAGAAGGCCATTTTACATTTATTATTATTATTATTATCATTATCATTATTATAGTGTTGGCAAGTCTGAAACTGCTCTCATTTCCTTGGAGTTGATTGATAATATATTTCCAGGTTGGTAAATCATACCATGGATTGGCTCACACAACAGCCATTTCATCTTGCCTTTTCTGTGCTTTCCTATAATTTAGAGTCTGAGAAATTAAAAATATATTTCGCAGGCTTCTGGTCATGGTGCAGTGGCTGGGACTGGATTATCCCTCCTCCTGTAAACAAATATAAAACTGGATAAAAATATGAGATAACTATTTTCAGGCAGTGGGCAGTAGGTAATGCAAATCTGCAATTCTTGAGAGAAGGGAAACTTCTGAGATGACTCTTGTGAGTACCCAGCTCTGTGCTTAGAACAATTTCCTGGTTGCAGCACAATAAGCTGGAGTCCAAACAGAAAGCATGGCCCCAGTGAGCTGACCAAACAGAGATCACAATTAAGAGTTATGGGCTTGAGGCAGATGGAATCCTCAAGGTGGGCCTTGAGTAGAAGAACCTCTGTGGACAGGGGATTCCATAAATTGATGGAGAATCCCTGAGACTCTGTGGCTGAATTTTCATTGTACATGTACAGGATAAGCCATCCAGCCTTACCATATAGCACATACTATGCTGTTAAGAGCAGAACACAAATACGAGAAGTCAAGCAGTTCTTGGAAGGAGAAGTGCAAGGGAAGTTGGAGTTCTTGCCCTGTCAGAGTGGAGACATCTTCTTAATCCATCATTAATACCCTAGCATCTAGCCGAGACTCCAGAAAGCTTGTGTCTTAACAATAGGGATCATAGCATGGACCTGGCCTAACCAAGGTCACAGAAAACATCTCTAGAAAATACTGAGTTTAGTGTTTGGTCCCTCGAGGTTAGAGAGGTTTGGAAAACACCTTGAGCTTTTCACAGACTTGAATGAACAAAGTGTTAAACCAAGCATTTAAAAGTGCAGGTGATTAACCAGTAATTGAACGACTTGTGAATTTGAGAGGACAATACTGAAGCCAGAGTCTCTTCAATGTCTTTTCTACAACATTCAGCATTCAATGCAAATTTCAGTAGATATACAAAGAAAAAGAAACATATGATTCATAGTAAAAAACAAAACAAAACAAAACTGTCAACAGGGACCAAATCTAAGACAATGCACATGTTGTACTAAGAAAAGACTTGAAAATTACTCCTGTAAAGATGTTTACATAAAGAAAAATTTGATTTTAATTAGTAAGCAGATAAAAAAATTCAATAGAAAAAAATGTAAACTATAAAATTAAATAGTGGCCAGTTGCGGTGGCTCATGCCTGTAATCCCAGCACTTTGGGAGGCTGAGGCAGGTGGATCATGAGGTCAGGAGATCAAGACCATCCTAGCCAACATGGTGAAACCCCACCTCTACTAAAAATACAAAAATTAGCCGGGCATAGTGGTGGGTGCTTGTAATCCCAGCTACTCAGGAGGCTGAGGCAGGAGAATTGCTTGAACCTGGGAGGCAGACGTTGTAGTGAGCTGAGATTGCACCATTATACTCCAGCCTGGGCAATAAGAGCAGAACTCCATCTTAAAAAAAGGAAAAAAATTAAATAGAATTTCTAGAACTAAAACAAATGAACAGAAATAAAAAGTTTACTGAACAGGTCTAATGGAAGATTGGAAATGGCAGAAGAAAAAGTAAGTGAACTTTACCATAGATAATAAAAATTGCCCCATTTGAAGGAAAGAAGGATAAAAGATTGAATAAAGTTTAAAAGAACCCCAGGGTTCTGTGTGAAAATAGCAAATAGTCTAACACATCAGCACTAAGAGAGAAACTAGTGAACAAAATGAAAATAAAATATTTGGCCTGGCGCAGTGGCTCACACCTGTAATCTCAGTACTTTGGGAGGCTGAGGCAGGCAGATCATTTGAGTTCAAGACCAGCCTGACCAACTTGGTGAAACCCCATCTCTACTAAAAATACAAAAAACTTAGCCAGGCATGGTGGCCAGCTACTCGAGAGTCTGAGGCAAGAGAATCACTTGAACTTGGGAGGCAGAGGTAGCAGCGAGCTGAGATTGCACCGCTGCATTCCAGCCTGGGCGACAGAATGAGATTCTGTCTCAATTAAAAAAAAAAAAAAAAAATTGAAGAAACTATAGTCTCTAATTCTCCAAATTTGATGATTTATAGGTCCAAGCAGTTAAACAAACACCAAAACCTGATAAATACAAGAAGTTTCCTCTCCAGTAGTATGATAGTCAAATGATTGAGAAACAGAGATAAGGAGAACATCGTGAAAGAAGCCAGAGCAAACAGACACATTATACGTAGGGGACAAGCATAAGAATTATTGCTGACTTGTTATCAGAAACAATGGAGGCCAGAAGATAATGGAATAACATCTTTGAAGTGCTGAATGAGAAAAGCAATAACCAAACCAAACTATCAGTACAGAATTCTGTATTCAACAAAAATATCCTTTGAACGAGGGCGCAATAAAGGCATTTTCAGTTAAATTAAAATTTAGTGATTTTACCTCCATCAGACTTGTAGTACAAGAAATGCTAAAGCAAGTCCTTCAGGTCAAAGAGATGTAATATTCTATAGATGTTCAAATCTACAAGAGAAAATAAAAAGCACTGGAGATAGTAAATAAGTAGGTAAATATAAAAGACTTTTCTTGTTTCTTGTAACTCACATAAAACACAACTGACTAAAGCACAAACGAAAACACTAAAAAGTGAGGTATTACAATTATATCCTGAATTTAGTCATGAAGTAATAAGAAGACAAATTCTGATGTTCATCCTAAAAGACAAATGACGTGGAATTTTCAGAAAGACCAATGTCTTGAAAATGCATAAAGGTAAGAGAACTATTTTTCATTAAAGGAGACTAAAAAGACATGAGAATCAAATGCAATTCATAACCCTTAATTGGATTATGGCTCAAACACACAGATACACACATGTGCACATGTGCATGCACACCCGGAAAAAACAAGACTTAATTGGGATGATTAATGGAATTTGATTTGAATATGGACAACATGTCAGATAATATTATTGTTTCAAATAATTATCCAGTGTGATCATTGTATTGTGGTTATGTAGGAAAATGTTGAGTTGTTAAGAGATTCATATTGCTGTGTAATTAGTGGTCAAAATGCCATGATTGGTGATTACAACTTGCCTTCAAATGGTTTAGGGGAAAAAAAAGTAAAATATCAGAAACTGCTGTCACAGCCATAGAAGCTCCCTGCTCCAATTTCCCTTTAAGAAAGCACTTACCAGTCAGTTGCAGAATGTAGTCAGCTGGAAGTTTCTAGTCATTAGGTCCTTCAGGATCCGATTCTGCTTTTGAGCTGAGGCCAAACTCTTCCCCAGCAGTGCCCAGCCAGTGACTGATCAGTGCATGATACCAGCTGCGCAGTGGGAAATCTTTGCTCTGGAGCTCTGTGTTAGGTCGGCTGAGACCTTGTCAGATCCTTACCATAGTCTGAGACACTCCCTGCCAGTGCTGCTTCAATTCCCTTGATGTCTCATAAACTCTCCTCTGGCATCCTAACTCAGTCTCATCATTAGTGTCTTTTCAACTGGCATTATCAGTGACTCTAATTGAGGACTATATAGATGTGCATTATCTCACTCTTTCAACTTTAGTATGGTTTGAAATTTTCACAATAATAAAAAGTTAAAAGTCATAATACAAGAAGAAGAAGCACTTCCTTGTAGCTGGGGTTCCTGAGTAATTCGGGTTTTATTGATTAGAATTACTCGTGTGAACCTTGGAACAGGACGGAAGTTAACTGTATGATAATTCATTTTTAATAGGATGGATGGCAGAGATAGGGAGGCTATTTTGGTCAAAAGCTCCCCTATTTGACAATCCACTATAGTGATGGCAGCAACTTTTCTATCTTAGCAAGACCAGTGTCTTTCTGAGGGCCAAGAGTTGTTCTGGAAGCTCAGCCTAGAGCTTGTTTTCCAGATGTTATATCATATTTTTAAAATCTACACAATACCCCAGAAGTAAATCTCTGCTCTAGCAGCTTGCATGGTTTCTGTTGTCTTCAATGGAACCTTAGCCAAAATGCAGGTAGAAATCTATTTTTTTTCTCATATACGTATTTAAGAAATTTTCCTCTTATTTTCTAGGTACTAATGTTGCTGTTGAAAAGACCACTGTTGTTTTTTTCTCCAGGTTCTTTATATGTTACCCCCTATAAAAACTTTTAGAATCATGTCATTATTACTTGTAGTTTTGAAATTTCCTGATAAGGCAACTTCTCATTCATTATGTGAGTGCTCAGTGGGCGCCTTCATTTATTATACTTGTTACTGGATGTGCATGCCTTTCAGGTACAGAAATTTCCCTGTCTTATATCTTTGACAATTTCACCTTATTCTTCTTTTAGCTCATTTTGGAAGACCATATGTCGAACCTCTTGGTTTAATCTTTTAATTTTTATTTATTTTAGTCTTTTTTCTCTTTTTTCTTGTTATACTTTCTGAGAGTTTTTTATTTTTTAAACTTTCAGGCTGTCTATGTTTTTCCCTAGATTTTATTTTTTCTTCTTTTCTTGTTTAATTGCTGAAGACTTTTTTTTAATTTTGTTTCTCATTTGTTTCTTTTTTGTTGCTAACTATTCTTTTTGGACAGATATCATATCTTCTCTTACTCTTTTGGAGATAAAAACGAATTTTAGGCGCCTGTAGTCCCAGCCACTCGGGAGGCTGAGGCAGGAGAATGGCGTGAACCCGGGAGGTGGAGCTTGCAGCGAGCCGAGATCGCGCCACTGCACTCCAGCCTGGGCGACAGAGCGAGACTCCGTCTCAAAAAAAAAAAAAAAAAAAAAAAAAAAAAAAACGAATTTTAGAAGAGTTTTCTTCCATCTCCTGCATTAGCTTCTTTTCTTCTGACTCTCTCCTTCCACTGCTTGTTTTTGTCTGTCTTTTCCAGTTTGGAAGCTTTCTTTAATGATTTATGATTTCTAGTTTCCATGTCCCAAGTACGAAGTGAGTGAATCATAAAAAAGATTATTGTGAGCTCTTTACGGGTAGACAGAACTTATGGATTATTGGTTTCATTTCAGGAGGACTATGTGTGAGTTGACTTTTTTACTGAGTGAAACTGAAACACCAGTATCTGACAATTACTAGTTTCTTAGTAACAGAACTTAGTATTAGGATTATTAACTTTTCAATGCCTCAGTTTGCTCATAGAAACAATGGTAATAATCATAGTACTTACCTTTTAAGATGAGGATAAAATGAATAAATGAATGTAAAATGCTTAGAAAAATGCTTGGCACAGAGTCAAGCACTACAGTAGTTGCCCCTTCTCTGAGGCTTCACTTTCTGTGGTCTCAGTTACCCTTGGTCAACTGTGGTCAGAAAATATTAAATGGAAAATTCCAGAAATAAACAATTGCTGTTTTAAACTGTGTGCCATGCTGAGGACAGTGAGGAAATCTCCCACTGCCTGTCTCCATCCCACCTTGGACATGAATCATTCTGCCCTGTGTCTCCACACTGTAGACGCTGCCCGTCATTGAGTCACTTTGGAGCTGTCTCAGTTACCGGATTAACTGTCGTAGTATCGCCAGTGCTTGTGTTCAAGTCACCATTACATTACTTAAGAATTGCCTCAGATTGCAAGAGTAGCGATGCTGGCAATTCAGATACGCCAAAGAGAAATTGTAAAATTTTTTTTTTTTTTTTTTTTTTGAGACAGAGTCTCACTCTGTCTCCCACGCTGGAGTGCAGTGGCACGATCTTGGCTCACTGCAAGCTCCGCCTCCTGGGTTCACGCCATTCTCCTGCCTCAGCCTCCTGAGTAGCTGGGATTACAGGCACCCGCCACCATGTCCGGCTAATTTTTTTGCATTTTTAGTAGAGACGGGGTTTCACTATGTCAGCCAGTGAAGTGATTTTTAAGTAAAAATGTAACCCTGGTATTCCTTGGTTAGGGTTTGGTAGTAACTGTAGTTTCAGGCATCCCCTGCGGGGCTTGGAATGTAACCCCCATAAACAAAGGGGGATTATTGCATATAAATATTTTTCATCATCATCGTCATCATCATCATTCTTGTTGCAGTGTTGTTTCTTATTAAAAAAATCCTTCAGTACGCTACTGGGTGGTATAAACTTGGTTGCTGGTATTCTGAGAACGAGGCAGGAGTGGTCTCATCAGATCCTCCTAATTCTGTTTGATCCCTTATCACTCGTTTCCAATGTCCTGGTGTGTTAAGTCTGAGAACCCTTCAGTTCAATTTGTGTGGAAGATAAGCCTCTGATCTCTGTATGCCCATGTGCACGCACCGGTGTGGCTGGCTTCCTGGCTGGACAGGATCAGTAGAAATTGGGTGGATAGGTGTCTACCTGCTTTGCATATGGATTTCCGGACAATTCCACCCTCAGCCTTGCTCCTACCTTCCTAAGTACCCGGCGCTCTGCATGAGGGCCTTTCGGAGCTTCTGCAGGGTGATTTGACTCATTTCTCATTGTTCTATTCTACTGTTGCTGTATCTGTTTTTCTACTTTTTATCTGTCTTTCTCTTCCATAACCTGAAGTCAACAATCATCTTATTTCATATGAATCCTGAAAGAATTACATGAGGTTGCACCGGTGAGAAGCCTGGCATTGTGCTTGCCATATAGATCATTGATAATTGGTGGGGTCTATTTTCCTTCCCTCCCATCTTCCCTCCTTCTCCTCCTCTTCCTTCTTTCTCTCTTTTTTTATCTTTCCTCCTCCCCAGCATTATGCATTCATATGCTTCAACTACCCCAGGCTGCTTTCAGGACAGCAGTTTGTAATTACTGCAGCATGGTGTATAGTGTCTGTGGCAAATTTATTTCCCCTCATATTTCTTGTAAGTGTTGCTGATGCAGAATGAATGTCTCAAATCACTCAGAAGGAAACAAACAGGATGGAAAACCTGCTGGTAATAAGGCTGGATCATGAGGCATGCATGCCTAAAACAATTGTTCTCTTCTTTGTCTCAAGCTGTGCAGCCCATTAGAGGCTTGTCTGGGGAGATAACAATCTGCCCTCTCCTGGAGGTGTGTTTTTTCCTAGAAAGGCTTGGTCCTGAGCTGAAAGGAAGATGGGAGGACTAGAACCCTGACCTTAGTCAATGGCCTCCTTCTACAAAGTGCTTTAGAAATGAAAGGGAACTTAGAGAGGATTGAATTTGTAGGGAGAGAGGCTGGATCCAGTGACTAGAGTTGCCTTTTTTCAAGGTCAAAGCAGTTTGTGGCTGAGCCTGGACTAGAATCTGGGTCACACCTGGTCCAGGTTTCTTCTGGGTTCAAGAAACAGCCCATTCCTGTTCCCTTTCTTCCTTCTTCTCCAGCCTGTGATGGTTTCTAGCATCCAGCCAGTTGGTTTCGGTTCTGTTTTTATTTTAAATTAATTAGCTCAACCAATATTTGTGGTGCATTTCATGGTGCCAGGCATCATTCTGGGCACTGGAGACACAGATGAACAGGACTCTGTCTCTCCTCTCAAATTGCTCCCAGGTGGTCAGGGAGACTGATACTGAACAGGCATTTTCAATTCTGTGTGGCTGGTGTCAGAACACAGGGTAGGCTGGGGGCAACAGGGAAAAAAATCCCTGAGTCTTTTCGGGGGCTTCCAAGAGTTTCCGGGAAAGGTGCTGCTTGAACTAAATTTTAAGGAGAAAAGAGAATAGAACTTGTCAAAAAAGAGTCAGGAAAGAGGAGGGAGAGGAAGCCAGTCTCAGTGGGAAAAGAACTTGTGTGTGATGGTAGAGTGGGATTTCAACTCATGTAGCCTGGGCCTAAAGCCCAAGCCCTCTCCTCTTGACCACACAGCCTTCTGGGCTAAAGGCCATACTGGTTTAGGGGCGAGGGTCCTTCTCAGGGCAAGATAGAGCCAGGATATCTAACACTTAACATTCAAAATCTCTCCACCTTCAGGAATGACTGCACTCCAAAAACTAGACCCTTCCTTCCCCAAACACAGTGCCCTCTTATCCTCAAGCAGTACCATGGAATCACAGTTATGAAGTGACTCATCCAGGGTCTAAGGTTCATGCTTCTCTCCTTCCTCTTGCTCAGCTTCCTCAGAGGGGGGCCATGGCAGGATGGTAACCAGAGAAATGGCACCCAGATGTGCAGGGCTTCTTAGGAGGTGCCCCCAGAGCTCACAAAGTACATTCATACACCTGGAATCCTCCCTGGGCAGGTACGCATGGGATAATAACAGCCTTTCACTGGACACTCACCCTGCGCCAGGTAATGAGAAAGTCTTTTATATTCTGTTTTCATTTGCTGAATCTTCCTTCCAGCATTCACAAAACAAGTGGATTTGATCATCCCTATCCCTTAGCTGAGGAAGAGAAGGGTCAGATAGTTTCTGAAACCTTCTCCAAGTCACACAGCAAGTAAGCTGGAATCAAAATGCAAACCAGGTCTACCTGACTCCAGAGATTTCACTCTGGAAAACAAACAAAGAAACAAACTCTGTGAGCAAAAATGTTTCTGGGATTTCACAGGGATCAGTGTAAAACCCCAGATTCAGTCTTGCAAAACCCATTGGCTTTAAAATAGATGGAAGAGAAGTGGCTTAGAGACAGATCATGTGTCCAGTAACTGAGGCTTTATTTGACCACATGATGGTGTGACCCAGATCCTCAAAGCCACACTAAGAGCAGTTGGTGAGTGGGTGGCCACCAAGAGACTAGAAGTGGCATTGGGCTGACCTCGGTCCAGTCCCTACCTATGCATGCAAAGCTTGAGAGGTCTCTGATGTTGGAATAGGCTGCCTGTGAGCAAGTGAGTCTCTGGCACTGGAGGTATGCAAGGATGCATGCTTATCAAGGAAATTGTAAAGGAGACTCCTGCCCTGGATAGGAGGTAGCTGAGCAGGTAAAGTGAAGCCCAGAGAGAGGAAGGAACTGTCCAGAGGGTCCATGGTGCATTGAGGGCAGGACCAGATCTCTGTCTGCAGAGTCTTAGAGGCATCATGAACGTGGAAGAAAGTGACATGCAGGTCACTCTTGGCTTGAGTCACCACTTGAATTAACAGCTTTGCATATTCTACCTAGTGTTTCCTCGCCCAGACCAAGGCCTCAGATTTGCAAAGTGGGGGGTGGACATTGTTAGGCAGTAGGGGGTTGGAATTCTCTTTTGCAGGCCAGGCTGTGTGAGCTATAAACATTTGTCATAGAAACCATGGATTTACAGGGACAAAGAGCCCTGAGCACAGGAACAAATGGACTCAAGGCCCATAACTCCTCTCCATCAATCTTTTCTTCTGGATTGTGCAAGACTCTGGCTATTGCATACAGCGGCTCCTGGCAGCCTCGAGTGATGGACAGGGGTAGCGATAAGAGGCACATTTCTGGGAAGAAAGAATGTGGTTGGCCTGGCAGGATGAGGTCGAGGGAGTTGACAGGGAGCCCAGATATAAAACAGACCCTACACACAGAGATATGTGGACAAGGCACTCCAGTATCCAAGTTGGGATAGGAGGCAAAGATTGGCCAAACTATCTCCAAGAGAGGGCAATTTGGAAGGGGCAGGAGTTGTAGCAATGTTTCTTCTAACTATTGTAAAAATTGTATTTTCAGCTGCCACTTTTTATGGAATCAACAGCAAACTTTATTTCTTTTTGGAAAATGGTTTCACATTGGGGGATAATGCGTGAAGGTGCTTATCCTCCACATGTAAAGGGCAGGCTCAAACTTGAAATTAGACATTATAGGGAATCTCCTGGGGCTTTGCATCTTGACAAAATAAGACAAAATCAGAAAGAACGAGAAGAAGACAATCAACCACAGCTGGTTGCATGCATCTTAGAAGCAATCCTCTGCTACCTGAGAGCTCTTAAAGCACTGCAGTGAACAGAAAATGCAGCTCTTATCTGGCTTGAAACATAAATGTATTGGCTCAAATAACTAAAAAGTCCAGACATAGATGTTGACTTGGGGTTTGGTTTTTTCCTTCCATCATCTCTTGGCTGGGCCTCCTGTGACACTCACTCCACCCCCTGTGACATTGGCTCCATTATCTACACAGGTATTGTGTTCATGGTGGCAAAATGGTTGCAGTAGCTCCTTCGTGCATCCCTCCAGGGTCAGACCTGGTGGAAAAGGGCAAATGCAGGGTTTGCTGGACTGAGGTTAAATTGCCTGCCCTCTGTCTTGAGTCAGCCACTCTTCCCTGAACCCATCACTGAAACCAGGAAGAAGGAATGTACCAATATTTTTAGACAGAGGGCTTATGTTCCAGCCCAGGCATGGGGGTAAAGTCAGCACCACCAGAATCATGTGGATGGAGAATAGTGGGTGGATGGATCCACAAGTGACAGTTGAGGGGTGCTGGAATCATTAGTGTGAGAGAATGACAACAGGTAGCCAAAAAAATCAACAAAAGTCCATTGTAGCCTGGGCAGGTGGCTCATCTACAATCCCAGCACTTTGGGAGGCTGAAGCAGGAGGATGGCTTGAGACCAGGAGTTCGAGAACAGCCTGGCCAACATGGCAAAACCCTGTCTTTACTAAAAATATAAAAATTAGCCAAGCATGGTGGCACATGCCTGTAATCCTAGTTACTTGGGTGGCTGAGGCACAAGAATCGCTTGAGCCTGGGAGGCGGAGGTTTCAGTGAGCCAAGGTTGCGCCACTGCACTCCAGCCTGGGCGACGGAGTGAAACTCTGTCTCAGAAAAAAAAAAAGCCCATTGTACTTTCCAATATATTCTTTCTCCTTTTAAGTTAGTCATAGTCGATCGTACTTTCCAATATATTCCAATTCCAATTCCAATATTTTTGTATATTAGCTAAGATCAGTTTCTTTCGCTTGTACTCAAAGAACCCTGAATAATAACTGAAACTTGAGCTTTGTTAGCTTGGGTGGAGATTTTGGGTGGAGATTTGATCCTGTGTCACAGAAATAATAATTGCCATCCCATAACAAGTGCATCTCTAAAATCTTGGCTCATTTGGGAAGCAACCTTACTCAACAGTTTCCTGACTGGTGCTAGCATGGGGTTAAAATACCTTGGCACCAACAGGCACCCTCCCATGGCTTTCAGTTAAAATAAGAGAAGATACACACCGGAAACCCATCCCAGCCAGAGCTCTCTGATAGACAGAATCTAAGTCTTGGAGTCTAAAAGAAATTAGTATGAATCCTGACTTTCTCAAACTCAAGCCATGAGACTTTAGGTAGGTCCCTTAATCTCCCCAAGGTTAAATTTCCCCCTCTGTAAAGTGTGGACGATAAGAGTCCTTACCTTGCCAGGGTGATTGTGAGGATTAAATGAGAAACAATGTGTGAAGTGCTTGGCACATTGCATAACCCATGGAAACAATTTTTTTTTTTTTTTTTTTTGAGACAGAGTCTCGCTCTGTCGCCCAGGCTGGAGTGCAGTGGCGCCATCTCGGCTCACTACAAGCTCCAACTCCCAGGTTCATGCCATTCTCCTGCCTCAGCCTCCTGAGTAGCTGGGACTACAGGCGCCCACCACCACACCCGGCTAATTTTTTGTATTTTTAGTAGAGACGGGGTTTCACTGTGTTAGCCAGGATGGTCTCGATCTCCTGACCTCATGATCCACCTGCCTTGGCCTCCCAAAGTGCTGGGATTACAGGCATGAGCCACCCCGCTCGGCCAGAAACAATTCTTAATCCATCAGGCATGCTATTACCGTCATCATTGTATTAGTTTCCTCTTGCTGCTGTAACAAATGAATACCAAGGCAGTGGCTTAAGACAACACAAATGCATTGTCTTATAGTTCAGTTGTTGAGAAGTCCTAATGGGTCCCACTGGGCTAAAAATAAGGTATTAGCAGGGCTGGGTTCCTCCTGGAGGCTCTAGGGAAAAATCAGTTTTCTTGTATTTTCCACCTTCTGGAGGCTACCCATGTTCCCTGGCTTAGGTTCCCCTTTTCCCTCTTAAAGTCAGCAATGTTGCACCTCTCTGACTTGGCTTCTGTTGTCATGCCTCTTTCTCTGACCACAGCTGGGAAAAGTTCTCTGCTTTTAAGGATTCATGAGGTTAGAGTGGGTCCACCTGGATAATCTAGGCTAATCCTCCAATCTCATGGCCCTTAACCTTAATCACATCTGCAAAGTTACTTTTGTCAGGTCCGTAACATATTCACAGGATCAAATGATTAGAAAGTGGACATCTTTGGGGGTCATTCTGCCTAACATACACATCATTACTATCTTCAACTTCATTATCATCATTACAAAGCAGTTGGATTACCCAGAACCATGCGTAGTTTGCATATCGCATGACTATAAAAGATAATTTTACAAAATACAATGAAATCTAGCAGAAGTGGTTCTAAAGGAATGACAAGAGGACAATTTACTTGGTAAGGTGGCCAGTGGGCAAGACTGAGAAACTGGTTGCAGTGACAGGAATCACATTTCTGAACCAAAAGCAAAACATCAAAAGGCCATGGTCTGACAAATGTGAATACTTAAGTGGACATTAGGTGAGCATACTGGGAAGATGTAAGAGGGGAAGTGGCCACAGTTGTAGAAGCAGATTTTGGGGTGATCCCATTAAAGTAAAACTTAAAGGCTACTATGCCAAAGGGCCAATTTAACAAATGGAAAAAATATGTATCTTTCAAAATGTCAGACTTCAAGGAGAAAGGTTTGTGACAAATTAAGAGTGTGAGATTTGAATATTTTACACTAATAACCACAGTGTTTCATCCCTCAGTAGTGACTCATTTTGTTCTCTCTCTCTCCACACCAACCCCATCTCTCTCACACAGACACACATGCTCCCTAGTACCCAGGGCTCCCAGGACTCATGCCTTGGGAAATGAGAGGACTCACCCTGAATTCATGAAATTCAGATACAGTGGGAGGCGCATCAGGTTGAAGGGAATCCAAGGGCCATTTCCTTGGGAATTTCAGAAAGAATCTGGGAATGTTATAAACATGGTTGATGCTTTGAGAACACAGGTTCTAGTCTGGATAAAGTCTTGGCATGTTCTTAGAGTTGCCTGGGGCTCCAAGCTTTGGTGATTGGGAGGCTTTCATGGATGCAGAGAAGAAACACTACCCTGTGACAAGCATCACTGCTGAAATCTATCTGTGGGCTAAGCCTCTTCATTTACTTAGTATCTGAGAAAGGAGGAGAAGAGTGGCTTCCTGTCATTTGTCCAATCCAATACATACTTGTCAAGAGTCAAATATGCTGAAGTCATTCTAGGCCCTGGAATATGAGGTGAGCAAAGCAGACTAAATCCCTATGCACTGGGGCTTATTTTCTACTGTCCACCTCTCCTTGGTAAAGTTCTACTCACCTTTGAGACCCACCATGGAAACCACATCAGTCATTCATGCATGAACGCATTCCTATATTCCGTCAACATCTCTTAAAAATCTACCATTCTAGACACTGAACCTTGCAGAGGTGTGAGAAAGTCTTTCCCCCAGAAGCTGAAGTGCAGAAGATAAGAGGTGATAGGTAAAGATGTACACACATGGTGTCATGGGGGCAAGGTGAGAAGCAGAACCGGTGCTAGGAGTATAGATTGGCCAATCCCAGACCAAGGGCAGAGGCATCCTTAGAGGAGGTCTCCCCGGGGCAGAATGTCAGGAAAGGCATCCCCAAGGGATAACTGGGTCAGGGTGGAGTGGGGCTGGTGCTGTGGAAGCCCTCAGTGTGGGACGGCTCATGGGGTTTCAGGGAAGCCTGGGAATCCAGGTAGGTGGAAGATCAGAATGGGCAGTGGTGGGGAGATATGGGTGACAGGGAGAGCTGGAGAGTGGAGGGCAGCTACCGGGGGCCCTGTGGCCACATTGCAGATACTCTTTTGGGACAGAGGGCCTGGGGGAGGGTGAAAAGTGCCTGTCTTGGTGACCCCCACACCAGTGATTATGCATTATGACAGTTTGACCACAAAAAAAGCACCCCATCTACCCCCGACCTGTTTGAGGAAACGGTTAGCCACAGAAACCCTGAGCCCTAATATTGAACAATCCTTCCTCTTTTGAAACTGAGTAGCTGCTTGCCTGCCTTTGCAGCTAAGGGCAGCTGAATCTACCTGAGGACCTATTAGGATGTTTCCTCGCAGCTAAAAATCCCGCCTTAATAGTATACTTGTCAATCCAAGATTGTCTCAGCATTTCCTGTTTTTATTCTATAAAACTGACTCTCCTTTCTAACACCTTTGAAGCCCTGCTGAAATGAAGGTGACAGCAGGCTACCTCCCTTGCTGCAATTTTATGGATAAATGTCGTTTGTTTATTTGATCTTGGATGCAGTGTTGTCTTTGGCACTAGAAAGCGTGACATGAAAGATTCTATCACGATGAGAATACTACTTACTGAGGATTCGCAATGGGCCACTGATCAGCACTTCATATAATCTGCACAAAATCTCCCATTAAGTAGGTACTCTTGCCTTCATCAGCATCATTTTCACTTTATAGGTAAAGAAAGTAAGGTACAGAGATGATAATGAACTTGCCCAAAGTCACACAGCTGGTAAGTGATGAAAATGGGATTTGAACCCAGGCAGCCTCAAGATTCTGCACTTTTCCCCACTATACGATGTGGTTCTAATGCTGATGAGGTTTTCCTTCACATTTTTGAGGGCCTGTAGCATTTTTTGAGTTCGGAAATGACGCGCGAGAATTTAGACCTCTGATGGACTGCCTCACCATTCCTGAGGGATGATTGGGTGAGGGTGGGAGGCTGAGGCGGGTAGTCCAGACACGAAGCCCAGGCAGAGGCCCCAAACCAGTGCAGCGGCAGCTGGGATGGAGGCAAGTGTGAGCCATGAGAGACCTTATCCAGTAGGCTGACACTTTTCCAGGCTGGAGTCTTTAATTCCAACCACAGAACTTGGAAGGACAGATAGGTAGGACAGATAGCATTTTACAGAAGATGAAGAAACTGAGGTCAGCGGTGGGTCACTCGCCTAGAGTCACTCAGCAAACTTGTGGCAGAACCAGATTCCAAGGATTCACTGGCTCTCAGTTGTGGACCTGGAGGGAAGGTGCAGCCCCAGACACAAAGCTGGAGTCCCAGGACATACCTGTTGCTTCTGCCTGTGGGGTGTTTGAGCAGCTCATGCTCTAGCCTACCTGCGCCTCATCACAATAGTTCCTGAAAGGGACATTGGAGTTAGAGTTTGAAAGGAACATTTATATAAAGTGTCACTTTGTCTTCAGGCCAAATGTGAAAACTGGATTGTGATTTCCATTTTGTGGATGTGGTTTGGGGGTTAAGCGATAAAGCCAAGGAGACGCAGCTGGTAGATGGAGCAGCTAGGTCCAGTTCCTGGCTTTGAAGTCGAGGGGGCATTGACTGCATGAACTGCCTTCATTATCCACTCACCTCATTAAGAGCATTGGCAAGACTGTGAAATTGACCCTAAGCATGTGCGTGCTTTCTTTAAAACATAACTTAAAGGGTAAGTGTAAAGATTCACAATGCACTGGAAAGTGGGGGTGAGGTCTAGCAGGGCCTTTTCTGATATTCTGAGAGGTCATTTAATCTTGTCTGGTCTGTTTCCAGGCCCTGCAAGGCACCAGGCTTGCTTTGACTGGCTGCCCTCAGAGTGTATGAAGATGAGAGTGTTATTAGAATCCAAAGTCATTCATTGGCCAGTGCTGGTAAACTAAAATCCGAAACGTGTGCAAAATGCGTTTTTTCTTTGGAGAAGGTGACATCTCATCTGAGTGCCTCAGGCCCCTGGAGGATGTTATCTGCTGAGAAGAAATCACACATGCCAGGTTACCCGTCTTTTGGTGATTTCTTCGAAGTGTGGCCGCACCTCCCTTGATGACTGCTGGGGGGTGTAATGAATCACCCACTTGCGGGAGAAGGCTGGAGAATTTGCTTTACCAGAGATACAGAAGTGGAGGGAATGCACAGATATTGAAGTGTGTGTGCACGCATATGTGAGTTTACATGCTTTGCATGCCCCTGTGTGCGCACATGAGTGCATTTGTGTGTGCACAAGTGCATTGATGTACACACATGTGCATCTCCAGCCCTACTGAGGTCTCACAGAGGGGCAGATCAAGACAGTTCCTTAGAAACAACTACTAGCAAGGCCTTTATGGAAGTGGCCTGGCCCTGGGAAGCTCAGAGCATCAGATTGTGAAGCAGAATTTTACATAATGACTCCAGGAAAGGATGTGGAGTAATGGAAGGAATACCGATTTAGAAAGCAAGGGACTAAGCCCTGTCTCTGCTCCCAGACTACTAGGCGACTTCAGGAGACTCATTAACCTCCCGAGCCTCGTTTTCCCCACATGCGAAGCTGTGAAATCCAAACTCCTTGCCAAGGTGTTCCAGGCCTGTAGTGGGCGCTGCGGTGAGTGACTCTCCTTCAGGACTGAGCCCCCTGTCTCCCAGCTGCCGGAGTGTGGGCAGCTTGTGCTCCTCAGAAACGAAGAGTCCTTCATCCAAGGTCACACTCCCATCCCTAGGGAGCAGCTAGCCGGGGACACACCCATGCAGGTGTCAGGCCCAGCCCCCGGCCTGATACCTCTGCAGGCCCTCCCAGCTCTATGCTCCCTGCGGGGCCAGCAGAGACCTTTCTTGTGAATACAAGGCAGCCCGGCTTCTCTGCTAGACTTCTGCTTCCCTTTCACTCCTTTTCAAACGGACAGTCCCAAGAGCACGTCCCGATGACGCCCCTGCCTGCAGACTTCCATCTCAGGAGATCCCAGACCAACACCCCAGTGGTCTGCGCCTCGGTGATGGCCCCTCCTCCACTGTCCCTCACTCTGCTGAGGGCTGTGCAGCCCTTCTCTTCGTCAAAGCACACTCAAGCCTCAGGGCCTTTGCACCTTCCTTCTGTAGAAAACTCTTCCCCCCACCTTTGTAGGTGGCTTCCTACCATTTAAATCTCAGCGAAATGGTCATGTCCTCAGCAAGGCCTTCCCTGACCCCATCTAGGGTTCCTCCCTCAATTAATCTGAATACATCACTGTTTTATTTTTTTTCAAGGTCTTTATCACTCCCTGATATTAGGTTTGTTAATTATGCAGTTGTTTATTTTCTGTCACCCACTCCTTTGAAATGAAAGTTCCCTGAGCACGGGATCTGCAGCTTGGCTGCTGCCCCATCCGCAGTGCTAACAAGTGAACCTGGAACAAGGTAAGCCCTTGACAAATATGTGTAGAGTGAATGGGAGACAAGGTGGTACCAGACAGGGTCCTTATCCTAGGATTTGGGACATCCACGCACTTGGGTGGTGCATTAAGTGTAACAGATAGCTGCAAGTTGTGTGGCTTAAAGCAACAAGGACTTATCCTGGCACTGTTCTGGCGGCCGGAGTCCCAAATGAAGGCGTTGGCAGGGCTGTGCTCTCCCCGAAGGCTTGCAGAAAGAATACCTCCTTGCTTTGCCCAGCGTCTGGTGGCTGCAGGGGTTCCTTGGCTTCCTTGGACACATCATTCCTTTTTTTTTTTTTTTTTTTTTTTTTGAGAGGGAGTCTTGCTCTGCTGCCCAGGCTGGAGTGCAGTGGCGCGATCTCAGCTCACTGCAACCTCCCCCTCCCGGGTTCAAGCAATTCTGCCTCAGCCTCCTGAGTAGCTGGGATTACAGACTCCCGCCACCACGCCCGGCTAATTTTGTTGTTGTTGTTGTATTTTTAGTAGAGATGGGGTTTCACCATGTTGGCCAGGCTGGTCTCAAACTCCCGACCTCGTGATCCACCCCTTTGGCCTCTCAAAGTGCTGGGATTACAGGCGTGAGCCACTGTGCCCAGACACATCATTCCAATATTCTGTCTTGCTGGTCACATTGTCTCCATCTTCACATGGCCTTTTCCTTTTCTCTATGCCTTCCCTTTCATCTCTCATAACAGCACTTGTCATTGGATTTAGGGCCCACCTGGGTAATCCAGGATGCTCTCATCTCCAAATCCTGAACTTACTTGTCTGCAAAGACCACATTTTTTTCCCCTAAGAAGTTTACATTCATCGATTCCAGAGATTAGGACATGGACATACTGTTTGTGGAGCCACTGTTCAACCTATTAGAGGCAGGAATAAAAATCCATCTTCATTTTGCCTAACTTTTAACCAATATTTAGGATTTGCTTCAATCATGAATACAGGCACAGAGCAAAGTCCCCTCAGCGATGTCTATCAATTTGTCATTAGTTGATATCACAGAGATTTTTGCCATAGGAGAAAAAGATGCTCATCATTTTCATAAACACAGCCCTTATCACACTCCCCATTAGTTCTTGTTATAGAATCTGATACTAGAGAGCCCGTATGTTGTTCTTTTACCAATTTGTTTTTAAACTAGTTTGAAAGGTTGGGCATGGTGGCTCCTGCCTGTAATCTGAGCACTTTGGGAAGCCAAAGTAGGTGGATCACTTGAGGCCGGGAGTTTGAGTCTAGCCTGAGCAACATAGCAAGACCCTGTCCTACAAAAAAGTTTAAAAAGTTAGCTGTCTCAAAAAAAAAAAAAAAGTTAGCTGAACTTGGTGGTGTGTGCCTGTAGTCCCAGCTACTTGGGAGGCTGAGGGGGGAGGATCACTTGAGCCCAGGAGTTTGAGGCTGCAGTGAACTAGGATCATGCCACTGCACTCCAGCCTGGGCCACCCTGTCTCAAAAAAAAGAAAAATAAAATAAACTAAAAATAAATATTTTGATGACCATATTGCAACTTAATTGGTAGCTCTCTAGTCCTGTGTATTTTGTTTTATGCATTGGCAAACATTATTCTGTGAAGGGAACCACAGGTGTTTTGGGAAAGCCAGAGGAGGCTAAGAGCATCTGGATGGAGGGTCTCAGAGGTGTTTTGAGTTTGTTTGTTTAACCTTCACAAGTTAGGCATTTTTTTTTGATCATATAGTTTACTATTGATTTTTTTGTTTGTTTGTTTTTGATCAGTAGTAACACTATCAGAGGCAAGACAATGAGCTCTCTCTCTGCGGTCAGTACTGAGACCCAAGAGCAGAGGGCTGGGCTTTGAGAGAGGAAATGTTCAATGCTATGATTCTTTGCATCTCTCAAAGATGTTTCCTGTTATCCCATGATGTTGACAGAGCACAGGGTGGCAGATCATATGGAAAGTGCTTTGGGATCCACAAAGAAGAGAAGCAATTCCACTTTGAAGCCCCCACATCCATAGCTGGCTGGTGAACAGTCACCAAATGAAGACACACATGAAAGACGGTGTCTGTAATGGGCCAGCAAGACATCGCTCCTATTCAAGGAAAGAACCCACAGAGAACACCTGCAGCTTATTCCCTGAAAAGCTGCTTCCCATAGTCCAGGGGCAAGTCAAGGCTGAACCAGCTTTGCAGAGCACAGAATTGTTCTTGTTAAAGCCTCATAACTGTGAGCCACTCCAGGGCACGGTGGGTCAGGCAGCCATGGCCCATTAAAGTGGGTGATAAATATTTCATACCCTGGGCTAGAGGGCACCACTGGCTTCTGCTCACTTCCTAGCTGTCTGCAGCTCTCATGGACTTGTCTCTCCATTAACTGTGAGAATTATGTTAAAGCCAGACCTATACCAGGTCAGCATTGCTATCTTGCCTGCAAAACAGATTAGATGACTCTCAAGACCTATGTCTATCTACCCAGAGATTATTGCTCAGCCTGACGTATTTTGATGACACAGATGCTAAGCTTTGTATTTTATTTGTATTTTATTTTATTTTTTGAGACAAGATCTCACTCTGCCACCCAGGCCGGAGTGCAGAGGTGCATTCAAAGCTCACTGCAGCCTCAACCTCCCAGGCTCAAGTGATCCTCCCACTTCACCCTCCCTTGTAGCTAGGACTACAGGTTCACACCACCATACCGGGCTAATTTATTTTTGTTTTTGCAGAGAGGAGGGTCTCACTATGTTGCCTAGGCTGTTCTCAAACTCCTGGACTCAAGTGATCCTCCCTCCTCGGCCTCCCAAAGTGTTGGGATTACAGGTGGGAGCCACTGCACCTGGCCCAGATGTTAAGCTTTAAAGAGGAACTGGATAACATGATTTCAAATAAGAGTCTCATACCTGTTGCCCTTGTGTTTGCACATGAATCCAACTTGAACTTGTGTTGTGTAGGCATCTGCCTGTTGGAAACCACCTGGGAAAAGAATTTACATTGGACTTGAAGTGAGGTGCATCAGCTGCCAAGGACACCACTAAAATATCAGTCTCAGCTCCATTATAGGTGAAGTGGACAAACAAATCCCTGATTCTTCCTACCTTACAGGGTCCTGGAGGGCTGGAATGAGAGAGTGAATCATTATAGCTTCCACTGTAGTGGTCCATCGTCCTGCTTATTCCTTGTGGACAGGGCTTGATTGTGCTCAAGTGTTAACCCCACCTTTGGAAGGGGTGACTCTCCTTCCGTGGTACTCATGGTAATTTATTTTCCCTTGTTGGGTCTTGAGTTAGGTAGGACCATGTGACACAGCCCCAGAGGAGGAGACATGAAGGGAATTTGCTTGGATGCTTCTGTGAAGGTATTCCTGGTTTTCCAAAAAATAAGATAGTAATTCTCCTCTCTTTGCTTTTGGACAGGTTGTGCAAGGACGGCTCTGACAGCCGTGTCAAAACTATGAAGGCGGCATGGCCCACCTGCTGAAGATGGCACAGTGGAAAGGTGAAGTCTCAGGGCTCAGACAAGATTGTGAACTGGCGAATTAACACAGGAGTCTTCTTTCCCCAAGTTCCTTGTCCTATAAGGTTATACTACTGATGGTTTATGCCATTTTTAGTTGAAGGTTCTTTTGCTTGCAGCCCCAAGCATTCTAACTGACATGAAAGGTCTGCAAGAGTCATGAGCAGACTGCGGCAGTATATTTTGATAGTCTACGTGGAGAAACCTTAGTGCATGGGTGTCGTCATAGTGGTTCTGCCTCTCTAAGGATATTCCCCTTCACTTCTGGGTTTACAGCTGTGATCCGGATAGTGAGTTCGCCCTCATCCCAGTGGCATTGTACTATCTTAACAGGCTGCATGGAGAGTAATGGAGAAAGACACCATTGTCCAAGCTGACTTTGACCCCCTGGAGCTCTCACAGTATTTCGAGATGGTTTGCTCTGTGAAGGGCAGACCTACCTGTGTTTCCATCAGGCCCCAATTTCCTCGTTACTTTGCTCAGCTTCCAAGCTGAGATCATTATTAATTAATACACTTATAGTTATTAATATATGGTGACATTAATTAACTACAGTCTACTAAATGCCCCCTGTGTGTCTGGTCTGATGCTATATGTTGTGCTGCATTTTCTCATTGATCCTCCCAACAACCCAAGAAGATGAGTTTTGCTATGCATATTTTACAAGAAAGAACCCAAGGTTCAGATCATTAATGTGCCCAAAGGCCCACATTCTGATTGGAAATCAGCAGAGGTAGGATATCACCTCTGCAATTCTCCCTGGTTACACTTCTCTAAGAGGAGTTTTGCAAAGGGAAGCATCTGTTTTAGATTTGCACCAGTTCTCGGCTTGTTCTGGTGGTAAAGAAGAAACGACATTAACCTTGATGTCAAGAACCTGGGATTGAATCCTGGTCTGTCTTCTGAGGTGATGGTGGGGAGAGGGGAAGGTCTGATAGCGTAGATTGATTTTTTTTTCTCCTGAGTCTTAGTTGTTTTTTATTCTCTAAAAGGGATAATAGTCCTTAAACTCCAGGTAATTTATTGTCAAAGGAAATAACAAATGTGAAATTGTCCAGGTACAATATAATCGGTACCAAAATCCTATGTTTAGTTCATTCATTTATTCACTCTTCACTCATCCCTTATATCAACTTCTGGGTCTGCAAGATGCAGCATGTGAACACCCTGGTAGTGAACTTGAACACTCTGGTAGGAGTCATTCTCCATCACCTACCATCTGTGAAATGGTGGGCAGTGCAAGTAACCTTAGTAAGTCTCACTTTCCCTTCTGTAACAAAAGCATTTCTTTTGTGACAGCTACACTTTCATCATTTTAAATGTGTGAACTCATTAAATCTTCTCAATAGCCTTCAAAGTCGACATATAATTATCTCCTATTACAGATGAGGAAATTGAAGTACAGGGAAGTTAAAGACTTGGTCATGTCACATGGCTAGTGAATGCTGGAATTGGAAGCTGATCCCATAAAATTGTGTTGCAGAACTCACAGTCCAGTACCGCTATTTCTCCTCCTAGAGGTGCTATGAGGATTCAACAGATGTCAATTGCATGCAAAGGTGTGGCTAGCACATAAGCAGCAGTCCACAAACGTCAACTTACTATGTCAGTGAGATAATGTGATGGTCACATAAACAAGTTCTGGGACTGGGTTACCTGGGTTCTACCCCAGCTCCATTGCTAAGATGTACAAAATCTTGGACAAGAGTTCCATTGTCCTCATTAGCAAAAGACAAACAACAAGAAAATTCTACATCTGAAGGTTTTTGAGAGGATTTACCAAGCTAGCACAGGGAAAATATTAGAAAAGAGCCTGGAACATTTTAAATGCATTCTGAGCATTGGTTTTTATTTAAAACCTCTTGCCGGTTTGGTTTTATTTAAAACCTCTACCTGAGCCACAGCTGTGAGTGCTCATGCTGCAGATCTTTTGCAGGGGCTGATGTCTTGTTCACCATTGTCTTCTTGCATCTCAGAGCTTGGTGCTCAGCACAGAGTCCAGGTGGAGGTGCTTAATTGAAATAGGTTGATCTGAATATAGCCTGGGATGCTTTGGATACTGTTACCTCTTTGTGGCATAGACATTCATAGGACCTGTGCATTAACTAAGTCCTTCCTGAGCAAGTCACTCACATAACAGGCTCCAGTGGGACAGATAAATGCCAAGCAGCTTGGTATGAGAAGGGAGGGGTTGGAGTGCAGAAACTTGGGATCATGAGCCCTTTCATATTTCTTTTAGCTCTGACATCGAAGGCATCTGTAATTCACCTCTACATTCATTCAATCATCCACGGTTGGGAGCATCCATTTCTGTTTATTTCCTCAAGAGAGGCAAAGCTGAACATTTAATTACTCCTTTCTTCCTTCATCTCTCTGAAAATGGAGAACCTTTAGTCATGTGGGCATAGAACACACTCCATCCTTTGTCTCAGGGAGAAGCCAGGTTACACATCCTAAAACTCACTCTTCTCCATTCCTGTTCTCAGTGGCTTTTTTCAACTTGACCTCTCAAATATCTCTCTAGTATGCCCCTTTCCTCACGTGTGCACACCCTTGCCACCTGGCCACTGGTTTCCTGCAGCAGGCCTCTCTTCCTGCCTTCCAGCACTGCCTTTGGTATGGACTCTTGTAATCCATTTTCCATCCTGTGGCCAGAGCAATCTTTCCAGATATGATCATCTCAATTCCCCGTTTGTCATGCTTCGATGGCATCTATCTACTGGCTTCTACCTGAAAGCATTGAGCAAACAGATGCAGCCTGTGCCCTCATGGAGCTGGTGGCTAGTCTGTGCTCATTGTCCACAGCTGTGACCATTTCCGCCATTCACACATTGGGGCACTTTGAGTGTGGACATAGGGAAGGCTTACCTAGTCTGTCTAGTTGGGATAAATAACAACATGCCTTGGGAGTTGCCATGTGAGCTAAATGCTGATGAGTAGGAGAAGTTGACCAGGCTCTGCAGGGCATACCAGGGAGAGGGGGAACAACCAGCACTAGGACAAATGGATATGGGGAACCTGCCTCTGGGTTGGCTCCTACAGCACTTGAACATGTTGTCACTTGAATGATGGTCACTTGCTTATTTGTGAGCATCTGTTTTCTGCTCTGTCCCCAGAGTTTCCTGAGGCCAGAGGCCCTGTCTTCTCTTATTCTACATCCTCAGTGCTTAGCGGACACTCAAAAAATATTACTGTCAGTGGGGGACTAAATAAAGAAGGGAATAGTCTCTTTTCTATCTCTTCATCATTTGTGTGAAGACTCCTCCTGCTGCCCCGCCTCTCACTGTTGTTGTTGCCTTTCCTGCTCAGAAATGCATTGAATCTCTCATTTCTTCTAGCTTGGCCCAAGATACATCTCTTCTGAGTTAGATACAGAGAATTCAGTGGCAGCACCTGCAGGTAGACACAAAATTCTGCAAATACCACTCTTTGAATATTAGATACCTGCACTCCCTGTCCATCTGCCTTCCAAGAAAATGTGTACTTAGAGTGCTCCATGAAGCAGCAGGTGTGGGGTGTGTGTATATGTGGTGTGAGTGTGTGTGCAAGTGGTGTGTGATATATGCATGTGTTTGTGACTCAACATGGTTTAGTGGAAGTTATATTCCTACCTTTGGATTCAGGCTGTAAGTTCTAATCACCTACATGGTCATTTATTGCTATGTCATCACTTGACCTCTTGGATCCTCAGTTTCCTTATCAGTAAAATGAGCACAAGCGTCCCCTTGGAAAGACTGTTATGAGGATTAGATATACTGCATTTAAAGCACCTGACATCTAAGGTTTTGATTAATTCCACTTCTCAACTCACCTGTTACAATGCTCAGGGGTTCATCCCATGCCAATGAAGGGCATTGACAGCTTCAGGTTTGAACCTATGAGCTAGACCTGGCCAGGGGCCCTTTGAGCCAAGACAAGGACAGACCTGAGCCATGGGCTCTTGACCTGGCAACATCCTAGAGAAGCCATAATGTTCAGCCTGATTTTTTTCTGAATAGGCCTTGGGAAGGGGCCGGCAGAATTCAGCCCTAATGGAACATGCATTAGGTGGTTGAATCCGCTTGCTTGACTTCATTGGGCCCTGTCCAGCACTGAAATTTCTGAAGCTGAGGTCATGGAGGAGACCTCCAAGGAATATGGGTAGCTCCACCCTTTCCCAAACTCACACTTTTCTTCAGGCCCTGACCAGTATCCAAGGAGAGGCTAAGAATCAAAATAGCCCACTTTTTCTCATGTGTCCATTAAGTCCCAGACACTGAAATGGGCACTCTGCATGTGCCATTTAATTCAGTCCTCAAAGGCAGTGGCTCTCAACTGGGTGTGATTTTACCCCCTCAGAGGACACTTTTCAATATCCAGAGACACGCTGATTAACAAAAACCACATGATGATCTCAATAAATGCAGAAAAAGCATTTGACAAAATCTGTAACCTCTTCATTATGAAAAAGGTCAACAAATTAGAAATAGCACTTTCTCAACTTGATCAAGTTTGTCTATGAAAGCCCCACAGATAATACCCTACTTAATGGTATTGAAAACTGAAAGCTTCTCCCTTAAGATCAGGAAGAAGGATATTTGCTCTCACCACTTCTATCTAACCTCTAATATGTTAGATGTTCTGGCCAGGGTAATGAGGCCGAAAGAAGAAAAAGTAAATAAAAACAAAAATAAATAAAAGATACTCAGATTGGAAAGGCTGGTGAGGAGGGGAAAATGCAGTTGACTGCCTTGTGTCTACAGCCTCACATCTGAGTTGTCTTTGGAGTTGCCGACATCTGAGGGGCAGCTCAGCAGACTCCGGAACCCCAGGAGCACTCTCACCTCTCCTTCCATCCCCACCAGCATCCAGGAAACTTTTGGGTACATGGACGTGGCAAGCCATATGTGGAGCCACATACCAAAACACTCATTCCTTCGATGTAGAGATACTTGGTTTCTACCTCTCTCCAGACACTATGCTAGACCCAAGAAATACAGACATGAGTGAAATGTGGTGTCTGCCCCAGGGAAGTATTCTATGTAGCAAAGGAGAAAGAGCCTGATTAAACCAGTGCAGATACAGTGTGGTTCATGAGGGAAGCATGTGTAAAGAAGTCTTCCTGGAGAAGGCACTTGGGATATGCCAAAAAGTATAGATTTATTTACCAGGCAGAAAGAGTGTATGAAAAAAATCATTAAAATGTAAAAATCATTAGATCTCTTGATCCAAATATTGCTGTCTCTCACTACTCTCTAAGCTAAGGTATGATTGCATTCCTATGCCTCTCCCAACATGCTTTGGTCAGTGGAAAATTGAATGAAAAGATTAAGAGATAGAAAATGATTTGCCATGGTCTTTTCTTCTTGCCGTGACGACAGAAGAAAGCTTTATCAGTTTGAGTCATAGAGTGACTACCATGAGCAGATATTGCCCCCACAACTCCTGCTCCCAGTTGCAACTTTGGGCATGTAGAATAAAATTTAGGGGATGTTTGTTTCTGCAGCATAACTTAGCTCACCCTGACTAAAACATGAAGGCATCACCAAGGGCGGTAGAAATAGCACAAGAAGACTGGGCACAGTGGCTCACACCTGTAATCCCAGCACTTTGGGAGGCCAAGGTGGGTGGATCACCTGAGTTTGGGAGTTCGAGACCAGCCTGGCCAACAAGTTGAAACCCCTCTCTACTAAAAATACAAAAATTAGCTGGCTGTGGTGGCGGGTGCCTATAATCCCAGCTACTTGGGAGGCTGAGCAGCAGAATTGCTTGAACCCGGGAGGCAGAGTTTGCAGTGAGCTGAGATCATATCACTGCACTCCAGTCTGGGTGACAGAGCGAGACTCCATCTCAAAAAAAAAAAAATATATATATATATATAAAATAATAAAAATTAAAAAGAGCACAAGAAAATATCTGGAGGTGAGAAATAGCCTTTTGGATATGGAAAACTCTAAAAGCTTAGTATGGCTATTGTATAAAGTATGACACAGGAAAATGGAGACATGACAGGACAGAATCTGGAGGTTCTGTTATGCTTTACAGAGGAGCTGTGTTGTTCTTATTTTCCTGTGAGCAATGGGGAGACATTAAGAGTTGCATTTTGAAAAAAAAAAAAATCACCCTAGCTGCGATGTGGAGAATGGATCTGGGAGAATAAACTTCAATGCAAGGAAACTCAGGAGGAGCCTGTTTTAACCCTATGGGTGCAAGGAGAAGGGAACCTGTGTGAGGTCCATAGCATAGGGATGGAGGAGTGGGGGACACGCAGACAGAGAACTCAACAGGATGGAATCTGCAGGACTTGGTGGCTGACTGTATGTAAGAATGCGGGAGAAGAAAGAGAGTGGTCTCACTCCAAAGCCGGTGTTCTTTCCACTCACTTAGCTAGTTTTCTTTGGATAAAGACTTTTGCATTATCACCTAATTTAATCCTCAAAATTGTCTTCTAATTTAGTTTGAGCTAATTTATTTTGACTTTACAGATGAAGAAACTGAGTCTCAGAGAGGTGACAGAATGGGTTACTTTAAAATCAAATTTCTCAAGTGTCCAAACAGCCAATCTGTTCTTTCTCTAAATTTCTGACCTCAGTCACTTAGATATTTTAGGGGTGGACGTAGATTTTGAGGGGGCGGTAGCAGCTAGGTGAGAGGACTGGTAGTGAGCAGGGCTGTTGCTTTTCAGCCATAGTTACCTCGCTGACTTATTTATGAGTATTCAAGCATACGTTACACACATAAAAAGCAGTGTGCTCAAAGGAAGCCTCATATACCAAAGTCTGGATTTATAAGGCTCAAATGAGTGATTGTTATTCCACTGTTCAAGGCTTTTTTTTTCCCTTCTTACTCTATCAAAGTATTCCTCATAGGGTTTCTTAAAAGAGCAATCTCAGTCTCCCAGCATGCTTTTAAAATGCAATTTATTGCCCACATTTTATTAGCATTCCACTGCTTAGTAATGCAGTCCATGTTTAAAATGGCATGTATCCACTCATAGAATTGTGCCAGTCTGAGATGTCATTAGCTTGGTATTTCCAGTTGTCTTCATGGTTGTTTTAAACAAAGACACAGTGAGTAGAGTCAGTTGTATAATTTGAAGTGGCCCAGTTTCCCCCAGTCAAACTCAGGGTAAAACACTCTGTGGAACTGCATGGACTGAGAGGACCTGGAGAGACGGCAGCTAGCAGACCTGGTTTCTCATGTACTCCTTGACTTCAAACAACCCTGAGCCTGGGCCAGCACCTCTCTTTCCTGAGACTTACTCTCTTTTTCTGTAAAGTTGGGAGATGGACAAGCCTGTGGCAGGTCTGGGCTTAGAGTTCTATCCTCCTGGTCAGCCCATTACTCCCTTAGAAGCCCTTGGGAAATCACGCTGTGGGGAACAAGTGGAATTCTTAGGGTTAGATAGTCTGATACCTTCTAGCTTGGGGAATCATAGAAGATTTGAGTCTCTAACCTACTTCAGCCACTCAGAAACTCTGAGAGCTCAAGTAGGTCCTATAGCTGTGTCAAGTGTCTGTTTTTCTCATCTGTAAAGTGGGGCTTTCATATTGTATTTGGAGGGTTCTGATAAATGAAAAAGCCAGCACATTGTTCAGAACCTACTTGTGTTTAGTGTGTGTGTAAATGCTGTAAATGCTGACATTTATTCAGCTTTAAATACATGCTGGGACTACTTAAAGCGCTCTACACATTTAATTCTGACAACACTATGAAGAAGGTGCTTTTTTTTAAAATTTTTTATACAGAGTTTAGCTCTTGTCACCCAGGCTGGAGTGCAGTGATGTGATCTCGGCTCACTGCAACCTCTGCCTCCTGGGTTCAAGCGATTCTCCTGCCTCAGCCTCCCTAGTAGCTGGGACTACAGGTTCCCACCACCATGCCCATCTAATTTGTGTATTTTTGGTAGAGATGGGGTTTCACCATGTTGGCCAGGCTGGTCTCAAATTTCTGACCTCAGATGATCCTCCCACCTCAGCTTCCCAAAATGCTGGGATTACAGGCTTGAGCCACCATGCCCAGCTGAAGAAGGTGCTTTTATTTTCCTTCAATTTACTGGTGAAGAAACTCAATCTCAGAGAGACTGAACAACTGACTCAAGGTCAAAAAGTTCATAAGTGATAAATAGGAACACTGGAAGTTTTATCATATTTCATACAGACCTGGTCTAAAAACTGAGCTGAAAATTTAATTCCACCATAAGTATTTATGCAGTTAGTCTGATGCAGTGATCTGTTAAAGTGGTGGACAGATTCTAATGTGGCTTTCCATAATAACTGCCTCCTGGTGTTCAGTGCCTAGTGAACTAGGCACTCCTGGTGTTCAGTATAGGCAGGACCTATGACTTGCTTTTAACCAAGAGAATACGGCAAAGAATGCACACTGTATATGACTGTCAAGCTTATCTTGTTGGAGTCTTTCTCTCTCTTGCAGGCTTGGTGAAGCAAGCGGTTATATTGGAGGTCCACATGGCAAGGAGCTGAAGACAACTTTTGGGAGCCGAGTGTGGCCCCCAGTTGATAGCTGCCACAAGGGATGGAGACTCACAGTCATATAGCTTTAGGGAACTGAATGCTGCTGACATCCAAGCGAGCCTTGAAGTGGCTCTTCCCGGGTTGAGTTTCCAGATGGAAACTCAGCCCTGAACAATACTTTGATTGCAGCCTTGCAGCTGGGCTTGACCTCCTGACCCTGAAAAACTGTGAGATGGTAAGTGTGTGTTGTTTTAAGCTACTAAGTTTGGAGTAAAGTTGTTACACAGCAATAGATAACTAATACAGTTATGGTTTTTATTTATTTTATTCTTGTTATCATCATCCTAATAGTTATTATTTAAAATATCCTTCTAGGCTGGGCATAGTGGCTCACACCTGTAATCCCAGCTCTTTGGCAAGCTGAAGTGAGGATTGTTTGAACCCAGGAGTCTGAGAGAAGCCTGAGCAACATAGCAAGACCTCACCTGTACAAAAAATAAAATGCAGCCAGGTGTGGTAGTGTACGCCTGTAGTCCTAGCTACTCCACAGCCTGAGTCAGGAAGATCATTTAAGCCCAGTAGTTCGAGGCTGCAGTAATCTCTGATTGTGCCACTGCACTCCAGCCTGGGTGACAGAGCAAGACCTCGTTTCTAGAAAAATATAAATAAATAAAATAACCTTCTATTAGCCTAAGTGACCTTATGGGAAACAATTAGAGATGCAAAGCATTAAGTGAACACTAGACACAACAGAATCCCAGATGACAGAAGAAACAGCACTTGATCTCCTAAACCCAGTTCCAGCATCCTCAGTGCCTTCAGCTCTCCCTCACCAAGGAGTGGCTTCCAGCTCCCTCATGCAGACCCTTTGCCAAACGTTGCACAGCCTGCCGATGTCCCACTGGAAATGCTTCAGCCAGAGCAGAATGCATGTTCCGCAGAGTAGGATGCTTTTTTCCTGCCACAGACTCCCCTCTTTGGTAAAATGCATCGCCAATTTCTCTGAGGAAACTTACCACTCTCAATTCATACAGTTTAGGTGAGGTGTGGGATGAGTCGGCATGGGCTCTGGTCATGTTGCATGTCCTATTTTCTATAGCCCCAGGCAGGCCAGTGGGATTTTTCCCTAGGACCCCTGCTGGACCTGCTTGGAAAGGGGCACTTATTCTTTTTGCAAGGACTGCTATCTTCCATGAGGTCCCTGCCAGTGTAGGAGTTGCCAGGAGTCATGATGTGCAGAAAGTGAGCCAGCATCGGGGTGATGCCAGTGGAGGGAAGCAGAGTTTAGGGGAAGAACAAGAGTCATCATATTCCAGTGACCAATCCATGCGGCCTGAGTGAGTCCAAGCCTAGACTTTTCACCTATATCGATACATTTCCTTTTGTGCTTAAGCCAGTTTGAGAATGTAATCCATTCCTAGCCATAGAAAGAGGGCACTGGCACACATGTGCTGAAGGTTAGCCATCATCTTAGATAACAATTATTCCATAGAGACATCACAACATTTTTTCTTTTTCTTTCTTTCTTTCTTTCTTTTTTTTTTTTTTTTTTGACTTGGAGTCTCGCACTGTCTGTCACTTGGGCTGTAGTGCAGTGGTGCGATCTCGGCTCACTGCAACCTCCACCTCCCAGGTTGAAGCAATTCTCCTCAGCCTCCCGAGTAGCTAAGATTACAGGCGCCCACCACCATGCCCTGCCAATTTTTTTTGTATTTTTGGGAGAGACAGGGTTTCACTGTGTTGGCCAGGCTGGTCTCGAACTCCTGACCTTGTGATGTGCCCATCTTGACCTCCCAAAGTGTTGGGATTACAGGTGTGAGCCACTGTGCCCGGCCATCCACAACTTTTAACTTAGACATTGACACAGGATGGCACGGCTATTTCCGTCAGACATGTAATGCTGCCAACCCACAAAACTAATGGTAATAATACCTACCATGTGTTGAAGGCCAGCATCGTGCCAGGTAAAGATCACCCTCTTTTGTAAGTTATCTCATTGAAACCTTCAGAACCATACGAGAAATGATGAGAACGACAGGCAGCCATGGTTGGCACCTGCTGTGCATCAGGCTCCTTGTTCAGCCCTTTACACACAGGATCTCATTAATTTCCCACCAACTGTCTTACAAAGGGGGTGACAACTTCATCTTCACTATAAGATGAGGTAGATTGCACACTTTGTTTCTGCTAAAGCACTTCCAATTTTCTCATAAACACTGAGACCAAGTATCTCTGTGGCCACACAAGGTCCTCGTGTAAAAGCTGGAAGGAATGACCATCCCTATCTGTCTCCAGGGCATCTGGGCTGAGGGCAGCCCTGGAGGGAAGCACTGAGGCAGAGAGGGCTGCATCTGCACATCTGGTATCCTGAGATATTTGTTGATGGAAGAGCTGAAATGTTGGGCAGCACACACTTCTTGACCCAGCAGCCCTTCTAGGACAGCTGGTTCAGAAGTTGGGGATTAGTGTTAGGAATGGCAATACAGGGATCTCTGCCTTGGACAGCATGAAGTGGCTGATGCTGTCTGTGAATACACCTGTGTTCATTCTTTAGCTCTCTGTAAATACACCTGTGTTCATTCTTTACCTCCAGGATGCCCCAGGTGCTGTGTAGGGGCCTGGAGTTAGGAAATGAGGACTTAATCTCTGTGGCCTTTCCAGGGCTCATTTTGGATATTGGGGGCTGTATATACTCATCTCTGAACTTTTTTTTTTTTTTTTTGGAGACAGAGTCTCTCTCTATCCCTAGTCTGGAGTATAGTGGTGCGATCTTGGCTCCCTGCAATGTCTGCCTCCCAGGTTCAAGCAATTCTCATGCCTCAGCCTCCCGAGTAGCTGGAATTACAAGCACCTGCCAATAGGCCCGGCTAATTGTTTGTATTTTCAGTAGAGACAGTGTTTCGCTATGTTGGCCCGGCTAATTGTTTGTATTTTTAGTAGAGACAGAGTTTCGCTGTGTTGGTCAGGCTAGTCTTGAACTCCTAACCTCAGGTTATCTGCCTGTCTCCGCTTCCCAAAGTGCTGGGATTACAGGCATGAGCCACCGCGCCCGTCCTCTGAATTTCTTTCTGGCTCTGGAATGCAAAGAGAATGGATCTTTATAGGGCAGTGCAGGTGGATGAGGCTGAAGGGGTCTCGAGGATCAGATTATGAAGAATTTTGGATGCCAGGCTTAGGACTATCAGGAGGAACCTCATTCCAGGAGCTTCTCACATCTTATCTTACTGTGTCCTCATAGCAACCTCAAAGGGTAGATGTATTAGTCAGCTTTCACACAGCAACAAATAATCCCCAAATGTCAGTGATTTATAACAGTGGATTCCAAGCCTGAGCCTGCATCAGAATTACCTAGAGGCCTTTTTAAAACACAGATTGCTGGGCCCAACCCCCAGAGTTTCTGATTAAGTAGGTTTGGATGAGGACTGAGAATGTGCATTTCTCCAAATTTCTAAGTGACGTTGATACTGAGGGACCATGCCTTGAAAACCACTGGTTTATAACAATAGACATTTCTTTCTCACTTACAGCCCTACGGGTGGGCCATGGTGCTCTGCTCTGGGCTGTGGATGGAGTCCAGGACTGCTCCACCTGTTTCTCACCCCAGAACTCAGGCTGAATGAGCAGTGGCTACTCAGGCATGATCTAATCACGCATGGCAGGAGCATAAGAGGCCAAGCTAAACCAGTCATGCACATTTAATGCCTCTCTTTTGATTGGTGTATGTCTCATCTCATTGGCCAATGCAAGTCACAAGTCTAAGGCCAGCATCTATGGGAGTGGGGAAATATAGTTCTATTGAGTCAGTGGGAAGGAAGAGTAAATATGCAATTTATAAGGTAGATGCTCTTTTTCCATTAGGCATTTGAGAAAATTGAATCTCAGAGAGACTAACTGACTTGTCCAGCATCACGTGAATGGCAGAACTGACATTTGAAACTGGAGCCTGTTTGAATGGCAAGGTGAGACTGTTGTGGGGGATGAGTGGGCTGCTGGTTGCTGGTGGCGGGCTTCCTTCTGGATCCTTAGGAGGCCATGTTGAGAAAACAGCAAGTAAGTGCAGGATCCAGACACACCTGAAATGAAATCTTGATTCTATCAGCTGCATGCGCTGGGCAGTCACTCACCTCTTTGAGCTTTGGTTTTCCATTTGGGGTGAACAAGGGTAATAATTCAAAGTTCACAGCATTGTAATAAGAATTAGGTATAGTGCAGGCAAAGTAATTCGGAAGGTTCCCTCAAGAGAAAACACTTGACATTTTAAAAGAATGAAGCAGATAGTGAAACTAACCAACAATAGAAGAGATATTATTTTGTGTTGAGGGTTCAGAGGTACTGTGTAATCCTCTACCCACTGGTCCTATAGGAATCCATCTGCTCAGAAGACCGGCCAGTTGGTCTTTCACAGAAAGAGACTCACTCCATTTTTCCCTGTAGATTGGACTGGGTGAAGAAGTTGTCTTTTCTGAGCCTTGGGTCCCAGACAAATCTCTGAAGAACCGGGACCCCAGAATGCCTGGCTTTGCATTTTCTCAGGCATTGTGCCATCTGTATTTCCCCAGGATTGGGTAGATGGCCTGATACTTAGTATATGCTCAGCAAACACTATGTGAATTGCATTCTTACTCATCCTTACAACCTCCGTTCTCTCCCTGAAAATGGAATCCTGGGCATCTTTCAGCTATATTCCATGAGCCTTTCGTGCATTTATTTTTTCCTTGGCATGCTTTGTACTGAAAGCTATTTTCTTTCCTGTCATCCCCTATCAACTTAGTGAGACCAGAAGTCTGGGCCATTGTGATTATGGATGTACCAGGGCCTGGGCGGGATGACAGCTTTGTATTCTTATTGTCATGCTCTTTCCATTGTACCAAGCCTGGAGAAGCTGCCACAGTGTGTTCATTCATTCATTCCTTCACTTCTTCATCATCTCTTCATGCTGGCAACACACACATGCTATTAGGGTTCTTGCCCATTTGGCATCCTTCCCTAGCCTGATTGTGAACTCCAATTAAGAGATGGCTTATAAGCAGCCATGTGGACTCAATTGCAGTATCACTGAACTCCTGCCACATGCCAGCCATGGCCATGCATCCTAGTTTTTGCCTTTCCTGCATCCATTTCCTCTTTTTCTGGCAATAGTTCACTGGCGGTTCACTCCTGAAACCTTCTTCCCCTACTCTCAGAACATGTTTTGTGGATGGAGTGAATAACACTCCTGGCTTTGGAGGCTGAGCTTGTGACCTGAGCCTGGCCCGTCAGGGCATTATATCCTTCTGGTTGTAAGTGATGCTTTGACTATGGGCACGTGGCCTGACTCAGGCCAATCAGAGAAAATAGGACCCACCACTGTGGAGTTTGTTGGAAACATTGGGAGTAGGCTTAGAGTTGTGAGCAGCCATCTTGCTACCATAAGGTGAAAACCTGAGAATGGAACAAACATAGAAGGCAGAAGCAACATGGGGAAAATGAGACTGAGTCTGGGAAACAGTGCTTGAGATCTGGGGTGAGCCAGTGAGACTGACTTACTTTCTTTTCCTTCCTTCCTTCTTTCCTTCCTCCCTTCCTTCCTTCTTTCTTCCCTCCCTCCCTCTCTTTCTCCCTCTCTGTCTCCTTCCTCCCTCCCTCTCTCCTTCCTTCCTTCCTCTCTCCCTTCCCTCTCTCCTTCCTTCCTTTCTTCCCTCTTCCCCTTCTTTCCTTCCTTCTTTCCTTCCTTCCATCTTCTCTCCTTTCCCTCCCTTCTTCCTTCCTTTCTTCCCTCTTCCCTTTCCTTCCTTCCTTCATTTCCTTCCTTCCTCCCTTTTCTCTTTTCCTCCCTCTCTTCCTTCCTACTTCCCTCCCTCCCTCTCTACCTCTCTCCCTTTTCTCCTTTCCTCCTCCCTTTTCTCCTTCCTTTCTCCCTCCCTCCCTCCCTCTCTCCCCCCTCCCTTTTCTCCTTTCCTCCTCCCTTTTCTCCTTCCTTCCTTCCTTTCTTCCTCCCTCCCTCCCTCCATTCCATCCTTTTCTCCCTTTCTTCCTTCCTTCCATCCCTCTTTTTTTTTTTTTTTTTTTTTTTTTTTTTGAGACAGAGTCTCGCTCTGTCGCCCAGGCTGGGGTGCAGTGGCGCGATCTTGGCTCACTGCAAGCTCCGCCTCCCGGGTTCACGCCATTCTCCTGCCTCAGCCTCCCGAGTAGCTGGGAGTACAGGTGCCTGCCACCACACCTGGCTAATTTATTGTATTTTTAGTAGAGACGGGGTTTCACCATGTTAACCTGGATGGTCTCGATCTCCTGACCTTGTGATCCACATGCCTTGGCCTCCCAAAGTCTCTTTCCTTTCTTACTTTCACTGGTATGGATGCATATGGGCAGAATAACATAAATATATTCTCATTTGACAGACTATCTGTGTACCAGTGATTGTGCTGGACCCTGGGGACATGATGACGGCTAAATAGAGATGTCCACTGCCCTCTGGGGCCTTGGTCTGATAAGGAATAGAGATGATATGCAGGATACACATACAATCACAGCTGTGTCTGGTGCTTAGGAGGAGAGATGTCAGAGGGTCATTTACCAGGGGCTTTGACTCAGTCAGGTGGGTCTCTCTAAGGCAAGGTACTCAGCCGGGGTGATTTTCCTCTCCCAGAGGATACTTGGCAGTGTGTGGAGTTATTTTTGGTTGTCATATTTGGAGAGAGGTGATGCCACTGGCATCTAGGGAGCAGAAACTAGGGATTCTGCTAAATATCCTACAATACACAGCATAGCCTCCTATGACAAACAATTATCTGTCTGAAAATGTGGATAGTGCTAAGGTCGAGCAACTCTGTTTTAAAGCAACAGAGGCTGAGATGAGAATTGAAAGGTAAGACATTAACAAGGCAAGGGGACTTAGAGTGTTTCAGTCAGAGGAAACCCAAAGGGCAAAGGCTCAGCCAAAGACAATAAAGAGTGGCCAGGTGTTAGATGGTGCAGGTGAGGTTGGAAGTCAGTGAACATACAGGACTCCTAAATGTAGTTAAGTATTTTGGTCATCAATCTAAGATCTCTTTGAATATACTAAGAAAGAGGTGATAGCAATGACAGGATATTATTTGCATTTCAAAAAGTCCTCTGTGGCTGCATCATGGAAAGTCGATTAAAGTGAAGTACAGTAATATGGATAGACCAGCCATGAGGCTATACCATGATTCTAGGTGAGACAGGAGTGTTGCTTGGACCATAGTAATCTTGGTAGAGTTGGAAATAGGTAAAAACTGTTGAAAGCCAACTAAGAGTTAAGATATGTGGGGCATAGCATTGGATTGGATATACGGAGTTGGTGTAAGAGAAAGAGATATTACCCATGGCTCGGTGGTTCCAATGCAAGATGGGTGGACAAAAGTGTCATCAGCCAAAATAGGAAACACTAAGTTTGCACAAGAAGCTCATTAGTTAAGTTTTGGCCATTTGAGTTTGAGGTGTTGTGTTGATTTTCAAGGTGTATCCAAAATGCATTGATATTTCTCCCATTAAGAGGTATAGGATAGTATCCCTCCCCTTCATTGTGGGATGGACTTAGTTTCTAGTGACTTGAATATGGGAGGAGTGACAGGATGTTAAGTATGAAACGAGGTTGTAAAATGACTGTGGCTAGGTCGCATGGCTATATGACTAGGCTATGGCTATGGGACTAGGTTATAAAATGATTGCACCCTGGGTGCAATCTTGCCTTCTCTCTTGAGTCACTCAGTCAGCTGCTATATCATGAGATAGCCCAAGAGACAGGGAAGCCAGACAGCAAGGTGTGAGGATATTTAAGCAGCTCATAAAGAGGCCCATGTGATGAGGAACTGAGGCCTGTTCATGGCCTGGAAGCAAGTCATCCCCAGTCAAGCCTTGAGCTGACAGTCGACTGTAGCCCCAGGTGACTTATTGAGGACAGCCTTAAGAGATACCAGAACCACTCAGCTCAGACACATTTGGATTCCTGACCCACAGAAACGATGAGATAGTAAGTGTTGCCTTACATATCTAAGTATTAGATAATTTGTTATACAGCAATTGAAAACAGAGGCCTTTGAAACACTATAATGGCTAAGGCTATAAAGCATATCTCATTGTCATCTAGAGTTTTGACAAAATTCCTCTTGATATTTTTGCAGATATGATTATAAAATATGGAATGAATAAGAGTACACACTTAGCAATGGCATTGTAGAACAATTTATCTCAAAATGCAGGCAAATTCATGCCAAAGAGAAAGGTGGCTTGGTCCTTAGTCCTATCCTATTCAGCAATGATCTATGTTTCCTGGATAATTATGCAGAAGGCAGACTGGGAACATCTGAAGATGTTACTACTGAAAGCTGAAAGTGAGGGCTGATTTGCTACATAATCCTCAAAAGAGGCTAGAAAAATGAAATGAAAACTTTCAATGGTACAAGACAATTTCATTGACATTGTCTTACTTAATCTTAAAAAAATTACATTCTATTATTAAGATGAAGAAACCAAAATCAAGCCATTTGTTTAAAGTCATATAGACAATGAGTGAGGACCACAACTCCAATCCATGCCCTTCGGCTCCTGGCCCACCCTTCTTTTCACCACACCAGGGCTCCCTGATGGCAGAATCAGGGCCATGAAGGATTTTAAGAGCCTGGAAGGAAAATGGACCAAAAAGTTTATGTTTATCTCTTCAAAGTGCTTGACTCTGTAGGACTGGGCTGTCTAATATACTAGCCACTCAGCATATGTGGCCATTTAAGTTTAAATTAATTACGATTACAAAATTGAAAATTCAGTCCCTCATTTGCACCAGCTGAATTTCAAGGGTTTGATAGCCACGTGCAGCTGCTGCCTGATGCACTGGAGCACGCAGATACAGAACATTCCCATCATCATAGAAGATTCCATGGGAGAGCATTGCTGGACTGAAATACTGCTCTTTGTTGAGTGGAGGCAAGTTCACTGGTTTTTTTTTTTTTTTTTTTTGCTACTGAAGGACAATTGTGGAGTGACAGGAATGGGGAAGCTAATGAATACAAAACATCAGCTAAAATGGGAAGGAGTGAGTGTGTGACGGAGGGGTGAGCCAGAGGGGCTGCCAGGAATGACAGGCATCAAGCAGGGTTGAGTGTGATAAAATGGGAGTGCATTGCTATACGTTCCCCATACCCTGTCCTCATGACATCACAGAGGGACTTCACCTAAAGGAACGTTTCCAGCCCCTCTCTGCCCTGCCCCTCTTTTCCCCAGTCCCCTTTCCTTCCTGGCTGTCAAAGAGAGATGGTAGAAAAATACATTTGATTGGGAGAGTGGCTAAAAGCTGACATCTGTTTACACTTTAGTCCAGGCTGTTGATCTGGGTGACATTTATTGTACTGGGCCCCTCTCTCTTCCTCTTTCTTTCTCTCTCTCTTTCCCTCTGTCTTCTTATTGCCTCTTAACACACATAAAGTAGGGATTCTCTCTCCCCACTGCAAGTGAGTATAAATATCTGCTTTGCAGGCTTTCCTAAGTCCTTGGGAGGACAGAAGATCTTAGATCACCTGATTATGCCTACAGATCCCAGCTATGTCTTCTGGTTTTGTTTTAGCAGAGTTATTGTTGATCTAATCTCCACCTTTCTGGCCACTGTGCATATTTCTTAATTGGTCCTAAACTTGGAGGAGGGGTACAAGAGTCATGAGTTGTCACTCTTGAATCTCAACAGTGATTAAAGTGGAATTTGAGAACATTGGTCTCCCTTGACTATTGGATCCACTTTAATGCTATTTAAGAGATGAAAGAACAAAATCATAATACCAAATTACTATCAGTTTTTTGACTGTTTTTTTGAATGTCATCGCCTCAATCCAGAGTCACATAGGATATCAGGATATACTGGGTTACCCTTTGAATATGATAGTGCTTTCTAGCACAGAGAAGTGGGCTGAAGTGGATCTGGTCCCTGCGGCTCTTGGAAGATGTCTCTCCAAGGCTTTTGTTTCTTCAGGATTAGAGGAGAATGTTTAGCAAGGAATTAAGGAGGCTTTAAGGGGAGGCTTTATGAAAACTTGTCCAGAATCCCAGATAGAAAAACAAAACAAAACATTTTTCTTGGAAAATACTTTGGAACTGAGGATATAGCACTGTTCAGACTGCATTATCCAAAATGTTCTGTGTTCTTCACGGAGTAGGACACTGAGGCTGAGAGAGGTGACAGTGACACTAATAATTAAAGCCACAACTAAACTTGATTGTGCGTTTACTCCACAGTAAGTGCCTCTCTAAGAACTTTCCTTCCATGACCTTATAGAATCCTTACAACAATGCTTTGAAGTAGGGACTTGTATTGTTCCCACTTTAGAGATGAGGAAATTGAAGCATATGGAGAGGTTCAGTAACTTAAAGTTTTTCAGCCGGTAAGTTAGGAAGCTGAGATGTGAACTTAGGTGTCTTTAATTCCAAAGCCAGCTCGGAGACACTGTTGGTTATGCCATAGGTAACCAAGCTGATACCAGTCATCACTACAACCACTCAACAAATAGGGCCATTAGCATTTATTGAGAGCCACTCACCTCGGGTGAATCAGCAGTGGTTAGTGTTCCCAGGAATTTTTCTGTCTAGTGGCAAAGACAGACAACGTAAAAGCATAATCAAAACACCTCCTCATTTTGTAGGTCAGGTACCTGCAGCCAAGGAGAAGCCAAGCTGCCCAAGACCCACAGTTGGTGGGTCCCTAAAGGGCCAAGCTACGTCTGAGGATGGGACAAGACTGAGTCAAGAGAGGAGTTTAGGGGGCTGAAGAAAAGGAGGCTCCCCCCGCTGCAGGTGCTGCCCATGCACTTGTGCAACTCTGAGAACAATGCCTCCTTAACTTTTTACCTTTGGCGATGAGACACTGGGATTTAAATTGTGGCCGCAGCACTTAAGCCTCACCCCAGTCCTGGCCCTGACTACAGCCCAGATCTCTGACTTCAGGAGTCACCCCATAGCCTGTGTTCTCACAGCATGATTCTTTGCCAAATCTTTATTCTGCTTTACATTTTTTTCCCAACAGACTTTTACAGAGATTTTATCAGGTGTGATATAAAACACCTTCTGGGATTTCTAAGGCAGTTATCAACCAGCTCATAAGCTCTAGAGCTGGGGGCTCTGCATCACCCATGTGTCCTGAGCATGAATTGTTTCTTTAATACTGAATTTTAATTATTCTGAGACTCTGGGGATTGTACGACTCATCCTATTTTTGGAGATGTTAAAGTGTTCAAAACAGTAAAAGCCTGTCAGAGAATCAGTGAAATAGAGTGAGAAGTACATGTTCACTGCCTCGATTGAGCCCCTTTTACATGGAACAACTGATTCTCAGTGAGTCCAAGGGTCTCATTCGAGGTCACAAGGTTAATCAGAGCAGAGCTGGCCCTGAAACCCAGGCTTCTGTCTCCTGACCTGAATCATACCTGATCCCAGAATTGTGACTGTTAACTACTGGGCTTGATATCATATATAAGTCTCTTTTTTTGGGGCATTCAGGGATTCTCACTGAGGAGGAGCGATGGGTGCGGGGGCAGGAAAAATAGATTTATTCTGTTCCCAGGCCATTTTGCATGAAACCAAAGTTTATTATAACCTTAATTTTGACAATCTTGGAGTTTTATGGGAAAGAAAGAGGTGGGCGGCCATAACTTAAACTACCCCCCACCCTGTTTATTTTCCCCTCTCTTTTTCCTGTTTTCATTGTTTTCTTTCCCTTCAGCACTGTGTAGTTGCTTGCTGATGTGGTTTGGCTGCATCCCCACCCAAATCTCATCTTGAATTGTAGCTCCCACAATTCCCATGTGTCATGGGAGGAGCCCAGTAGGAGGTAATTGAATTACGGGAGCAGGTCTTTCCCCTGCTGTTCTCATGACAGTGAATAAGTCTCATGAGATCTGATGGTTTTATAAAGGGGAGTTCCCTTGCACAAGCTCTCTTGCCTGCTACCATGTAAGATGTGACTTTGCTCTTCCCTCATCTTCTGCCATGATTGTGAGACCTCCCTAGCCATGTGGAACTGTGAGTCCATTAAATCTCTTTCCTTTATAAATTACCCAGTCTCAGGTATGTCTTTATGAGCAGCATGAGAGCAGACTAATACACTTGCCGGCCAGGCAGTGGAATGTGTGCAGGGGAAAGTGCCATCAGACCCCTCGGGCACTAGCACCACAAGGGCACGCTTGCTCTCAGACTCACCTCACTGACCCTACCTTGGGTTTTTACAAAGAACCAGAACAGTAAACAAAGGGAAGCATTCCATGAGTCTTTAAAAGGCACTTTTTAAAAAGTCAGCAAAAATCAAGTAAGTTGTAACAAGGTTTGATAAACAACCCATCTTCATTTATAAGTAGGAGAAGTCAAAGATCATAACTATTTTGTGATGTTTACTCTAAACTATTCAAATATTGGCACTGCACTCAGACTGTGGAAGGGAGAGAGATAAATAAATACCCATTCCTGCCTTCTACAGCCTCACAATTCTTATTGGGGAGAAAACCATCATCATTACAAAGCAGAATGGAGTGAGCGTTAATTAGAGGTGTGAGAGGAATGGGCAGATGGAAATGTTTTGTGGAGGAAATAACTCGGGTGTAGAGTCAGGCAAAGTCTATCTCAGTCGTTAGCTCTCTGAGTAACATTAATGAGATCTTCAAGCCCTCTGGGCCTCAGTTTCCTCCCATGTAAACTGGGAACATTATGTTTAGCCTATAGGCTGTTTGAGAATTAAATGAGCTCACATGTGTAATTGTTCTCGACATAGCAGAGGTTCTCAAAACATTAGTTTCTTCCTTTCCCGTTTTCCTCCCTCTAAAATTCTATAGATACTCTCCATCCCTCAGTTCCATGCTCTTTGGTCCCTATGAAAGTTTAGGTTCCCCAGTCATAGTGCCTGAGAGAAGGTCTTGGGTATAGATAGTCTATCTTTGAGGTAGCACCAGGAAGCAAGGGTGAAAGAACAGAGAGGATGAGACAGAGAAAGAGAAAATCTAACATGAAGTTATACTTCTGTCATTATAGACCTTTATTTTGTCAGTGCAGTTGCCTCTGCTTGGATTTCCTGACCTAAGGATGAAATTCTTCCAACTTCCGTTGCAGCTGGAAATGCCATGGTAATGGATGTAATTGCTGGGCTGGCAGCAGCCATCTTGCAACCATGAGGCAACAAGCATGTGTCAATATGTAAGGATGGCAGAGAAAACAACTAGAAGGCGCTTGGATCTATGATGTCACGGTCGAACAGCCAAACCCACACTAGCAGTTCCACACCTCTAGACCTCTCCCCATGTGCAAACATTAAACCCCTGTTTGTTTAATTTCAGCCAGTTTTCTGATATCAGCCTGGGAGCATATTCCTGACTGACATATCCTTATGAAAACAGGGACTGTGGCTCTGTTGATCCAGTGGTGCTTTCGTGAGCACCTAGAATAGCACAGAGCATCCAACTGGTACTCAGCAAATGGTGCTATTATAATCTCATGGCGCAGCCGTGACTCCAGTCTGAGAGGCATTTCCTGTTTCCCAGGCTTATCTCCACCAAGGGGCAATGGCATCTGCAGGGGTGACTTCTGCAGTCAGATTTTATCCCAAGCCAATTGTCCTCTAGCCTTTAACTCAATTTCTCCCTAGATGACATTCATCATCTTGTCAGCCTGTCCCAAAGGCCCTGGAATGTCCTGGAACAATATCCCAGAGCGTGAGTCATGGACTTCTCCCTCATGACCCTTCCTGGTGTCTCCAAGTGAGATTCTGGTCAATCTCAGATTCAGAAACTATTTCCAGAGTGATATCAACCCAGGCTTTGTCTTCTGGGGCTGTAGAGGGAATGAGTAGGGTCTCACAGAAGTAGAGCTGGAAAGTATTGGGACCAGAAAACCAGGCCTCTTAGTCACATACTCCAGGGACATCATTCCCCCTGTGTTGCTGTCAGTGGTACCAGTGGAGTTGTACCATTCACGACCTGCACTGCTGCATGGGCTGCATGAAGAAGCCCTGCTGGCTGCACAGCTGCAAGACCTCTAGATGCTGCCATGTCCCACCAGCTTTTTACAAAGAGGACACTGAACAGCAGAGAGGTTGAGTATATCTTCCCAAATAGCATCCCAATACATAGCTAGTATATAGGGAAGTATATCTTCCCATATGCTATAAATGTATATATCATATTACAAATATAAATGCATATTCATATAATTGTATATTCAGTTAGAGAAAAAAAAGACTGGAAGAAAATAGTTAAACCAGGTTGCAGGATCATGGATGAAGTTGCTGCTTGAGGTCACACAGCACTTAAGGAATGGAGCCTGGACTTTATTTTTATTTATTATTATTATTTTTTCAGACAGAGTCTCACTCTGTTACCCAGGCCAGAGTGCAGTGGCTCAGGCTCAGTTCACTGCAGCATTAACTTCCTGGGCTCAGGTGATCCTCCTACCTCAGCCTCCCAAGTATCTGGGACTACAGGTGTGTGCCACCACACTCAACTAATTTTTTATTTTTAGTAGAGACGGGGTTTCGTCATGTTGCCAAGGCTCATCTCGACCTCTTGGGCTCAAGTGATCCTCTTTCCTTGGCCTCCCAAAGTGCTAGAATTACAGGCATGAGCCACCACACCATGCCCTAGACTGGGTTTTAAAATAATCTGTCTGGGTGGCTCAAAGGCCTTTGACCTACAAAAGCCCATCTGATCTGGCACCTGCTGCTTGTTGGGACAGGCCCACTCATGGTGCTGGGTCATACCAGCTGCTTGGCTGTTGTCTAGTTGGTTGAGCTTGTCCTGCTCCAGAGTTTTTGCACTAGATCTTTCCTCTGCCTAGAATGTTTTTCTCCCCTCTTGCCAGTCAAGTTTTGGTTCAAACGTCCATTTTGCAAAGAGGAGTTTCCTGACTATCCAGTCTAAGATAGCCTCCATGACTCTGCAAATCACTTCCACGTTTGGTTTCTCTATTTAGTATCTGTCTGAAGCCACCTTATCTCTGTGTTACTGTCTCTCTCCTGTGAGAATGTTAGCCCCATGAGCTCTGTCTGCTCTTTCTCCGTTATTTTCCTGGCACCCAGCACTTACCATACACTGGGTGTTTAGTACTATTTTAGGTTTAATAAATTAAAGGGTTGGAATTGGGATTCTTGTAGCGATCCATCTGACTATAAAGCCGACACCCTTTCCCCACATTAGGTTGAAAGCAGTAATGGCCAAATGGGGAGAACAGAAAAGCATGGCTTGGCTCAAGCCATGAAAATCAGCACACAGTGTGAGCTTTCTATATGCCAGGCCGTATCTCAAATTCGTTGACACAAGTGATCTCATTTATTCTCTCAGCAGCTCACTGAAGCAGATACTATTATTTCCTTCATTTTACAGATGGCAAAACTAACCCCCAAGGAACTAAGTGATCACATAAATAAGATTATATGGCTAATATGTGGCAGGGTCAGGATTTGAAGCCAGACAGTACAGTTGTAGATCCCAGGCCTTCAACCATTATGCTATCTTACCTGTCTAGGCAGAAAGAGAATCACTGATATCACTTCACTTACATCCTCTGCAAAATATGAGGTTAGACTTGTTGTCAATCAAAGTTTGGAGCCTAGTAGAGAGTGAAGGATTAATTGTAGTCATGACCAACTTTGTCCAGGCCTCCCTGTTATCTCACCTACTGGGGATGCCCCTCCCTTGCTCATGCCTTCCCACACTGACCCTGGGCTTGCCCCATAGACTTGCTATAGGGCAGTGGCAAACACCCATCAAGCATGTGCTGACACCACCATGTTGAATGAGCCTATGTGAGTTTGCTGGGGGATGAGAGGCCAGATGGGGCAGAGATGACTCATCCACACTAAGGCTGTTCTTGACCAGGCAACCCCCAACCGGGAGACTGGCTGATCGCTGCTGCTAAACGAGTCCAGCCAGATCAGCTGAGCCTGCTGCCCAGCAAAAGAACTCCCCAACTAAGTCCAGTTCTAAATTGCCAGGCTACAGAATCATGTGCTACAGAAATACTTGTTTTAATCTACTAAGTTTGAGATGATTTAGCACACAGTAGAAACTAACTGATACAAAGGCTGAAGGGATTGCCAAATATAATTATGCATTTAATCCTCCCAACAGCCCAGAGGCAGATATATTATCTCCATTTTGCAGATACGGAGAAGGCAAATAACTCTCCCCAGCTAGTCAGTGGTGAAGCTGAGATTTAAATCCAAGCAGTCTGATTCTAGAATTTGTCTTTTTAACCTCTATGCTATATTGCCTTTCAAAGACTCATTGAGTCTGTAATCCCAGCACTTTGGGTGGCAGAGACAGGTAGATAACTTGAGCTCAGGAGTTTGAGACCAGCGTGGGCAACATGGTGAAACCCAGTCTCTACCAAAAATACAAAAAAATTAGGCAGGCATGGTGAAGTGCACCTGTAGTCCCAGCTACTCAGGAGGCTGGGGTGAGAGGATCACTTGAGACTACAAGGTGGAGGTTGCAGTGAGCAGAGATCCTGCTGCCACTGCACTCCAGCCTGGGTGACACAGTGAGACCGTGTTTAAAAAAAAAAAAAAAAAAAAACTAATTAAAATCTGACCATTTGTCAAAAACTATGCTAATTTCTGGGTATATGAAAACAAATAAAACAAGGTCTTTTACTCATAAATTTATACACATATATGTGAATACATATATTTAGAGAAAGAGCTATTAGTCTTCATGTAGAAATAATTTATATAAATTAATAAGAAAAAATCTCAAAGAAAAATGAGTAGAGCAGAGGCATTTATTTTAAAAAAGCATGTTTACAAAAACGTGTTAACCACATCAGAAAGAAAGAGAAGCAAATTAAAGTAGGAATGAAAAATCATTTTACACCTATGAAATTAGCATTTTAACCAAGAGTAAATAAATTAAAATATTTAATTCTTCCGGTGGGAATGTAATAATTTGGCAAGAGTTTTAAATGTTTTCATGGTAAATGTAATTCTAAACAAAGAAAATAAAGATACAGAGACATACATCACAGTTATTTTTAAAATAGTAAATAATATCTAATAATAGAGATATAAAATATGTTATAATATATTTTGATGGCAGGCTATTGTGCAGCCATTTAAAATACTATTACATTTATTGCCATAAAAATATGGCCATGTCATAACTGTGTCTAATATATCTTCCTAAATGTATTATAAATATATACACAATTAGGGAAAAAAGACTGGAAGAAAACACTAAAATGTAACCAGCAGTTAAACCAGGTTTTAGGATCATGAGTGACTTGCACAAAAATCTTCCATGGGACTCCATCCCTGTGTTGCCATTTTCTGTTGTAACAAATTGCCACACACTTAGTGGCTTCCTGCAACACAAATTTATTATCGTATAGTTTTGGAGGTGGTCAGAATGCCAAAAAGGTTTTATGGGCCTAAAGTCAAGGTATGGGTGGGGCTGCCTCCCTTTCTAGAGGCTCAGGGGAAAGTCTGTGTCTCAGCTTTTCCTGCTTTTAGAGGCTGCCTGCATTCTTTGGTACTTGGCTGCATCACTCTGACCTCCCTTCTGTTGTTACTTCTTCTCTGACTCTGACCCTCTTGTCTCCCTCCTATAAGGACACCTGTGGTTATATTGAGCCTTCCTGAATATCCAGGATAACCTCATAATCTCAAGATCCCTACCTTAGTCAAACCCACAAAATCATTTTTGCCATGTAAGGTGATGTATTCATACCTTTTGAGAGTTAGGAAGTAGATCTATTTAAAAGCCATTACTTTGCCTACGCAATCCTCTTCAGGATAAATCCCAGATTTCTGAGAGTAGTGTCACAGCCTCTAAAATTTGGAGTCCCTGCAGTTCTTCCAGCCTTCAGTCCTACTGAATCCATCTCCAGAACATTTGCTATCTTCCTGTAGGCCTCAGCTTCCTACTTTCTTGCCTTTATCTTCCTGTTCCTACCTGGGAAGTCCCCTACCTTCTCCAAACCCACATCTTATCCTTTCTTCAAGATCCAACTTCACATCTGTAGTAGACAGCAGTGACCATAAAAATACTGCATAACATAACTGCCCTGAAACTCAGTGGCTTAAACCCACGTTCATTCTCATTTATGTTTCTGCAGCTTGGCTGGGGTCAGGTCTGCTCTATGCATATTTCATCCTCCATGGACCAGAGCTGATTTTTGTCATGGTGACGACAGTAGCATGAGAAGAAAGAACCCCACTGTGCAAGCACACTCGTCTCTGGTCTCTATTATGGTCACTAACAACCTACTGGCCAAAGCAAGTCACGTGGTCCAGCCTAACATCAATGGAACAGGGAAATATACCTTGCTTCTAGAAGGAGGTAAAGTACAGTAAATGTTTCATGTGGCTCAGCCTAAAATCAATGAAACAAGGAAATATACTCTGCTCCCAGGATGAGGTAAAAGATAGTAAATATTTGCTGAACAATGATTCAAGTGATCATAAATCCTCCTCCTCTGGGAAGCCTTCTTTGAGATCCCCAGCTGCAAACTCTTTATTCTTCCTTTGGCATCTCACAGCCCTCTAACTCCGCTTTTCTTAGAGCCAAAGGTATTTATCTATAGCATAGTTCATTATCTCTAATAGGGTATGGTTACCTATGTATGAGCCACTTGAGGTCTAGACAAGTGGCTGATTCTTGTTTACTACTAAGCCCACCCTTCATCCCACTCCAAGTGTCTGATGCCTACTCAGTAAAGGCCCCAGAACAGAACAACCAGTACCATCCATCTCTTTTCATGAAGCTGCGGTGTAGAAGACCCATCAGGCTCACCTGGGAATTCTCTTATTGCTGGCAGCCAAGCTTGCAATATTTGGGATACTGCATTGGACACACAGGACACATCCATGACTCCCAAGTTGATGGTGCTTTCGTGGTCCTAATTATCAGAGGGATAAGAAAAGCCTGGTCTTTTTTGGCTGAATGGCTTCAGGCTGCATTCTCATGGGCATTTTTTTAAGGAGGGACTTTAAAATAAAAGAGGTTCCTTTTCTGCTTTAAATCCTGTGGAAGCAGATTATGACAAACACACCTTGGGAACTGCCATCCCAGGGGCCTATCCATGGGTCCATTTAAACTTGGGTTTAAAACGTGATTCTTCACCGACAGGGAAATGCCTAACTCTGATTGGTGTGTAGGGCTTTGTTTTAAAAGTTTGCACTCTGTGGCACTGGGATCTGGTTCAGTTTCCCATCAGTTGGATGTCTTGGGCAAGTCGCTGGCTCTGTGAGCTCCAGGTTTTCCATGTGATGAGTTGAGGCCTGGCTGGTCCTGGACACTCACCAGTCAACTGCTGTGCTAGCCCTTGTGTTTAGAGAATACTGTGGGCATCGAAGCATGAGATTTGCAAAGTGCTTAGCAGCCCAGAGGGTGGGCTCAGCTCACTACCAGACTTTCCCTGTGCACCCACACTGGGGCTGACCCTGTTGAGGAGTCATGGGTTCTTTCCCCAGTCTGCATGAGCCATTGGAATGTTTCCAGATTTCCTTCTTGCAGGCTGGGCAGGCCTCTTCATTCCCAGCCAATGGGTCAGAGCAGCTATGAAATGAAAGAGGACATGGTTTGTGGATTTATGCCCTGGAAGCACCTTCTCATATGCCTGCTCCATCAGAGTGGTGTTCTCAGCACTCCCCACGGGGAAAAGCCCACACTGGAGCCTGGGCAGGGGCGGCTGGTGAGGCTTGGAGCCTCACCAAACACTCTCAAAGTATTTCCTGGTGAAGTGGAAAATGACATCATTTAAAGAGCGATGCAAAACAAACAGGAAGTTGGAACTGGGATCCATTCCTGCGGAGGAGGGTGGAAGAGGGAGGTTGAGGGGAACGTGACTAATAATAGTATAGTCATGAACATTCATATAGTTCTCTTTGGCTTCCTTTCCCTGCCTCTGTAACAAACTTCCTGAAGCTTAGGGGTGTGGGGGCTGAGTGAAATGTAATTACAGCCAAGAATGGGACACAATCTCAAAGTGACTGTCAGACACAGAAATTCATTGATGTTCATTTCCCATCACGTGGCCTTCCTCATGGGTCCGCGTGGACCCTGGCCTCTCCTGTGTACTGGGGTCTTCTCTCCTGCACTGCCTCTCACTCTGAGCCGCACAGCACCCTTCCCCTCCCTCCCCATGTTTGTTACGTCTCACTGCTGCACCACAATAAAAATAATCATGATGGGAAGAACAAATGCTTATGAAGCCCTGACAATGTGCTGTGCATATTTTAGCCACTTTACATTTATTAGTCATTTAATCCCCACAATTATCTCATGGGGTAGGTCCTATTGTCTCATTTTACACTTGAGGGAACTCAGTAATGCTTCATGTTTTACAATGTAGATTTTATTACTATTCAGGTATGATGAGGCTACAGATCAGAGTGTGATGCCTTTGAAAAGACAGTTCCCAAGGGGAGGGGCACACCAGGCCATGGGGTCTATGGGGGAAGCACTGTGTCCGCCAGTCAGAAGACACAGGGAGTGGGAAAAGAGCCTTCACTGTGGCTTCCAGGGGAAGGAATGGTCAAGCAGGCTTAGGATTGTCGAGTTTGAATACTTTCCAGGACTCTGGGGCCATAGAGTTCGACCCTAATTGTCCAGCACCTGTCCCTGGGGTGAGTAGGTCAGGGAAATCATGGCCAAGAGTATGACAGCAATAGAGCAGGTAAAGTTGTGAGCTCTGGGTTGGCTGGTTTATGTACCCATTTGTAATCGGCAAAAGGGTCCAGCTGCCCATCGCCTGCGGAAAGAAGTCCAAATAATCACAAGTTATGAAAAGACATTGTAAGCTTTCTTTATTACCCATGCCAGCAAGAGGAAGAGTAGAAAGAAATTCCACTCTTTTAATTTGTGAAGGGAGTGCAGGGGTTTTTAAAGAAAGAGTTTGGAATATAGACGAGGCAGGAGGGTGCTAGGAGGTGCCAGGTGGCATGACTTGCTCCAAAGTTGCATCTTGATTTATTGTTCCACTTGGTGGAGGGGCTGGCACCGTTGTGGATCCTCTCAAGTTATAAATTAATCACAGTCAATATTGTAGTCAGTCTTCAGCCAGAAGTGGGTTCCGACCTTAAAATATTTTTTTGCTAGAGAGAGAATTCTGATCTGGTCCTTATCAGGATCCAACTTCTGAAGCTTCTAAGGAAATAAATGACCATAAACATGAGCATGGTGTGACCCTAACAAGCATCTAGGTAAATAAATGTGCATAAGGTACGGAAGTGTAGAATGGGAAAAGAAAGGGAGTGGAGGTTCACAGCACATTTCAAGGCTGTATTTCAAGATGAAAGGTGACCCATATGCAGTTTGTGTCAAAGTTATATCTTGAGACTTGAGGGTGTGCAGAGGAGGAAAGGGGAAATGAAAAAAAAAAGTTTTAAAACATGGTTTGAGGCTCAGCTGCTCAGCTACACATTTACTGTCTCTAGGAATTGGCCAGCCCTGGGAGGGTGGTCTCTTCAATACAAGCAAGGCTCTCATTGTCAAAGCATGAGAATGACAAGACATGCTTCATACCCTTGGAAGTCTACAGAATGTTTTATGGAAGCCCCATCAGTCTATGGGATCCCAGCTCTACTCAGCTCCCTGCCAGGCACCTTTCTGGAGGTTGAAGGTCGTCAAATAAATGAAAGCCTAAATCTCTGCCCTCAAAGAGTTCCCAGTCTAGTGAGGAAGCAGATATGTAAATCTCCTTGCACCACCTGATAATGTCCACCCATTCACCCCCAGCTGGAGAGAAGTGCAAAGTACTATTTGATGAAGAGACTAACAAGAAAACCGCATAGCTGAGAGGCAATAAAAGCTAGACATGCAGGATAAGGGAGAGCTCTCTGGAAAGGTAAGCATCTGAGTTGTACTCAGAGAGGAGGAACAGAATTATAGAAGATTAGGGAAGTGCACACATGTAAGCTGCCTCTGGAAAACAGTACAGAGGCCAGAGCAGTTAGAAAACAAGATGTGGGCAGGAGCAGGACTGAGACGAGGCTGCTGTGGAGTTTAACTGTGTTTAGCATGATCATAGCATCCAGGAGTTACTGAGCACTTTCTATGTGCAAGAGGTCTCTAAGCAATAGCATTTTCTCATCCCTCACCGCAGGAGGAGAAAATTCAGGCACAGGTGTCCCAGGTCACAGAGGAAGAGGGGGAGCCTGGGTTCAAAGTTGAGGGATGTGACTCCAGTGCCCTCACTTTTAACTGCTGCAAAGGGAGCTCCAAAGTGTTTTACAGTCCAGGTGACAGTTCTAGAAGTTTCTTCTTGTCAGATCTGTTGAATATTTTTCAGCAGGAGATGCTGAAGACAGTGAGCAATTAGGAGGTTGTTGCATTGGTTCAGAGGGAAAAAAAAAAGAGAAAAGTTGATGGAGAGAGATGATGTTTATGGCACAGAATTGACTGGATCAGGTGAGAAGAAGAGCTGCATGTAGGGGTGAAGGAGAAGTAAGAAGGGAAGGTTGAGGCTCCAGCCTGGGCAGCTGTGCAGGCACCAGCCCCCTTATCTTGGGGGTAGATATGCTTGGGAAGGAGCTGGGGTCAGCGGGAGGCTGGAAGTTGGCGGGCCCTGCCCGAGGAGGCGAAGCTGGCTGCAAGCAGCACCCAGGCTCACACTGAAACTCCTTTCCTGGTGCTGCTGCATCACAGCGCAGAATTTAGTCCTGTGCTAGAAGTTTTGAAACCCCATTCTCTGTTCTTTCTCTCTGTGGGTCTAGGAACACCAGGCACTGAAATACTTTGCAACTCCCCCTGCAGGTGCAGACCTGGATTTGGTAACAGCCCTCTTCCCTCCACCACTCCCACTCTTGCTAGGTCCTGGACCCTGCTCCCCAGGTGCGACTCCACTACCCAACTGGCAGGTCTTTACTGCAGATGCAGCCTCCCCAGGAAATAGACTCTTCTGAGGGAGGCTGGGAGTGTGTCTTTTTACATGAAGGACTTGTGAGGTATCATGAAATGTGTCTGCAAAGGCCCTGTGAACTCACTCCAGATTCTCTTACCTTTCCCTCCCGTAATAGTTACACATATGCTGCAGTTGTCTGCCTGGAATTTCCTGCCTTCACCCTGCTCCCGACCAGACCCAGAGGAACCATTTTCTCCAGTTCCCCCTTGGTCCTGCTGGTGGCTGGCAGGGGCGTTAGATGTCCTTCTACCATCTGCACCCTTGGGGAAGAAGCCAGAGTTCCAGGCATCCTTTGCTTAGGGTCATCTGCTTACAGGCTTGCTCCTCTGTCCCTGCTCTCAGTAACAGGGTCCCTGGGTACTCACCACTGGTGCAAAATTTAAGGAGGCACCAAAAAACTCAGTTATCAAGATAAGTAATTTGTTGCAAAAATTTTTTAAAAATCAGAATGAATGCAAACAATCCAAATGTTTAACAACAACAGAGTCCACCTCTGCAGTTGCAGAGCCTCTGCCTCGCTCTCCTCATCTTAATCCCTTCCCTTCTAATCCCTTAAAGCCTGTCTTTATTTTTAAAATTGATATTTTGTTTATCATGAAGATTTTGCATTAATTTTGATTTTAAATATTGAATTTAGTATTATTTATCTTGCTTTTTGAGTTTCTTGGAGCCCCGTTAAATTTTGTACCTGAGGCAAGTGCCTCCCCTGCTCACCCTAGTCCTTGTCCTGCTTAGAACTGGATGGCTGCAAGGCCACACTTTCTCTGCAGATGCTAGAAGAGTGTCTGCCACACCCTCCAGAAGGCATGGCCCAAGTGTTAGACTTGGAGCCAAGGGGTAAGGTTGCAGGGGAATTTCATGGGAAAGCTCACACTGTTTGCAACTTTTATCAAAACTCTCCAATCTGTGCCACCAGCTGTAACACTGAATGCCAATTTGTTCCCTCAAATATCTGATGTCTGTTTGTTTTTGAAACCTCATTGGTGCTTAAGACATGTTTACTAAGTGAATGAAGAAATTAATGAGTGAATCCTCAACTGCATTTTCCATTACATATAGAAATTTCCCTTTAGAACCCTCAGAATCTTTCCACACGCACCATGTCTGGATTCCATCTTATTACCGTCTTCTTTAAACTTGCAGATGTTAGACGAGAATGTTCTTCGGGTAGTAACATTGCACAGGTTAATGCAATGGCCAATTAGGAACAGTAGTGGCAGCCAAAGGTTTAATGGCTCCATTGTTGGAGATGCTGCACTTAAATTTTAAATATGGAGCAATTGTGAACAGATGAAATTGGCTTTCTCTGCAGCATATATATCACCTCGGGTAAAAAGAAATTAACTATCGCTCTGCATGAGGCATAAAAGAAGAGCAAAAATAATACAGAATTTCAAAGATAAGAGGAGGAGAAGTCAGAGAAAAAGATGAAACTATTTCTACAGTTACACTTGGCTAAGGGTGTCATCTGCTCTCTAATAAGAAGAAATCGACTTGGAACCAACCCAAATGTCCAACAATGATAGACTGGATTAAGAAAATGTGGCACATATACACCATGGAATACTATGCAGCCATAAAAAATGATGAGTTCATATCCTTTGTAGGGACATGGATGAAATTGGAAACCATCATTCTCAGTAAACTATCGCAAGAACAAAAAACCAAACACCGCATATTCTCACTCATAGGTGGGAATTGAACAATGAGATCACATGGACACAGGAAGGGGAATATCACACTCTGGGGACTGTTGTGGGGTGGGGGGAGGGGGGAGGGATAGCATTGGGAGATATACCTAATGCTAGATGACGAGTTAGTGGGTGCAGTGCACCAGCATGGCACATGTATACATATGTAACTAACCTGCACAATGTGCACATGTACCCTAAAACTTAAAGTATAATTAAAAAAAAAAAAAAAAAAGAATAACATCAGAGTAAATGGGGTGTTCACTACCTAGCATTTATCCTTTCTTTGTGTTACAATCTACTTATACTCTTTTAGTTATTTTTAAATGTCCAATAAATTGTTTTTGACTGTAAAAAAAAATAAATAAAAATAAAAATAAAAAAATAAAAAAATAAAAAATAAAAAAATAAAAAAAAGAAGAAATCGGAGCAAAGAAAAGTAAAACTATAAAAGGTATTGCATGCTTAATTTGTTATTAAGCTCAAGTTAACTTTATGTAGTTATTTTTAGTATTGTTAATTGACTCTCAAATAACCTTTAATGTTTTTATAGAGCCCTAAGAAAAGGGAGCTCCTAGGTTGTGTATAGTCTGAATTGGTTAGCCCAACACTGACTAATCTCTTAAAAATTCTAGTACCTGTATTGGGAGAACCAGATAATAAGTTCATGCTACAGAAAGGTGCCCAGGCAAAGCTCATTTGGGGAAGTGGGTTTGCTCCACCATACCGATGGTCTTCACTATGTTTGAGCACCTACTATATGTAGGGCTCAAGAGCATGGAAGATGGAAAGAGGGATAAATCTCAGTCATTGCCCTCAATGAAGTTATTGTCTCGTGGCCAAGGCAGACACATACACCAGTATTTGCCCAATGAGGTTAATGTCATGGGAAGCTTTGTTTAAAGAGTAGAAAAATCCTCAATGGAAGCCTGATGGAATCTAGTTTGGGTGAAGATTTGGGGATGATGATGATTCAGAAAGTCTTCATAGATGTGGGGCCATGTGAATAGAGTCTAGAAGGAATTCTGGCCATATGACAGAGAGCCCAGCAGGGGCCACTTGGGAGCCTTTGAAAGAGAGTAATCCTCTCATCTTAGCAGTTTGGTGGGCTGCAAAGTCCACAGGGCCATTGTAGGTGGAGAAAGTTGCACCTTTGGAGAGTTGAATTTTCTTGGGGCGCAGGAGTGAGTGGTAAGAGGATGGTGGTGATAAGGCTTAGGAGTGGGTTCATGCTGGTTCATAAGGGGCCTCACATGTCTCAGTAAAGGCTGCTAGGCATAAGAGCAACATGAAGCAATCCACACTTACACCAGCAGGCGGATGACCACACGGAGGATGGAGTGGAGCAAGACCAGTGAGAAAGAAGCTCCCTCATTGCCTTGGGGTCACAGAGCTTAATGTACCCTGATGGGGGCCTCTGATTCCCTAGGGTTGTTAATCTAATAAGTGAAACTGGCAAGACCCTTCTCTGCCCTAGCTTTTCAGAAGAGGTTGGCGTCAGCCTCTCTTCCTGGGGTGCTGTTTTGCCAATTATTCTCCAATCACATTTGTAATGTGGGCCTGGCTCTGTGCCAGGAGCATCCATATAGATTCTTTCAGGTAATTTTCACAACAACACTGAGAACTGGCATCATGACTCCATGCTGAGAAAAGGAAACTTAGGCTCAGAGGTCACATGGAGGAAATAAAGAGCTATGGCATGAATCAGGTCTGTTGACTTTGAAATTTCATGTGCTTTTCAGAGACATACATTATCTCATAATTTCTCTTTCTCTTTCTTCTTTCTTTCTTTCTCTTTCCTTCTTTCCTTCTTTCTTCTTTCCTCTTTTTTTCTTTCCCTCCGTCCCTTCCTTCCTTCCTCCCTCCATCTCTCCCTTCCTCCTTTTCCCTTCCTTCCTTTAATTTTTAAAATTTATTCATCCATCATATTCATTGAAAAATATGATCCTCCACCTTAGTGCCCTAGAGTCATTAGCTACCTGATGGGATCCTCTAACAACTGAGTTGCATTCAGAAAATCTTTCTTGACAACTTCTATGTGCTTGGCATCTTATAATCCCTGAGGAATCCTGTGATGGTTAAGCTATGGTTTCCACCTCAAAATCTCAATCTAATGCAAGAAACAGATGTACGAACCACAAATTACAGTTTGCTGAGTTAAGTGTTAGAAATGAGCTATGCTAGAAACGACCTAATTCCCCCACATTGTAAAACAGATGACTTATGGCTATGTTGATCCCCACTCCTCACTCCTGTATGCATCATGCTTTAAAAACGAAAAGGCAGAACAAGCCGCTCTGGGTCTTTTACTCTGTGTTAGCACTTGGATGAAGCATGCATGTTCTCCATTGTCTGCTTTCTAGAATTCCTTATTAAATAAGGGGAAAAACTGAAAAATTTATATTTTAAAGCTTAATAGTCTGTGAAATAATAATAGACTCTGCACAAAAAATTTCATCTCACGTTATGGAGTTCTCTATATCAATGTATCAAAACATACTTCTTGGATGCTCTTAATGTCTTATGAGATTGAATAATAAATAATTTCAAGAGGGTGATAAATATTTATATGAGATAGTAAAAGTTTGATTCAGTCATAAAAGAGTTTGAGGGAAAGAAAATTAAAAAGTATTGACATATGCATAGGAAAAAGATAAACATAAAGGAAGTCAAATGAAATGTTAATAGTGGTTACTTCTGAGAATCAGAATTATATGTAATATTTATTTCCCTTTCCATATTTTTATGTGTCTTCCCTAAATTCTGCAGTGAGGATGTGTTGCTTATATTTTTAGAAAATAAATATTACTTAAAAAAAGAAACTTCTTGGTATCTTGAAGATTGTATTTTGTTGGTGGGCTTTTCATCGGCCGACCTGCGCTTTCCACCACCTGACCTGCTCTTTCCACCATCTGACCTGCTTTTTCCACCATCCCACCTGCGCTTTCCACCATCCAACCTGCTCTTTCCACCATCTGACCTGCTTTTTCCACCATCCCACCTGCGCTTTCCACCATCCAACCTGCTCTTTCCACCATCTGACCTGCTTTTTCCACCATCCCACCTGCGCTTTCCACCATCCAACCTGCTCTTTCCACTATCTGACCTGTGCTTTCTACCATCTGACCTGCTTTTTCCACCATGCGACCTGCTCTTTCCACCATCTGACCTGTTCTTTCTACCATCTGACCTGCGCTTTCCACCATCCGACCTGCTCTTTCCACCATCTGACCTGTGCTTTCTACCATCTGACCTGTGCTTTCCACCATCCAACCTGTGCTTTCCACCATCCAACCTGTGCTTTCCACCATCGGACCTGCGCTTTTCACCATCTGACCTGCTCTTTCCACCATCTGACCTGCTCTTTCTACCATCTGACCTGTGCTTTCCACCATCCAACCTGCTCTTTCCACCATCTGACCTGTGCTTTCCACCATCTGACCTGTGCTTTCCACCATCTGAGCTGTGCTTTCCACCATCCGACCTGTGCTTTCCACCAACGGACCTGCGCTTTCCACCATCCGACCTGTGCTTTCCACCATCCGACCTGTGCTTTCCACCAACGGACCTGCGCTTTCCACCATCTGACCTGCTCTTTCCACCATCTGACCTGTGCTTTCCACCATCTGACCTGTGCTTTCCACCATCCGACCTGTGCTTTCCACCAACGGACCTGCGCTTTCCACCATCCGACCTGTGCTTTCCACCATCCGACCTGCTCTTTCCACCATCTGACCTGTGCTTTCCACCATCCGACCTGTGCTTTCCACCATCCCACCTGCTTTTCCCACCATCCGACCTGCTTTTTCCACAATCCCACCTGTGCTTTCCACCATCCGACCTGCTTTTCCCACCATCCGACCTGCACTTTCCAACATCTGACCTGCTCTTTCCACCATCTGACCTGCTCTTTCTACCATCCATCCTGCGCTTTCCACTATCCGACCTGCTCTTTCCACCACCTGACCTGTGCTTTCCACCATCCGACCTGCGCTTCCCAACATCTGACCTGCGCTTTCCACCATCCGACCTGCGCTTTCCACCACCTGACCTGCTCTTTCCACCATCCGACCTGCTTTTTCCACAATCCCACCTGTGCTTTCCACCATCCAACCTGCTCTTTCCACCATCTGACCTGTGGTTTCTACCATCTGACCTGCGCTTTCCACCATCCAACCTGCTCTTTCCACCATCTGACCTGTGGTTCCTACCATCTGACCTGCGCTTTCCACCATCCGACCTGCTTTTCCCACCATCCGACCTGCGCTTTCTAACATCTGACCTGTGCTTTCCACCATCTTACCTGCTCTTTCTACCATCTGACCTGTGCTTTCCACCATCCAACCTGTGCTTTCCACCATCGGACCTGCGCTTTCCACCATCGGACCTGCTCTTTCCACCATCTGACCTGCTCTTTCTACCATCTGACCTGTGCTTTCCACCATCCAACCTGCTCTTTCCACCATCTGACCTGTGCTTTCCACCATCCAACCTGTGCTTTCCACCATCGGACCTGCGCTTTCCACCATCTGACCTGCTCTTTCCAACACCTGACCTGTGCTTTCCACCATCCGACCTGCGCTTTCCACCACCTGACCTGCTCTTTCCACCATCCGACCTACTTTTTCCACAATCCCACCTGTGCTTTCCACCATCCAACCTGCTCTTTCCACCATCTGACCTGTGGTTTCTACCATCTCACCTGCGCTTTCCACCATCCAACCTGCTCTTTCCACCATCTGACCTGTGGTTTCTACCATCTGACCTGCGCTTTCCACCATCCAACCTGCTCTTTCCACCATCTGACCTGCGCTTTCTACCATCTGACCTGTGCTTTCCACCATCCGACCTGTGCTTTCCACCATCCGACCTGTGCTTTCCACCATCCCACCTGCTTTTCCCACCATCCGACCTGCTTTTCCCACCATCCGACCTGCGCTTTCTAACATCTGACCTGCTCTTTCCACCATCTGACCTGCTCTTTCTACCATCTGACCTGTGCTTTCCACCATCCAACCTGTGCTTTCCACCATCGGACCTGCGCTTTCCACCATCTGACCTGCTCTTTCCACCATCTGACCTGCTCTTTCTACCATCTGACCTGTGCTTTCCACCATCCAACCTGTGCTTTCCACCATCGGACCTGCGCTTTCCACCATCTGACCTGCTCTTTCCACCATCCAACCTGCTGTTTCCACCATCTGACCTGCTCTTTCCACCATCCAACCTGCTGTTTCCACCATCCCACCTGCGCTTACCACCATCCGACCTGCTCTTTCCACCATCCATCCTGCTGTTTCCACCACCCGGCCTGCTCTTTTCACTATCTGACCTGCTTTTTCCGCCATCCAGGCTGCTCTTTTCACTATCTGACCTGCTGTTTTCACCATCCAGCCTGTGCCTTCCACCATCTGACCTGCTCTTTCTACTATCTGACGTGTGCTTTCCACCATCCAACTTGTGCTTTCCTGGAGGGGATTTGGAATTGACTAGGGTGAAGCTCTCTTCTTTGTAAAATAAAAATTAAACAGGTTTGAACTAACTTAATGAGTAAACCTCCGAAGTAGGTGTAGATGATTTCAGCTATGCAAGGTAAGCTGAGGTTGCTGAAATACCAGCTTTCCTGCCAGGAATCCCGCTATAGTGTCTACAAGTATACTAGCAATGTAAGACTTCATGGATGGGGACTTTAAAAGTACTTTGACAAAGAGTCCAGTCAGATGTAAGTTGATACTGGCTGTCACAGTTGATAATGATAAGAACAACGACAATGGCAAGTGCTTATTTCAACCCAGTGCTCTCTCCCTGCCAAGCTCTAGTCTCCATTCTTCATATGTTAGATTATTTTATTAATGATGATTAGGCGAGGGAGCAAAGAGAAAGGATTTAGAAACATTTGGGTCTTGTCATTCCAATTCTCTGGGCATAGTTCTTTATTTCTTTTATTTATTTTTTGTATTTATTTTGAGACAGGGTCTCATTCTGTCACCCAGGCTGGAGTGCAGTGATGCAATCATGGCTCACTGCAGCCTTGACCACCTGGGCTCAAGTGATCCTCCCACCTCAACCTTCTGAGTAGCTGGGACAACAGGTGCACATCACCATGCCCGGCTAATTTTTAAAAAATTTTTTAGAGATAGCATCTCACTATGTTGCCCAGGCTAACCTCGAACTTCTGGGCTTAAGTGATCCTCGTGCCTCAGCCTCCCAAAGTGCTGGGATTACAGGCATGAACCACCATGCCTGGCCTGGGCACAGTTCTTTAATCCATAAAAAGAACATGATGCCATCTTTTGTGTTGAGTTTATTAGAGGGGTGATATGGAGGGTACAGTAACATTATGTAGGTGAACCAAACTTCCTCATCAACTCACTCATCCATTCACACGCATTGCCATGTATTTAGTTTAATCCTAATTTTAAATAGAGAGACAGAGGGATATTGTTCTCTGCCTTGCACCCTTTCTCCTGAGCTGCACCTGCAGCTTCTCCATCCCATGGTGAGCCTAAGATTTTCCACCAGGGGTATTGTCCCAAATGAGGCCAGAGACTTTTGGAAAGACCCTTAGGGGAGCCGTCTTTTAGTTCAGGATCACAGATGTGTGGATGGAATGCAACTTGTAAAGCTCATGTCTGAGAAGGAAGCAAGGCAGATCTGAGCGAGGGAAAGAGCCTATGGGACCTTCACCATATGGAGTCACCATGTCTTAACCTGTCCTCCACCCCAGGATATCTCAGTTACTTGAGCCAATACATTTTATTTTTGGCTCCTGATGACTGTCATGAAAAAGCCTATTTTCTATGTAAATGAAATCTGAAAGGAATGATCCAAATATTAGTACAGAGGAAAGTATTTATTTTCATATTCTTTTTTCTGTGTTTTTACAAGTGTTTTATAAAGATTGTTTTTACTTTTATGCTAAGAAAAAATTAAAGTGTAAATGTTTTAAAGGGTTGTGTTGTGATATCTGCCTTGGATACATTCCCTTCCTTTGTATGGTTGGGATTGTAGGCTAAGAATTTAAGGCTTTCCCACCTCCGTCTGGGTGCTGCCCTGAGCTATAGATTTCAGTATGATGCTGCTAACAACTGAATGTTTCTGACCTCCTTAAATTCCTATGTTGAAACCTGATCGCCAAGGTGATGCTATTTGGAGGTGAGGCATTTGGTGTGTGATTAGGTCATGAGGGTACAGCCTTCACGAATGGAATTAGAGCCTTTACAAAGGGGACTGCAGAGAGTCCTTCACCACTTCAGGAGATGGCCAGCCGCCAGTGAACCAGGAAGCAGGCCCTCCCCAGATACTGTGTCTGCTGGTGCCTTGATCTTGGACTTCACAGCCTTAAAAACAGTGAGAAATAAATTTCTGGGATTTTTTGGCCCCCTAGTCTATGGCATTTTTTTATGGCAGCCCAAACAGACCAAGGCAGGTGCTGTCTCCCTCTGGGTCCAGTTTAGAAATTTGGGCTCTGCCAGTTGCATTCCCAGACCCCACTTGACACTCCCCACATGTCCACATTTGCACTGCCCTTTCCATTTCTAGTCTCCCTCCGTGCCTTGTGTTAGTTGTTTGTTTGCCTGTACCTCTCTCACCTGCAACCTCCTGAGGAAGAGATACACCTTGTTCCTCACTGCTGCCCAGCCCAGGAACTGGGCCATGAGAAGTCATTGGTCCATTTGCTAAATGCATGCATGGCAGATCCTATGGGCTGGCTCGTACACCACCCATCCTAACTACCTTCTTCCTGGTTTTCTCTTGTAGAGATTGTAAAGCAATCATGTTTTATCTCTCAGCTTATTTTTTTAGCCAGGACTGGCCAAATACCTCATGTTTGCAGAAGTCAAGGAGATGATTCCACTCCCAAATAAAAGAGCAAAATCTTGAGAAAATCATTTGCCTTCCTGCCCTGCCCCTTTCTTCTTGCCTGTAATGCTGACATTCAACTGTGTACATGCTGTAGCCATCTTGCGTCCGTGAGGCACTCAGTACAAGGGGGAAAGCCAACATACTCAAACAGAGGACATAAGGAGGGATGGAACCTGGGTCCCTACTGACATCACTGAGATCATATTGGTCCTCAACTGCCTACCACTGGGCTTCCTATGTTGGCAGCCACATAAACCCTATTTTCTTTCTCTACTGTGGTCAGATGTCTGTTATGTGTAGCAGATCCCCTGATACTTGCATGAATGAATGAGGGACCCCACATCAACGGGTGGGGATGCATAAAGGGCAATTGGAGAGCATCAGCATTGAATCTGGCCCAATGCCACAGATCAAGGGCTGATATTCATGGTGTCCCTGGACATACAGAGGCTCAGCGAGGATGATGGCTTGTAGAAGAACACACAATTGAGCATTGGCAAAATCGATATGCATTCTTTACCTTGTTATACAATGTCTCTTTTGTAAGCATGTTGCAAGGTGCTGGGCATACAGAAGGTATTCACTGTATTGCTTTGTTAAATAATCCTAGCAGAAATAAAAGAAGTGTTGCTTGATTGGGAAGTCACCTTTCTTTTTCTCCAGGTAACCGCAACGTAATCGAACACATCCCAAGACACTTTATACAAATGTAACATCAATTCCCTTTCTCCCTTGCCTAGCCTTTGGAGTTCCTGGACATCACCAGTGTTATTGATTCTTGGCCCAGTGCAAATGTAGATGGGATGTGTCACACTCCAAGGAAATGTCATTTGAGGAAACAGATCAATAAGTTTGATTATTCACATTACAAAGGAATCCAGGCTAGTGCAGCGGAACAATTGGTTGTAGGAAAAGAATTACTATAGAAAGACAATGCTGCTTGGTGGAAAAAGTCCCAGTCTTTAAGACAGCTCTGTTTCTTACTATCTGGGCTATCTTTCCATGCTTTTTATAGAATAATAATAGTCATGGGGTAGAAATAACTACAATCACAATGATGATGATGCTAATTTAACCTTCTAAGTTTTTTTTTGTGTGTGAACTACTTAAACTGAGTGTAAACAAACAAGCAAGCAAGCAAACCTAGAACAGTGCTGGACCACTCAGAAATCAATATTAGTGGTTAAGAGTATAGTTATGGGAAGCCCTCAAACAAGAAGAGAATGTTATTTGAAGAACAATTAGATCTAATATGGGAAGCTTTTCATCCATAGCATGAACAGGTGTTACAGGTAAGGAGCATTTGACTTGGATAACTTTCCTCTCTGTAAAGCCAGACCCAGACATTGTCTGCCTTTGCCCCATGGACACTACCCCCTCAAGCTCTTCACACTGTATTTGAGTCTGTTATGATCCTGGGAAGGTCTTCTTTTCTCCAGGGATATGCAGAGAATTCTGATTCTCAAAAAATCTGGACGGACAAGGGGATATTTTCTTATCAGTATTGAATGGGTTGAAGAGGGACGTTTTTTAAATAGACACCTGTCACCCGATTCCTGACTTGAGAGGCCACTGCTATTAGTGGGACTTTGGCCATCAACATCATGAGGGCAGAAACCACATCTGCATTCTCAGTGCACTGTCTGACATGTAGTAGATGCTCAGTACGTATTTGTGGAAGAAAGGGATAAAGGAAGGAGGAAAGAAGGGGGTATAGGGATAGAAGAATGGAATGAAGGAAGGAAGAGAGGGAGGAAGGAAGAGAGGAAAAGAAGGAGGGAGAGAAAGAAGGAAGAAAGCAAAGAAAGGAGATGGGGAAGAAGGAAAGAAGAAAGGAAGGGAGGGAGAGAGGGAGAAAGAAAAGAAGGAAGGAAGGAAAGGAGGAAGGAAGACAAAGAAGGAAGAAAGAAAGAAAGGAGAAAAGAAGGGAGGAAGAGAGGAAAGACAGGAGAAAGAGAGTGAAAGAGGGGAGGAAGGTAGAAGAGAAGGAAGGAGGGAAGGAAGGGAAGGAGGAATGAAAAGAGAAAGAGAGGGAAGGAGGGGAGGAGGGAAGGAGGGGAGAAAGAAAGGAAGGAAGAAAGTGACAGAAGATTCAAGGAAGAAAGGAGGGAGGAACCTCAGGTTGTTGAGGCAGGGCAATACCTGAGAGCCCCAGGTTTAGAGGCAGTATCGCCTATTGTCTTATGAACTCGAACTAGTGCAGAGGCTGGGATTCTGTTCCCAGCTCCATCACTCATTAGCTATGTGACCTTGGTCAGGTCACCTCCCATCTCAGAATGCTGACACTTTGGAACTGACTCTGGGACACAAAAGTTATCAAAATAGATAAGGCAAATCACCTCACTTTCATCTCAGGTATAGAAGTGATCTCAGAATGTGATTGGTACAATGATAGCAAGATTTGCCCTTAAGCATCTTTTGAAGCTGACAAAAGTTGACACGGAATATAAGACTTTTTGTCAAAGATGTTCTGATGCTGAACCCACAGGTCTCCCAGCTGGCCCTTATCCTTCTGTGGGGAAAGTCAATAAAAAGCCTTTAATGAAAAATATTCTAGTTTGGGGATGTGGAAAGCAAGATATGAGTGTGGGTTAGGGTCCCTCAGACTGAGCTCTTTGGGAAGGTGAGGGTGGAAATCCCTTCCTAAGTCTGAGGATCTGAGTGTAGAGAGGAAATGAGTAAGGCCCAGGGGTCTTGTTGAGATGCCTTTGGTTCCATCACACATGGCAGCCAGTGAGCAACCAAGACTCTGTGGCATGACTGTGCAAAGCAGGGCAGGAGAGGGTTCCTGAATCTCCTATGGTCTAGCTAAGGCATGGGAAGGTGAGAAAAACAGCAGAACTTGAATCATTGTCCTGTTGGGCATCAGTTGAAGACATGGCTCTCAGCAGATGTCCAGGAGAAAGGAGGAGGAAGGGCTTACCTAAAACCAACAGAATAAGACTTAGGGGCCACAGAGGGCAATAAAAGGGTCCAAAGTTGGGATATGAATGTAACCTTCCCACAGTTGCCCAGGTTTCACCATGTAAGCCCGGAGATCTTAACATCTGCTCTAAGGAAAAGTGGAATTGGGAGTACGATTGGGAGTAGGCACCTTATCATGGGCATAGGGTTTGCCAATTTCCATGATGTCAGTGTTAATTCCAGCTTGCACAACTCCTAAAAAATTAATGGTCATCTTTTACTGGCCACACGAGCACAACATGGGGCAGGAGGGAATTCCTGAATATAACTGAGCAGATCCAACATGGCTGGGAGAGTCCAGAATTTACTAAATTTTCTGCACCACGTAGAATGGGACCTAAAAGTAGAAAGAAGAGCAATACAACGGTGAAGGGAAAATTATAGACTCCCAGAATAGGGAAGTCGAGAGTAGCTCCAAAGTTAGAGCTCAGTGGGGCTAAAATTGTATCAAAGATGGTTGGAACCACCCAGGACTTAGCACTGTGGGAAAAGGAGAGATAGGAAGTGTTAGGAAATGACTGCTGTTAAGATCACAGTCCCTGGCCTCCCAGAGTCTCTTGTGTTTCCACAAAGTTCACAAGCACATAGACTGGCTCTCCTTTGCTTCAGATTATCTTTATGAGGACATTGGTGTAGCAAACAGCCTGGGAGGGAGATGGTGTCTCTCTCCAGAGTAAAAGACAGACAGGCTTAGTGACTATTATAAAAGGTTTAGGGTCCCTATATTTGGAGTCCCTCTCCTGGAATACACCCTGCTATGGGTGCAGGTGCTACCTGGCCCTCTTCACCTCACCATGTAGGAACTGTGGCTTGTAGAATTGGTGTGACAGTGATGATGCTTGGATTAAATGCCTATTGCCTGAGTCATAAATTACCCCGTGCCCCTGATCAAGGAGCTGCATAACTTCTGCAGCATCCAGGAAACTGTGCCAGGCTAACTTGGCCTGCAAATAAAGTAAAACCTCAGCCCCTTCACAGTTCTTGACAACTACAAATCCAGATTATGAATAATTGCCATGTGTCAGATCATACGACAGGCACTTTAAGAGTTTGGAAACACAGCTGACTAGAGTGAGGAGGTTTGGAAGCACAATTTCCTGGAGTTGAATGTCACGGTCTGATCCCATGGGTAAGGAAACTGAAGATGGGAGAAACAAAGGTCTTGCCCCAAATTCTGAGGATAGGGAAAGGCAGGGCTGGTGTTTGACAGAGGTCTGCCTGGCTCTAGAGCCCATAATGTGTGCCCTAAACTGGAAGCCCTCCAAAGCTTTATGCAACTTTAGGAGGTGAGGGTAGACTTTGGAAGAGCCCTGACTTTCACAGCCAAAGACAGGTTGGAGGAGGCAGTGGAAGCTGCATGGGCTTTGGGTTTTACAGATCTGGAAGGCAGTCCTAGCTCAGCCCCTGTACCTTAAGGGAACTGAAACAACTTATTTGGCCTTTCTGAGCCTAATCTCTCTCATTTGTGAAATGGGAGAAAGCAGTGCTTACCTCACAAAGTAGCCATAGCTTAACCAGGTAAAGTGAGTGAAGTTCCTAGCAAGATGTCTGCAAAAAGCCAGAACTAAGAATAGTTCCTTCCAAGGAAGCATTCTTCCAATGGTAGCAATTATGATCGTTCAATAGGATGCTGGAGAACCAGGTCTAGGGTGTTGAACAGCAGATGAGAGAACTAAGTTTAGGGAGGGGCGAACTCTCTCATGTTCCATTCCCAATGCGTGTTAGTGTTTGAGTCTGGATGGGACCTCATCTCCTGCTCGGTCAGTCCCTGTGTCTCCACCCCTCCCTGCCACTACTGCTCAATGTCCCTACCTGCCTCTGTGCCCCTTTCCACACAGTTCAAAAGGATCCAGCCACCTCTCTCAGGAACCCAACATTTCTCTATTTAATGCTTTTCTCTCCTATCTGGGTACAAGTTCTACGGGGGCGGGATCCATGCCTATTGATGTTTTCTGTATCCCAGCCTCAGCATGGTGCCTGGCACAGATTGGGGGCTTGATGGATTTCTGTATAGAAGCTACAAATGAGTGCACAAATACATGCATGAATAAAACACTCTGAGGCATACTGCAGGCCTGCAGGAAAGGAAAGATTAGGAAGAGTGAGGATGTGTGAGTAAGGAAGGGCAGCATGGAGATGAGACAAGGACACAGAAGCTTGCCTGGGTCTGATGTGTCCTCTCTGTGGGGGCTGCAGGTGGCACTGAAGATGGCAGGGCCCCAGGTGCAGTGGCTGGCCCAGGCAGATGGTGCCATCTTTATCATCTCTTCTGCCTGTTGAGAAATCCTTTCACATTTATTCAACACAGTGATGGGTGTTTGTTGGCCAGAGCCTAGGAACTGGTGAGGGAGATGAAGGGGTGAACAGAGGGGACCCTGGGGGTGGGCACAACATTGGTGGAGAAGCTGAGCCATTGGTGTAGAAGGTCAGGGGTGCTTCTCAGAAGAGGCAGCACCTGAGCTGAGTCTTTAGGGAGTGTTGGGATCCTCTTTATACAGAAATGACCCAGCTTCAGGCTCCTTCAGGGTCCACGACAGCCAGCACAATGCCAAGTGCTATGATCACCCCACTGTGCCCAACTGGGCCAGCCAAGGCTTTTTGTGCTTTGCACCAATCATGTGGGAAGCCAGCCCTGATTTCTCAGGATAATGCCAGCGCTGAGAGTGAGCCTGGCAGGGTGTTAGGAGCATGGGCTTTTGAGCTGGACAGACCTGGTCCAAGTCTAAGCTACCCCAGCACTGATTGTGTAACTGCACCTGTCTGAATTTTGGTGTTTTTATTTGCTAAACTGGAAAAATACAAGTACTTGTATGTTTTTCACAAGTAATGAGATAATCCATGGGAGGTGCTGTTGTCATTGTTGTTGTTATTGTTTTTGGTTTCCTTCTGATTTTATCATTTCTGTGTTCATATCCAGGCAAGTTTTGGTGGTCTCTCTTTCTTAGTGTGGATGTCCCCACTCAGCATGATCTGCAGCTTTTTGCTTCTCAGTTCGCATAGCAGAAACTGAACAGATGAGACTCCCTTCTCTGTGAGGCCTCAGCAAAGCCACCAGCATTGCCATCTTCACCACCTTCATGCCTGGGCAGTGCCAGCTTCTAACAGGACTGTGTGGATGGTCCCCAGGCAACCACGAGGGCTCAGCTCCAAGATTCTGTGACAGCTGGTGTCACCAGTGGGAAAGGGTGTTTCCACCTTAAGTGGGAAGCTTAAGGCAGGACCAGTCTGACCTGTCAGCTTGTTTATTTACATGGCAAATTGCATTTTCTACTTCATTAGCCACCATGCTGCACCCAGGAGCTTCTTCTGGGCACTGGCTCTGATCAGGGATTGGAGTGTCTTTGTTCTGGGGCCAGAGGAAGATGGGTTGGGAAAGGAGGGGAGTTTGGGGGACACTGCCAACCCAGGAAGCATCTGCAGAAAGAAAACTGACACTGTGAACTGGGGCAAGAAATGCTGAAAACCTGTGGGCTTTTCCAACATACAATTTGCTGGAAATGAATGTGCTGCTACCTCAATATAAACCGGGGTGTATTTCTTTTCTTCTCTGAGTCACGATATTTTCCTCTACAAAACATAGCTTCTGCCAAGGTGCTTATGATGACCATGCTCACAAATGCGGCCTATGTGTGCAGTTCTGTAAACTCCAAAGTCAAAAGCAAAGAGGGTGGGTGGTGAAGGAGAATAGATATGGCTTCAATGCTTTTGTTCTCTCTAACATTCATGTTGAAAATTAATTCCCAATGTGACAGTATTAGAAAGTGTAGAGTTTGGGGAATGATTCAGTCACGAGGACTCTGTCCTCAGGAATGGGATTAGGTGCCCTTATTAAAGGGCTTGATGCAGGGAGTTTGACCCTTTTGCCCTTCTGCCTTCTGCCATATGAAAACACAGCATTCTTTCCCTCTGGAGGATGCGGCATTCAGGGCACCATCTTGGAAGCAGAGAGCAGCCCTCACCAGACAACAGACCTGCTATCACTTTGATCTTGGACTTCCCAGCCTCCAGAACTGTGAGGAATAAACTTCTGTTCTTCAAACATTCCTCAGTCTATGTTCTGTTACAGTGGCCCAAACAGATTAATAAAGGAGCAAAGCTCCCTTTGTCCTATCACAACCACTTAAATCCATCTTGGGGAAGATAACCACAATGAAAAAATTCTGTGTCTCAGTTTATCCATCTTCAACATGAGGGCAGGAACACCTATTGCCAAAAGTGCTGTGAGAATCAAATTGGATAAGGCACACATCTCCAAGCACACTCTCCAGCACTTGAAAGATGCTTAGTTCTCTGAGCCTCAGTTTCCCTGATTTGTCTAATGGTGAGGTTGAATAATAAATTTAGAAGAGCAAAGAAAGCACTTCCTAGAATCCAGGCCTCATGTGCTCAGTGCACTACCTTACTTATTCCCATAAAGGTGAGACAAGTTAGGGTTTTGATTATCCCATTTTACAGATAAGGAGAGTGAGATGTGGAGAGGTAAAGTGTCTTGTCCACACTCACATCTCCAGGAAGTGACAAAGGTGAGATCCTGTCTTAAGATCCCAGGCTTTCATGGACCACCCTAAGTTGTCGATAGAAGTTGGACTGGACCATGGTCCTTCAGTCCTCCTCTGGGAAGCTGTTATGACTCAGAGGACCTCGAGGGCTGATTGAACCCAGCAGTCTGCAAGCTGAGTGTGAACTCCTTTGAATTTCACAAAGACTTTTGAGGGTGTGGATGGCTTAAAGGAAACTCCTTCTACCTGCTCAACATCTGTAAGTGCTCTTTGAAAAGTGATCCAACTAAAGATGCATCTGGGCTCTGCCAGGTTTCCTCTCTCCCCATGCCTTTGCAGAACTTCTGTTCCCTTTTTGTAAAGGAAAGCCATTCTTCATCCTGAATGTAGCCTCTGGAGCATCAAACCAAGGTAGAAATTCTGTGAGTGCCAAGTGAAGGAGCTTCTGTGAGAAATACTGAAGGTGGTGGTGCCTTATTTCAACCAGGCATCAAACACAGGCAAAAGCAAGTTTCAGATCTAGTTCTCTCTCTCTTTCTCTTGTTGTCTATTTATCTCCTATGTATCTATCCATTCATCCACTCACATTAATCTGGCTATCATCTTCTCTCTACTTATCCTTCTATTCATTCATCCATCTTCCCATCGATTCGTATATCCATATAGCCAATCAGCTATCTCTCTTAAAATTTGATTTCAGGAATGAGAATGTTAACAGAGCTTGTATATTAACACATCTCCTTCAATTTTAGAATAAAGTCAGGCTCTCCTGTCAGTAAATTGGATTTGGCTGATGGGTTTGACAATAAGAACTGGCTTTGCCAACTAAGCTACATGGTAGATATTTTTCATGAATTAAATAAATTAGGTCAGGCACAGGGGCTCACACTTGTAACCCCAGCGCTTTGTGAGGCCCAGGTGGAAAAAATTGCTTGAGGCTAAGAGTTCTGGCCCTTTTTCTACAAAAAAATTTTTTAAATTATTTGGTCGTGGTGGCACGTGTCTATAGTCCTAGGTAGTTGGGAGTCTGAGGTGAGAGGATCGCTTGAGCCCAGGAGTTTGAGGCTGTAGTGAGCTATGATTGTGCCACTGCACTCCAGCCTGGGAAACAGAGCAAGACTCTGTCCCTAAAGTTAATTAATTAATTAATTAAAACAAGTTAAACCTGAATTCCACAGTTTTGACCAAATGGAGTTAAAGCATTATACAATATTCCAGACCTGGGACAGGAGGGGTGGCTCACGCCTGTAATCCTAGCACTTTGGGAGGCCGAGGCGGGTGCATCATGAGTTCAGGAAATTGAGACCATCCTGCCTAACACGGTGAAACCCCATCTCTACTAAAAATACAAAAAATTAGCCGGGCATGGTGGTGGGTGCCTGTAGTCCCAGCTACTCGGGAGGCTGAGGCAGGAGAATGGCGTGAACTCGGGAGGTGGAGCTTGCAGTGAGCCGAGATTGCACCATTGCACTCCAGCCTGGGCAACAGAAGCCAGACTCCATCTCAAAAAAAAAAAAAAAAAAAAAAAAATTCCAGACCTGCACCATCCAAATGATAGCCACTAGCCACATGTGGCTACTAAGCACTTGAAATGTGGCTGTCAAAATTGAGATGTACCATAGTATAAAACACAACGGAGTTCAAAGATTTAATGTGAGAAAAGAATGTAAAGTAGCTTATTACTATTTATCATATTGACTATAGGTTGAAATGAGAATATTTTGAAAATATTGAGTTAAATAAAATATATTATTAAAATTAATTTCATCTGTTCCTCTTTTACTCTTTAAATTGTGTTTAATAGAAAATTTAAAATTGCATATGATGTTCTCATTATATTTCTATTGGACAGTGCTGCTTCACAGAACAGATTCCTTGGAATTATTTAAATGTATGGCAAAGTTTTAGATTTCTATTTATAATGTCACAGTGGTACATATTGTTCAAAATTCTCATAGAAGGTATACAAGCAAAGATTCCATATTTTACAGGTGGAAAAATTCTGGCTTTTCTAATTTTGTGGTTTTGTGAGAATTCTATAATGGGCACAGAAAATTTACTTTCAACCTATTGAGTCTTGACAAATATAGGGATATTGACCTTAATAAACCTCCTGCAAAGGTTAACGGAAGACTCCTCTTTGGAGAGCATCTCTTTTGCTTGTGCTCTGAGACCTTCTAGCATTTGCCAACTACTGAGGAGCTATCTGTCGTTTGGCCAGGCCCCTCCTTCTCACCCACCCTAGGTCTGAAAGAGAATGGGGAAGAGAGTAAGAGAGGGGCTGAGGGCAAGAGGATAGGGTCCGGGTCCATTTACAATGGCTAACTTGCTGAGTGACCTTAAGAAGTCACTTCCCCTCTGAGTCACACTTGGATGATCTATAAAGCATAACCTTAAAACCCACTGATTTACATGATCCTGGCTAGGGCCTAAATGTTTGTTTCCTTCTGAAATTCTTGTCTTGAAATTCTAACCCGCAAGGTGACGGTCTTTGGAGTTGGAGGCTTTCCCAGGTGATTAGGTCAAGAAAGTAGAGCCTTCATGAATGGTAGTAAGTGCCCTTCTGAAAGACACCCCAGAGAGCTTCTCGTTCCTTCTGCCACATGAGGATGCAGTGAAAAGACAGCCATCCCATGAGCCAGAATGTATCATCAGACACTGAATCTGCCACTGACTGACCGTGGACTTCTCAGCCTCCAGAACTATGAGAAATAAAGCTGTTTGTGTATAGGCCTTTCATTCTATGGTAGTCATAACAATGGCCTAAATGGACTAAAACAATTCTAAATTGACATTTCTCTAGCAGTGACATTCCTGTGTCCTCATCTGTGTGATGGGCATAACACATTCCCTGGCCTCTTGGGGCTGTTGGGAGGGTTGACTTAATCAGTACATCACTGTATTGGAACAGAACATGGCTTGTAGCATTAAAATGTGCCTGCTCTTTCTTGAAGTGCTGTCTGTGTACTCTGAAGAACACAGTCTTCAGAAGAAGTCTGTGAGGACACAGTTGTCCCATTTTACAGAGAATGATGCTGGGCTCAGCCTCAGAGAGATGCAAACCCACCCAGCATGTTAATGTCAAAACTGGTCAGGATTGAACCTGAGGACCTGGGACTCCACTCTCAGGGACTCTTATTTCTAATCATGGCAAAATATATGTAACATAAAAGTTACCATTTTAACCGTTTTTAAGAGTATAGTTCAATGGCACTATGTATATTTGCATTGTTGTGAAACTATCACTACCATCCATCTCCAGAACATTGTCATCATCCCAAACTGAAACTGTACCCATTAAAAAACTCCCTGTTCCCTCCTTGCCCAACCCCTGGAAAACACCATTCTACTTTCTGACTTTATAAATGTTATTACTCTAGGAGCTTCATATAAGTGGAATCACACAGTATTTTTTCTTTTGTAACTGGCTAATTTCACTAAGCAGAATGTCCTCAAGGCTCATCCATTTGTGGCAGATGTCATAATTTCCTTCCTTTTCAAGGCTGCATAATATTCCATTGTATAGATCACCACCATTTTGTTTATCCATTCATACGTTGATAGACACTTGGGTTGTTTCCACCTTTCGGCTATTATGAATGATGCAGTTATGGACATGAGTATACAAATATCTACCTGAGTCCTTGCTTTTAATTATTTTGCATATATACCCAAAAGTAGCATTGCTGAATCACATGGTCATTCTATGTTTAATTTTTGAGGACCCACCACACTGTTTTCCATAGAAGCTGTAATTTTACATTCCCACCAACAGAGTTCCCCATTCTCCACATCCTTGCCAACACTTGTGCACAGGCCTCTTTTTAAAACCAGCTCAGAGTCTACCCATGTGAGGACAAAGTAGCTGCTCAAAAAACTCTGGCTGCTTGGCAAGCAATGGAGCATGGAGACCACACCAGGAGGCTGTCAGACACTTTGATGGCCTGTCCAGGCCACTGGGATGATTGGAGCCCAGAGCCATATGTGAAAACTGAGATACTAAAATCTCTTCATGCAGGTTTCAAAGGACAGATAAGTACCTGCCTCTATTGGCTCTCCCTACTGCAGGGCAACCGTGATCCCTCCCCAAAGCGTCCTTTCTCTAAAGCCTTCTCATTAGGGTAAGCAGGGTCTTCACTTATCTGGCAGATCAGGTCAAAAGTCTTAGAGTCACATGACTTGTCTATTTCTCTCACATTCAACCCCAGTTCATCAACAACTCTTGTCAGCTCTACCATTGATGTCTATCCAGAATACTATCACTTTTCTCCTCCTCCCCTGACCAGCCTGGTCCACACCACCTTTATTTCTCACCAAGGTCCCATTGAAGCCATAAGGATCCTCTCAAAACCTGGGGCAGCTTAGAGTGTTCACCTGCTCAGAGCCTCCAGAGCTGATGCCCTCACCAAGGTCAAATCCAAAGGAAGTCCCCACTACCACCTACAGGATTACAGGATCTCCTCCCAGGCCTGGTGACTTTGCTAACTCACCTTCTAACTCTCCCTTGCACTCTCACATTCCTCCATGGCCTATGCAGTGGCTGTTCCTCTATAGGAATGTCCTTTTCCTGGGATGGCTCTCTTCTCCAGCAACTCTGCTCAAATGTGTCTTGTTGGTGAGGACTTCCCCAACTTCCCTTTATAGAACAGCACCACCCTGCCCTGGGCTGCACAGTCATCTCACCCTTTGGGTTACTTTCCTGGAGCTTCCCTAACAAATTACCACAAACACAGGGTCTTAAAACAACAGAAATTTATTCTCTCAAAGTTCTAGGGGCCATAAGTTGGAAATCAAGATGTCGATAGAGCTGTGTTTCCATACAAGCTCTAGGGGAGAGCGCTTCTGTATTAATCTGTTTTCACACTGCTATAAAGAACTGCCTGAGACTGGGTGGTTTATAAAGAAAAGAGTTTAACTGACTCACAGTGCCACATGACTTGGGAGGCCCCAGGAAACTTACAATCATGGCAGAAGGCAAAGGGGAAGCAAGGCACATCTTACATAGTGGCAGGAGAGAGAGCCAGAGATCAGCCAAACACTTTTAAACCATCACACCTTGTGAGAACTTACTATCAGGAGAAGAGCATGGGGGAAACTGCCCCCACAATCCAATCATCTCTCACCAGGTCTCTCCCTCAACATGTGGGGATTACAATTCAAGATGAGATTTGGGAGGGGATACAGACAGAGCCTAACCCTATCACCTTCCTTGCCTCTTCCAGTTCCTGGTGACTCCAGGCATCCCTTGGCTGTGGCTGCGTCACTCCAATCTCTGCCTCTGTGTTCGCATGGCCTTCTTCTCCATGTCATTGTGTGTCTTTTTCTGTCTCCTATAGGGACGGTCTCGTTAGAGGCAGGGCCCACCCTAAACCAGTATGGCTTCATCTCCATTCTTACCTTAATTACATTGGTCAAGACTGTATTTCCAAATAAGGTAACATTCTGAAGTTCTGGGTGGACATGAGCTTAGGGGACACTATTTAACTCACCAAAGCTCTCTCTTTTTTAACTTCTTGCACTTATGACCAATGACCATCTGATAGAATCCCAATTTAGTTGTTTAATTGCTGAGTCTCATTATAAGAACATGAGCTCCAGCACCACAGACACCAAGTCTGTCACTGCTGTGGCTCCGCAGCAGGGTTTGGCACATAAGAGGGGCTCTGTAACCATGTGTGGGCTGGAGGACTGGATGTCGGCGCCCCTCAGGGGTTGCTTCTGCCTTGCCAGGGGTCCACTGTGCTAGCAGCACCCCATGAGGCTGAGGGTTCCCTCAGTCCCCTGAGCTGGAGTCCCGTCTCTTTGGGTGGCCACCATCCCTGGAGAGCAGCTGAGACCCTGTAGCCAGCCTGGCCACACTCAGGCTGCACAACAGTTTGTAAAATGGATTACTGACTCTATGTGAGTTTTCTCTGATTAAGAAGTTGAAGTGTAGGTGGAATTGATTGGGTGGTTGAGAGATAATTAATGGATTTTTGTTGTATTATAGGATTTGTTCATTGTTTTTGCATTACTTTTTAGAGTTTAAAAAGGCTAATAAAATGAAATGAAAAGGTACTGTATATTCACTGAAAAGAAAAAGACAAAAACCTAACAGTAAAATCTGAAGAAAAATCTTTGTAATCCCACAACCCACAGGCAACCGTCTCTGGCTTGTTATCAATTAGTTTTCTGTGCAGTATGAATTGTGGTTGAGATCATACCCCACACTCAGTTTTAAATCATGCTCTTTTCCCCTGAAAATTAGGCGATGAGCATTTTCCATGTCATTAACTACTAATAACAGTTACCACTTGTGCCGTGCTTACAGGGTGGGAGGCACTGGGCCAAGCACTCTGTCCAATTGACTCTTAATTTTCACAACTGCTGCATGCAGTATGGCAAGAAGTGGTGGGCCTTGGAGCCGGGCAACTTGGGTGCCAGTCCTGGCTCTGTCGCCCCTGAGCTGTGTGACTTTGGGTATGATGGCTGTGTTCTCCATCATGACAAAAACAAGCCCTATCTCGATTATGTTTCAAATTTTCCCATCAACAAACACGAATATCCTCCTATCTATCACAATCCTATCCATTATAGTGGGCGGTTGAGGAGGACTTAACCAAACACAACTGCATAAAATCCTAGCCTACTCCTCAATCACTCACACAGGTTGAATAATAGCAGTACTAATCTATAACCCAAACATTACCATTCTAAACCTGACTATTTACTTTATCTTAACAACAACCGCATTTCTAGCATTCAACCTGACCATAAGCACCACAACCCTGTCGCTATCTTACGCCTGAAACAAATTAGCATGGTTGACACCTATAATTCCACGAATTCTACTATCCCTAGAAGGTTTACCTCCATTAACAGGGTTCCTGCCTAAATGAATCATCATCCAAGAATTTACAAAAATCAATAGCCTTTTTACCCCGACCATTATAGCTCTCATAACCCTACTCAACCTGTACTTTTACATACACCTAATTTACTCCATCCCAGGGACAATATTCCCCACATCTAATAATATGAAAATAAAATGAAAATTCAAAAACACTAAACCCAGATTAGTCTTCCCCCCACTTATCATCTCTTCTACACTCCTCTTACCCATCTCTCCATTAATACTAACTATAACTTAGAAATTTAGGTTAAATAAGACCAAGGGCCTTCTAAGCCCTTAGTAAGTAAATTACACTTAATTTCTGTAACAGACCTAAGGAGTGCAAGACTCTATTCTGCATCAATTGAACACAAATCCGCCACTTTAATTAAGCTAAGCCCTTGCTAGATTGGCAGAATTCAAACCCATGAAAATTTAGTTAACAGCTAAACACCCTAATCAACTGGCTTCAATCTACTTGATTGGCTTCTCTACTGGCGGGAGAAGCCCCAGTAGGATTGAAGCTGCCCCTTTGAATTTGCAATTCAACATGAAAAATCACCTTGGGGCTGGTAAAAAGAGGCTTTGACCTCTGTCTTCAGATTTACAGTCTAATGCTTACTCAGTCATTTTACCTTTTTCCCGCTGATGTTCATCAATTGCTGATTGTTTTCAACTAACCACAAAGATATCGGAACACTATACCTGCTATTTGGCGCATTAACAGGGAGAGTAGGCACTGCCTTAAGCCTTCTAATTCGAGCAGAATTAGGCCAACCAGGAACTCTGCTAGAAGATGATCAGATCTACAATATTTTTGTTACCACCCACGCATTTGTCATAATCTTCTTTATGGTAATACCAATCATAATTGGGGGTTTTGGCAACTAGCTAGTCCCTCTAATAATTGGTGCACCCGATATGGCATTCCCCCGGATAAATTATATGAGCTTCTGACTTCTCCCCTCATCTTTTCTACTTCTACTTGCATCTTCAATAGTAGAAGCTGGCGCTGGAACCGGCTGGACAGTTTATCCCCCTTTAGCAGGAAACCCAGCACCTACAGGAGCCTCTGTGGATCTGAGCATCTTCTTGCTCCACTTGGCAGGTTTCTCTTCTATTTTAGGGGCCCTTAACTTTATTACCACAACTATTATCATAAAACCCCAGTTATATCCCGGTATCAAACACCGCTTTTCGTCTGACCAGTCCTCATTACAGCAGTCCTTCTACTCCTTTCCCTCCCAGTCCTAGCCGCCGGCATTACTGTACTATTAACGACTGTAACGTCAACGCTACTTTTTTTGACCCTGCTGGCAGGGGTGACCCCATCTTGTACCAACATTTATTCTGATTCTTTGGTCACCCTGAAGTCTATATCCTAATCCTACCAGGCTTTGGGTAATCTCCCACATCGTAAAGTATTATCCTGGAGAAAAGGAACCATCTGGGTTCCTTTTTGGCTGTGTTAGTTTCCTGCGGCAACTGGAACAAATTACCAGATGCTGTGTGGCTTAAAACAACACGCATTTATTCTCTCACTGTTCCGGGGGCCAGAATCTGGAATTAGGGTATTGGCTCAGCCATCCACCTCTGAAGGCTCTGCAGGAGAATGCTTCCTTGTCTTTTCTTAGCTTCTGGTGTTGCTGGTAATGCTTGGTCTTCCTTGGCTTGTAGATGCACCACACCTCTCTTCTGCCTCTGTCTTCACATGGCTTTTATATAAAGACATCAGTCACTGGATATAGGGACTGCCCTAAGCCAGTATGGCCTCATCTTAGCTACTTATATCTACAATACTCTATTTCCAAATAAGGTCACATTCTGAGGCTCCAGCTGGACATGACTTTTTGGGGATCACTATTCAATCCAGTAGAGGGTGTAACCCCCCTGCAGCTCATGTTTCTCATATGTTGGATGCAGAGACTAGTGTCTGTCTTACAAGGTTAGTGCAAATGATTACATGAGGATAAAGATGTGTATCTATGGCTGAGAACCGTGACTAGTGCATTGCAACTTCCAGGGCGGGGTTTGCTGTGACCATGAGGCAGTTTTACAATCATCTCCATCGGTCCACTGAGGAAGTTGTGTCTCAGTTAAAAGTTGCTCAGAGCCCTCGCCCCAGGATGGCAGAGCTGGCACACACTGGAGCTACTGGAGAAATTTCTTGGAGGTGTTCCCTTTTTAGGAGATAGTATCAGTAAGCGATCAAGAGAAGAGACTTCCATGCCAGCCAGGGCTGAGGACAACTCCCAGCTTTAGTCACCAGCTGTGTGGCCTTGGGTGAGTCCCTCAGACTCTCTGAGGCCCCTTCCCTCAGCTGTGACTTGGGACAAACCATACCTATCTCACAGGGCTATTGTGAGGCCAACGCAAATCTGCAGGGGATTCTCAGCTCAAGAGGAAGAACACAGCAATTCGCAAATGGCAGCTGTTATTAGTTTACATTTAAATCTAGTTTTGCTGATTTGACATGTTCACTTGTTAGTTTTAAAAATAGCCTTCAGGCTGGGGGCGATGGCTCATACCTGTAATCCCAGCACTTTGGGAGGCCAAGACAGGTGGATCACATGAAGTCAGGAGTTCGAGACCAGCCTGGCCAACATGGTGAAACCTCGTCTCTACTAAAAAATATAAAAATTAGCCAGGCATGGTGGTGCATGCCTGTAATCCCAGCTACTCGGGAGGCTGAGGCAGGAGAATCGCTTGAACCCAGGAGGTGGAGGTTGCAGTGAACCGAGATTGCGCCACTGCACTCCAGCCTCGGTGACACAGGGAGACTCCATCTCAAATAATAATAATAATAATAATAATAATAATAATTTTAAAAAGTAAAAATAGCCTTCATTATGTTTCTTATTACAGAAGTCATATATGTTCATTATGAGACAGTCAGAACATATAGATAAGGCAAGAGCAAGCATTAATCACCCGTAATGTTACCATCCAGAAATAAAACCTTCTAACTACCCTTCTAGTATTGCATATGTGCAGCTATGTAAAGAAATATGCACATATAGAAAACATACATCTTAGTGGGACATTTGTGAGCTGTCTTTTATTTTAGCTATATGTAATGAGCATCGTGTGTGTGTGTGTGTGTGAATGTAAATTGTCATAGCTATACCACATTGTTTCAAGACCTGTGTTGAACCACAGCCTTATTTAGACACCAAGTGGTGGTTGCCCATCTCATATTTGGTTCATTTCCATGATGCGTCTGTTTCCATGTTACTGACATGGGTTTGTGGTGCAGTGATGGGGCTACTTCTGGGTCTAGCCCAGTGGCCACAAAAGAAAATGGGAATGTCACTGAGGATGCACTCGTTATGGTTCACAAAGCATCTCCACAGCCTCTTCCCAGTGTGCCCTTGCTGTTTGAATGTGGGGCTCCCTTTTGTAGGTCAGGGACTGAGTATTTCCAGAGGCCAAGAAAAAAATGGCAATGTCAGGACCTGAATGCAGGACCTGTCTTAGCAGGGTCTCTGTTCTGCCTGGGGCAGGGACTGAATGTCAAGGGCCTCTGTCTGCTCACCCTTCACCGTGGCCCCTTCTCCTGCTTCTTCCACCACCCAGAGGAATAAACAGATGAACTCTCCCTGTGCCTTTGGGGTCCCAAGGCCTTCCACCACTGGGGGACTTGAGTATTTGGAGGAACCCTGGCTTCCACCACCCAGAGGAATAAACAGATGAACTCTCCCTGTGCCTTTGGGGTCCCAAGGCCTTCCACCACTGGGGACTTGAGTATTTGGAGGAACCCTGGAGAAGGATTCCTTCTCCAGAAATGTCCTCTCTGTGCACACTTCTATGACAACAGCTCTTCCACCGTCTGCTTCCTTCCTTAGCCTCTGAGCCTCTTGGGCAGGGACTTTTGTTTTCTTCAATCCAAACTCTTGTATCTAACAAGGGAATTCAATAAAAATTATGCCAGTTGAATCAAGCCAATGAAGAGAGATGAATGGTGGAATCTCAGGCAATAGCTGCCTGCCTGGCTAGAGCCTGTTGGCTACTGTTTGTTTGTTTGTTTGTTTATTTGTTTATTTATCGAGACGGAGTCTTGCTCTGTCGCCCAGGCTGGAGTGCAGTGGATCTCAGCTCACTGCAAGCTCCGCCTCCCAGGTTCACGCCATTCTCCTGCCTCAGCCTCTCAAGTAGCTAGGACTACAGGTGCCCACCACCACGCCTGGCTAATTTTTTGTTGTTGTTGTTGTATTTTTAGTAGAGACGGGGTTTCATCACATTAGCCAGGATGGTCTCGATCTCCTGACATCATGATCCACCCACCTCGGCCTCCCAAAGTGCTGGGATTACAGGCGTGAGCCACCGCGCCCAGCCTGGCTACCGTATATTAAAGATTTCTTATGCTTTTGTGACATTATACAGATTACAGAGGGCTTTGCTCACATCCATTGTCTTGTAAGGTAGGCTGAGTTTAGATGATAATGATTTGGTTTCACAATGAGAATGATTTTTTACTTCTTGCATTCACTTTTCTTCTGGATCCTATACATTTCTGGTAACACCCTCAATAGCATTGTGAATTCTTATTTTTAAATATTAATATAATGGGAGTAAATTGCTATTTCTTTCCATTAATTGATTTTTAGCAAGTTTGAACATTTTTGGAAAGTGTTCATTTCTGTTCTTCACTCATTGACATCTTGAGGTCTCAATATGTTATTTTTTATCAGTTTACATGGGCACAGTCATAGTTGTGACAATTTTTCTCCAGACACTTTTTTTGAAATCAATTTGTAGTTAAGTGCTTATTTTCATAAGAGTTTAGCCTTTTAAGTCATATTTCTTGATTTTTTTCATTTCAGACTCCTCAAACAACTTTAAAGTTTAGAAAGTCGTTCGTGTTAAAGATACTTGATAAGAAGAAAATCTAGTTTAGTATAGGTTTTTATGTTTTAATGTGTCATAATTTACTGTTTTAATCTACCTGGAGGCTATTTTGATGCTAGCTATAAAGTGAATTATGAAGACTTGAAGCTACCTTTTCCTTCCCCAAATTAAAAATTAAAAGCAGTCTTTCAATTTCTACCTATTGGTTTATCTTTGCCATCTACACACACACACACACACACACACACACACACACACACACACACACAAACATTCCTCTAAGTCATCTTCAGGTATTAAATGTAATAAATAAATAAATAAATATCTAGGTATCTATTTCTACTGATAGTTGATGTTGCACGTAAGACCATTGAGACACAGAGAGGCAAATTAATTTTCATGGACTCACCCAGTGAGTTACTGGAACATCTACGAGGAAAACCCATTTCTGTGGATTCTTAACTCAATGCTGTTTCATTGATTTCATCCATTCTCTCAAAAGAGGTTACAATTAACGTCACTTGTTTCCACACTCTGTCTTTCCAATTAGACCTACATTGTCTAATACCATAACCACCAACATGTGGCTGTTGAGAGTTTGAAATATGGCTAGTTCAAATTCAGATAGGCTGCAAGTATCAAATGCGCACTGATTTTTGAAGACTTGATGTGGGAGAAAAAGAACGCAAAATGCAAAATTAATAGCTTTTATAGTAATTAACCATTGAAATGATAACATATTGGATTAATGGATCAAATAAAATGTGTAATTAAATTTAATTTCAACCATTTCTTTTTACATTTTAATATAACTCCCCCCAAATCAAAAATTACATATATGGCTTGTATTATGTCTCTATTGGACAGTGCTGAAAGCCAGATTAACTCTAAATAGGCACTGTAATTTTTTGTTTTTATTCTTTTTTTCTCGCCACTTTATCTTAGTAATTAGCACAGTTTCTAGTGTATAATAAATATTTATATTTATTATACCCACCGAATATTTGTCAAATGAATGAGTGTGTGAATAAGGGAATGACACAACTACAACCCCATCCGCTTGTGAGAGGACATGATTCTCAAAAGTCATGATGGTGGTTTTCTCTCCAAGTTTAAAGGGGTTGGCTAGGCCACATGATCATAATCAAAAGGGTCCCTTAGTCACTAGGGATCCACAGGGAGCAATCTAGGATGGCCCATGAACTCCGGCCATGGAGGCAGCTTGTTTGAGAGCCCCTTATGCCATGATTCTAATCACACTTGGTGGATCTTAAGTTCCCACTCACACGATGTCATTTGCTCTATCGCACTCTTTCTCTTTCAGTTATCACCCCGCAATTCAGCCCCCTCCTATCATGCACTTCCTCAACTTCTCTTTTAAGCAGGAACCTGGAGGTGGCGGAGCCCAGGACACATGTGAGAGCAGAATGTGGTGGGAAGAGCATGCAAAGCAGAGGCCAGGATACATGTGAGAGCAGAATGTGGTGGGAGGAGCGTGCAAGGTGTAGGGTCCCGGGGTCCAGGAAGGATGAGGTTGGCAAGAGGAGAAGCTGCAGGATCAGCAGGGCCTGTGAGTCATCTCTCTCAAGGGCACTACGATGACAATGAAAGCTTCCAGAAGGGGAATGACACATTCAAATTACCCTTTCTGACAGCTCCCTGGGGCTGCTGCATGGAGCATGGATGGAGACACACAGGAGGCTGGTGCGATCTCATGGTGGCCTGCCAAGCAGGGTCCGTGTCCACGGAGCCAAGCAGGCAGACTAGAGAGCGTTTAGGTGCCCAGGAGGGATATGGGTTCCTGGCGTGAGAGCAGGGTGGCTGGAGGAGCTTCATAAGTATTTGCTGTCTGGATGCTTGGGTGGGCGGATGCTTAGATAGTGGATAGATGGTTAGATGCTGTGCTTTCTTCAGACCTCTGTGCCTTAATACTCTGTTCACCTCGGGTGTCCTAAGTCCCTATGGTACTTGACAATTTGTCTCCAGCCTCCTTTCACTCTCTTTTTCCAAGCTCCCTCCTTTGGGTGCCCACAGCATCCTGCAGTCACCTCTAAGCTCTCCACTAACGTTGTCGCCTGACTTCTCTGTCTCCGTATACTTTAATAATGGAGGGGCCCTGGCCTTTCTTTTCTTTGTGCTCCTAGTGTCTGGCTTATAGAGGATATTCAGTTGGTGTATGTTGAATGAACGGATATGTTAAAATAATATCCAAATTCACCAGATTATAGTCTCCATGACAGCAAGAGCCACACCTGCCTTAGGCATCATCCTGTCCTCATGTCTGCCTGTGACACACACTGGCCTTATGCAGAGGTAGAATCAGAACTTTCTTAAAGGGTAAGATATGAAAAATGTCTCAGAACAAATCTGTGCTCCTAAGAAACTGCTCTAGGACCACACTATTCTTCATTCTTGCTACATCTACTGTAAGTAACTGGGAGAGAGACCTTTTTCTATTGAGGGCTTTGGGACTTGGCACACTCACTTATGCACTTCTTCATTTTCTCATTCATTCCTTAATTTATTTATTTTTTCGCCATCTTTCAATCTCCTGTGGTCACAAAACCCCCGGTGTTGATATGCTGGTTCTGGACATCGTCCTTCATCAATCAAGCAGGGTGATGGCAGAGGTGGCGTCCAAAACTCAGGATGTCCTGAGGGTGCGTTCCTTGCCCGGATGTCATTCCAAACAACACAATCTGTCTTCATATTCCTAAAGACCTCTGCGAGAAGCAATAGTCATAGGTGCCTTAGGGGAAGAGATGTAAGCCTCCTGAGAAAGACTCCCCTCAGCCAGAGGAAGGCTGCTCTGTGAGTTGGGGTACTCTGCTCCATGGGTATAAGGAACTTCCTAGGGGCTGGCTGTGGACCTGGCTGAGCTGCTGCACAGCCATCTATCATGTAGGTCACAGGCTGGGAGAGGTGAGCTCTGATGCCCATTCTAACGCAAAGTTTCTTGCAATGTCACTTTCCCTTAATCTACCTTTCATGTTTTTCAATTAATGTTTTAGCATCTTGAATGGAGAAGCTGTGTTTCATAAAGCCATTACCATGGTCCAAAATATGTTAAATTTGAATCTTTGCTCATTAACTGTGTGACGACATGGGAGCTGCACAACCTCTCTGAGTCACCTTCCTCCTTCCTCAGTGAGGAGACCCATACCTCCCTCGTGGTTTTCTGTGTATGTGAAAACACCCAGTACTGCCTTTGGGACAGAATCCCGTTCATGGACTCCCAACTCTGTCATTTATAGCTGAGTGACTTCGAAGAAAATAATAGAATTCACCTTTGGAATTCCATTAGTTGATATATGCAAAGCTCTTAGAACAACACCTGCCACATATAACATATGAAGCATTATATAAATGTTAGCTATGATTATTATTTGTATGTGCCCTCCTAACACCCTGTATGTCCCAGTGAGTCCTAATTAGGGCATCTTTGCATTGCCTATCTTCATCTGTCCAGTCCCCCATCTGCAGCAGTGCCTTCCTGCCCCATTCCCACCCCAGATCCTGGCAGAGCCTGGATCACAACAAAAGCTTAAGTCATCCACAGAAATTACTGAAGAAAGAGGCTGCTGTCCCCTGTCACTCAGCTCCACAGCACTGTGTCCAGCTCAAGGACAGCTGGACTTCCCAAGAGCACTATCTGAGGAGTCCTCCCTTTGGGCCAGCACCACCACATTAGACATCTCCAGGGGGTACCAGGACTCATGCACATTGGCGTCTCCACAAATGGGACCCAGGGACACTGTTTTTTGGGTGAATGCTCTCCATGGGAGCTGTGGGACCTCGAGGCCCTGACTGCTGTGCCAGCCTCGTGTGCTGGGCCTCTCAGGAGCACCCAGGGATGGGCACGGGGCCTGGGTAACAAACACTTCTCTGTGAGGTGCAAGGGATTCCTGTGAAGCTGCAACTAACCATGTAAACTGAGTCTGTGTTGTTGATAAAATATTTCAGGGAGACGTGAAGTACTAGTGGCCGCAAATCATTTCTGACTTCGCAGCTGGGGAGAGGTTGGTGTTAGGGCAGATGAGAAAGAGAATGCTGGGGGAGTGTCGGGAATTCCAATTAGTTCTGTGCTCAGGGCTGACCCTGTTTTCAAATACTTGACCCAAGGCATGTTTGAAGCAGGAAAATAGGGTCTGGAGGCAGGAAATATAAGGCCAATTCACACTTCAGCTGTGACAGGAAATATCCTCTCCTTAGAGCAGACACAGAGTAAATGACTTTGTAACTTTACTTCACCCTCTTCATTTATATACGGCGTACACCAAGTAGCCAATGGAAACCCTTAGAGGGTATTTAAACCCATGCAAATTCTGTAACAGGGCCCTTGAGCCCCTATGCTTGGGCCCACTCCCACCCTGTGGAGTGTACTTTCATTTTCCATAAATCCCTCATTCTTTCCTCACTTTGTTTGTGTGTTTTGTCCTATTCTTTGTCCAAGATGCCAAGAACCTGGACACCTTCCACCAGTAACATGTTGACATGAAGCCCTTTGTGTGCAGTTTTCCTATGGGAAAAAGGCCTCAAAGATGGGTTTACTTTCTATAACCCATGTGGAGTCCCATGCTGGGAATCTGAGGGGGCCTCTCCTGGGAAGATGCTGTGAAATACACCTAGGAGAGGGTGTGTGTGTGTGCGTGTGTGTGTGTGGTGATGGTGGTTGTAGTGGGGGGTGGAACTGTGTGTTTTGAAGTTTTGGGGATTGTATGCACTATAAACAGACTCCAGTTTGTTTAATTAAGGATAAAGGTTCATTAACTGGAAGATCCCTGGCCTGCTCAGGGACTGAAGAAGAGTTGAACAATGAAGACGCCCACAGTGCAAGAAGTGGGTGGCTTAGGGAAATGGCAGCAAGTGTTTTCGGTTCTCTGGAGATCACGGGTGGGCAACAATTTTCTGTAAGGTGCCAGGTAGTAAATAGTTTCCGCTCTGGGGCCATACTCAGTTATGCTTATCCTGTGAAAGGAGCCATAGGCTGCATGCATGAGTGTGGCTGTGATCCGATGAAACTCTATTACATATTTACAAAAACAGGCAGTGGCCGAATTTGGTCCTCAGGCAGTGGGAGCTGGCGCCTGGCCTGGACTGAAGCTATAATTAGGATGGTGATTTCCTCCCTGCGGTCACTGCACTTTTTCCGTGTCGGACTCCACCTCCTCAAAGGAGTGATTCTGTTGGGGAAAGCCAGGCTGTGATTGCGTGGAGGCAGAAGCAGCTCCATCTTGGATGCTGATCTGCCACGTTGACCTCTGATTAACCCCAGTTCCGGGATGCCTCTAAAATTTGGCTTTTATCTACTCTTCCTTGCGTAAGAGCATCTACTTACCTAGTAAATCCTGCCATTAGTTAAACCATCTTGAACATAAATCCTGCCCTTAGGCAGATTCACATTCATTCTTGCCTTTCCCTTTCCCTGAGAGGTCCACTTCAATTGTCCTACACATCTCTTCCCTGGGTCTGAGGGTAATGGCCCAGGGAGACCATGTCTCTGGAGACTGGGGCTTGTTTGTAAGTCTCTGCTAAATGTTGCTTTCTGAAAAACAATATGTCAGCCTCTTTCCCCGGCCTCTCAGCTTCCTCAGATTTTGGAACAGGTGTGCATAGGCCTACCCACCAAGACAGATCTGTTTAGTACCCTAGGCTCAAGCCAGTCAATTCACTGACTCACCACTGACCACAATGATTGGCTCAAGTTGTTCCAATCAGATTAAAGCAGGGGCTTTTGTTCAGTGAAAGAGAGAAAGGTTTTTCTCCTGATCACCTCTCCCTCCTTTCCCTTCCTCCATCTCTTCCTCCTGTACAGGAACAGCTGATATCTGTGCAGGAGCACATGAAGTCTGACATTTTTGTCGAGTCAGGATCCAGGGCTTCTGCCCACATCCCTTTCCAATCAAGTCACACCAGATTGAGCTAATTCCATGTCCCGAGCTCTTACTATGTGCCAAGTGCCAGTGAGTCCCAGCAGGTGGAGAGATGCATGAGCCAGAAGAAACAATTCCCCATGTCCTCAACCAGCTTGTGACTGGCGAGGAAGATGGAAGCACAACCAACAAAATCACAACACAATGTGATGCAGCAAAGATGAAGCATGAGGACAAGGCATTGCCCTTGCATAGAGGAGGTGGCAGGGCTGGAAGAAGGAGGTACTGGACCAGCAGAGGTCATGTCGGAGCAGATACTGGAAGACACTGTGGCTTCACCGGGACACATGCACACAGAGAAACATGTGCAGCATCACAAAGGGTGAAAAACCCTGGTGTGCTCAGAGATCCCTCTTTGTATCTTTCATAGTCTACCTGCCAAAGTGAGACCTGGGCTTCTTTAGAATGACAGACCCAAAGAGGTGCCTCAATGCCATCACTCAATAGCTGATTGAAGCCCCAGCCAGCAGATGCTGGGAGCAGCTGACCTTGGCCGAGCCCATTGATGGCAGAGGTAAGGAGCTGGCTCTCCAGGACAGATGTCCTCAGGTTACATGTGCAGCCGTCAGGCTTCTGCCTGAGCCACCTCCAAGCAAATCTGCAGCCTTCTGGACTCTGTAATGCACTGCATGAGGCTGGGTTGATGTCAAATAAACTTGCATCCCAATTCTGGCCCAGAAATTTTTCATCTGTGTGACCCTGGGCAAGTCACTTTATGTCCCTGACTACAGTTAGCTTATATGCACAAAGAGGTTATTTAAATCCATCTCCAAGAGTGGTTGTGGGGCTGGAAACATGGGTATAGCCAGTCTGGCACACAGTGGAGCTTAGTAGCTATGAGAAAGGAATGTTACTAATCCCGTAAGCCTGGTGCCGGGGTGTGCAAGGACTCCCTGGAAGCAGAGGTTGGCAAGGGCCAGAGCTTCAGAACCTGTGGAAACAGGTGAAGACTTCTTTGAGAAATCAAGTCTGTCTACTCTCCCGGGCTGCTTGAGTCATCGGTTGACCCAGATGTAGCCTTGGGCAGGTATGCCACCATCTTTACCCCTGCGTGACACTCCTAACAAGCCAGGACTCCACACCTGTGTGGATGAGATCACCACCAACCCACGCACACCTCCTCCCAGGACAGGTCCTGACCTTTGACCTTTGGGCTCCTCCCAGAGCTCTTCCAACCACCTGTAAACCAAAAATAAAATTCTAAGCCTCCCAACCAACTGTTGGACCTTCATCTTGGCCAAAAGCATTCCAAAGTAAACCCGAAAATCTAGTTCAAGCCATGATGGGAAGGGAAGGTCAGACATACCTCATGATACCCTCATCCCTTTGGAATTCAGGCACAACTGACCAGCATTAGCATGAAAACAAAGATCTTTAGAATGACAAAACAGAATCTTTGGTAGCAATAAGACACCAAATTCCAACCTAATTCTAATATAGTATCACATGAAAAATAGCAGGCCCTGAAAGAAATTTTACCACAAAAGTATTTTACCACAAAATAGATGTCTTTGGCTTTTTTTTTTTTTTTTTAAAGATTCTTGCTTTGCGCAGGCTGTAGTGCAGTGGCAGGATCTCGTCTCACTGTAACCTCTGCCTCCCAGGTTAAAGTGATTCTCCTGCCTCAGTCTCCCAGGTAGCGGGGATCAGAGGCTTGCACCACCACACCTGGCTAATTTTTGTATTTTTAATAAAGAAGAGGTTTTGCCATGTTGGCCAGGCTGGTCTCGAACTCCTGTGTTCATGAGATACTTCAGCCTCAGCCTCCCAAAGTGCTGGGATTACAGGTATAAGCCACCGCGCTTGGCCTCTTTCACATATTTTGAAATGGTCTGTGAAACTGTCCCTTGAGAAGAAAATCTACTTTCTATGGAGAATCTCCTTCTGTTTCCAGGTCTTTTCGCTTATCCAGGAGAGAATTAACTGAGTCTGGCACCTTTTAAAATCTGATGAGAATATTTACCATCCATTCTCTCTGTACCCTGCTACCTGGAGGTTTTATCTGCAAAATAAGAACCTTGGACTCCACAATCCCTTACTTAACCCAGACTCTCCTTTCTATGGATTCCAGGTCTTTAGATAATAACTTAACCCTTTCAGCCAATTGACCCACCCTCTTCAAGTGGTCCTGCCTTTCCAGACCAAACCAGTGTGCATCTTACATGTATTGATTGATGTCTCCCCAGCATGTATAAAACCAAGCTGTCGCCTGACCACCTTGGGCCCACATTCTCAGGATCTCCTGGGGCTGTGTCATGGGCCATAGTCACTCATATTTGGCTCAGAAGAAATATCTTCAAATATTTCACAGTTTGACTCTTTTCATAGACATGTTGAAATGCCTGAATGCTGGGACTTCAACCATGCACCATGTATATCTGTTTAAAATATGTATTTGTTTTAAAAATTAATTACAATTTATTACAAACAGATTAATTGATATTTCTGGTTTTAACATTAAGCCTGATACTATTAAAACAAACAAACAAACAAACAAAAAACCGCTTAGATGGGCCAGGACATCCCTGCTGTGGAGGAAGGCTGTTTGAAAGAGCCTTTACCATGCATAGCTTGGTGGGGCAGCTTTCACAAAACCTCCACATTCCTTGTATATGGCTGCATCCACATTTCCAATGAACAGCATGGGTAGAATGGATTGCATTGAGCCTCTCTGGACACTGATGGACTTAGCAGCAAGGCCATTATGCTATTTGATGTTTGGAGGTGGAGGGCCCCCAGGGGTGATTTGTTGTCATTGTTGGGTACTGACTCCTGCATTTGTGGCCAGAGCATTTTCACAGTTTCACAGTTGCGCTCCACTCTGCAGCCTTGTCAGCAGCCTCTGCAAATTGCAGGTCGTCTCCCTCAAGTTGCTAAACCTTGAAAAGAGCAGGACCTCAGCTGCCCAGACGGAGAGTGGTGTCTTTTTCCAAACCTATGGCCAGCTGGGTGGGTGCCCCAAAGGAGCACTGGGGGTTCAGTGAGATGTGAATTCAAGTTCTAGAATGTTCTCATTATGTGCAACCAAGGGGCTGCCTCTTGGTGGCTGTTGCCGCTTTCCTTTCCCTTAGATGTGGTGGGAAGAGCCCCACTGCAGGGCGAGGAGCCAGGGGAGAGGAACAGAGCCTTTCTTAGCCCCAGAATTGTGGCCTGAGAGACCCTAGTAATGCCAACTAACACCAGGCGGGATCCTAGGAGTGTCACATGCGAGACCCATAACAGGGGCTTAAGTGAGACCACGTGCTCTGCTGGCTATCCTGGTCTGTGAGAACATTGACTGAGGTCCCAGGTGACAATGGCTTGCTATGCCCAGCTGGCGGATGGTGAGAAGAGGCCTCATTGAAACCACCTATCGCATCCAGGATCTTTACCGCAGGACCTCTGAGCCACAGAGTGGGGTAGGGGAGCTCTGGGGAACACAGATAGCTTTACAGCTTCTGCTTAGACAATAACTATCTCTCAGGGCTGGGGGAGCCCAGGGCAGCCCGTAGGGCTCCACAGGGAAGCACCAAGAGAAGTTCCCGGGGTGGCCTTAGAACCAATCTTCCCTCCTTTCTCAAGTACATGCAATGTGCTGTGGGAGGCCCTGGAGACGCACTGCCCTTCTACTGCAATCTGTTTAATGGTTAACTTCTTTTAGCTCTCTGGACATGTTGAGGGTGGGAGGGGTGTCACCAAATTGTAAATCATCCAGCTGAGGTGAGTGATTTTTGCACCGGACATTGTGCCAGGCATGGGGGTAAATCAGGCCCCCTGCCTGGCCCCCTCTTCTGGGTGCACAGTTGACTGCACAAAAATATGCTCTGCAACAAAGGATCAAAACAAACCTACAGAAGAGAGGGTCTCTAAGGGGATGACTGTGTGAGCTCAGCTCCTGGCTGGGCCTTGTGGGGGGGATACAAGAAATGAGTACATCTTTTGTGCCCTCTGTTGGTGTGGATCCAAACCTTCTGGCTGCGTGTAGTCATCATTTAATATTTATTTATTTATTTGTTTTTTCTTTGAGACAGGGTCTCACTCTGTTGCCCAGGCTGGAATGCAGTGGTGTGATCACAGCTCACTGCAGCCTCTGCCTCCTGGGCTCAAGCAGTCTTCCCACCTTAGCCTCCTGAGTAGCTGGGACTACAGGCGCACACTACCATTCCTGGGTAATGTTTTAAAATGTTTTGTAGAGATGAGGTCTCACAATGTTGCCCAGGCTGGTCTCCTGGGCTCAACCGATTCTCCTGCCTCAGCCTCCCAAAGTGCTGGGAGCACTTTGGCCACCACACCTGGCCATCATTTAGTATTTAAACAATTATCCCATGTAGAGGTAAAAACCTAGACTTCTCCCTTACTCTGAAAGTTTCAAGGATTCTCAGAGACTTCCTCATTTCCTCAGTTTCTCTTGCACTAGTTCTATGCTTTAACATTAAATTAGTCATCCCAAATACATTTTCTTTCTTTGTCTTGGTTTGGGTCCCCTAACACCCTGAGATGATAACTCAGTGCAAGTTTTCTGTTTGAAAAATCATCCCAGGAAACACTAGTCCTGTAAGTGAAGGGGCTACGTTGTCTGGAGTATATAAGCTGGGGTTCATTGTCATGCGCCAGGAAAATTTAGGACCTGGACACGCATGAGCAGTTTAGGAGCGGAGGTTTAATAGGTGGAAGAGAAGAGAAAGAGAAATAGCTTACTCTATAGAGGAAGGGGTCTCCCAACGTAAAGGACCGGCTGGTGGCAAATGCGGGCAAATGCGCTGAGTTTTATAGTTCACTTTGAGGACGTGGTGTCTGATTTACGTGGGGCTCACAGATTAGCTAGATCAGGTATGACGTTTACATAGTGCGCAGGGAGGGCTGGTCGCCCACCCTGATCTTCTTATGCAAATGGGCTTTCCAGTTGATCCGTGCCATCTTATCTGCTCCTTACAATACACCTGGCTGGCAGAGAAAGGAAGATGGAGCCTCCATCTTGAAAATATCTAGTCCTTAGTTCCTACCGGCATTCACCCGTGCAAGCTCCCAGCTTGCAGGCTGCTCTTTGCTAGAAAATGATTTGGGGCTGCTTTTCATTAAAAAGAATAGCATTACTGAGGACTCCCATGCCCTTACTATCTGCCTAAGTAATTTATTCTTAACTCCTGTATCATAAGGATGTGGGGAGGTGGCGAGGGAAAGAGGGTCACTTAAGGGTGTGTTATGAAGCCAGGTACTACTGTGGGCAGCTGATCTCAGTCCACTGGGGGCTCTGAGAGATTACATAGAATGTGATGCAAAGTTGTCTCCACTGAGGGGCAAGGAAGCTCGGATATTTATCCCCCACTTCCTCCGTCCATCGCTGGCTGAGGGCTGATTCTGGGGCCTAATGCAGGCTGATGTGGGTGGCCTCTAGAAGCTGGAAAAGGAAAGTCCTCCCCTGGGGAGTTCAGAGGCCTTAGAGGGAGCAGCAAAGGTGACAGCTATCTACAATGTCATGCAAAATGTGACATAGTATGAGCGAGGGCGGACAGCCTTGGGAACCAAGAAGGGTTCTTGCACCAGCCCGTGGGTGCTGAAGAAGCTCGCTACAAAGATGAAGTAGCTGAGCTCCTTCTGAAAGTAAACTGGGGGTCAGCCAGGGGTGAAAGGCTGCCCTGGGATGATGGACTCCCAGGGGACGTCGTGGAGGTGCCCCATCAGAGAGAAACAGCACAGTGTATTAGGAATACATAGGTGACTTACCCAACACTGGAGGCCTGGTGGGGGCTGAGGCGGGAGGTGAGGCTCAGGGGGTCATCAACACCAGGTGTGAAGCACTGGGGCAGTAGGAAGAGCAGGGTACTCCAAGGAACAATGGGGCCAGGTGTGGGGTCTTGGCATCCTCGTTACACCCAGTTGAGTTTGGGAGAAGGAAGGGGAGGGTGGGGTCACTCTCCCTCTTGGATCCCCCATCACATTGTGCTCGGCAGCTGGGCAGTGCCAGCCCAGGGCGCAGTGCTTTATGAATATTCACCCGTTTACTTTTCAGAACCACTTTGTGGAGTAAATGGTATTATTTAATCCACTGCACAGATGAGGAAACTGAAGCACAAGGATATTAGATTACTTTCTTGAGGTTAACATTGTTGAATAGAGATGTGGTAGACCGAATAATGTCCCCCACAAAGATGTCCATGTCCTAATTCTGGAAACCTCTAAATATGTTATTTCACATGGCAAAGGGACTTTGCCGACATGATTAAGTTAAGAATCTTGAGACAGAGGAATTATCCTAGATTATTTGAGTGAGCCCAATGTAATCACAGTGGTCCCTACAAGAGGAAGGCTGGAGTGACAGCGTCGGTGGGGATGTGATAACAGAAACAGTGTTAGGAGTGATGCAGCCACAAGCCAGGAAATTCAAGCAGCCTCTGGAAGCTGCAGAAGCAAGGAACATGTCCTCTCCTAGAGCCCCAGAAGGAACCCCGTCTTACTGATATCTTGATTATAGCCCCCTAAGTCCATTTTGGACTTTCTGACCTTCAGAACTATAAGATATTCAATTTATGTTGTTTTAAGCTGCAAAGTTTGTGAAAATCTGTTACAACAGCAACAAGAAAGTAATACAATATGTAATGGGCTCCATTCTACCTAGTAGATGGAGTGTGGGTTCCCTATGTGACACTGAGGTGGGAAGACAGACGTGTAAAGGACAGATTCATTGCCCAAGTAAGCCTCTGGGATGCCCTAAATTCTAAAGCCTTTGGCGTAATAGTCGTGATCGGTTACAATCTTTCTGAATTGCCATGTTCCCCACCTTCCCCCTGCTAACTTTCCCCAGCCCCTGGCATTGCGGCTTCCCCTGGTGAGGCCATGCTATTCATCTGTGCCTTGAATGCTCAGCCCTCAAAGCTCATCCCGCAGGTTCCTCTACCTGGAGGCTGCTTTTCCCCACGTTCAATTTACTCAAATCATTCTTGTCTTTCGAGGTTAATGACAGCAGGAGGTTTTTATACATCTTGGACAATAGGACTCGGTCTTTTGGGAACTGGACTATTTAAAGCATTTGAGCTTCTAAAAATCCTATAGAGGATTATGGAAGACTTTGTTCCTCGCCAGCTATGGGGTTGGCATACATCAGATTTTTAAGTTAGAGATAGTCTAGAATGCTCCTAGGTGGGCGTGAGGGGTGGGAGAAAGGAGAAAGTATTGTTATTGAACACCTCTTTCTGCCAGGTGCTGCAGGGGCCCTTCTTCTTTTTGTGCTTCTTATCCAGGTTGACGAGCACATGGTTAACAGAATGGGCTCCAGAGCCAGAATGTTCAGCTTCAAATTCGAACGTTGCCAGCTTCTAGCTATCTAACCTAGGGCAACATCTTATCTCTATTCTTTCCTTTCCTCATCTATAAAATGAGAATAACAGCATAGGCCTTGTTGTGAGGATCACATAGTTAATGCATTTTAATATTATTTTTTATTTTATTTTATATGAGAGAGGATCTTGCTCTGTAGCCCAGGCTGGAGTGCAGTGGCGTGATCATGGCAACCTTGAACTCCTTCATGCAACCTTGAACTCCTGGGCTCAAGCGATCTTCCCACTTCAGCCTCCCTTGTAGCTGGGACTACAGGTGTGCACCACCATACCCTTCTGATTTTTTGTAGTGATGGAGGGTTATCACTATGTTGCCGACGCTATTCTCAAACTCCTGGGCTCAAGCGACCCTCCTGCCTGGGCCTCCCAAAACGCTGGGATTACAGGTGTGAGCCACTGTGCCTGGCCCATTTTTAGCACTCTTCAAATGGTCTCTGACATCTGGAGGATGTGAAATAGCTGCTAGTTGTTATAATGATGATCATCAATGTCATAGTTACAGCATCCTTATTTCTTACTCCACGAAAAAGATTTATTGTCATCTCTATTTTGGAGGTGACAAAACTGAGGCTCACAGAGGTCAATTGCATGTCCAAAGCCACATGGAGAGTGGATCAGAGATGGCTTTCAATACGAGAGCTCTCTTTTAGTGCCGAGCAATTTCTGAAACTTTATTTTCCTCTGTAGGTCCAGGACACACAACACTTGGGCTGTCTCTTCCCAGTGATCTGATTCCCAGGCCCTTGGGCTCTGTCAGTTCAGGTTCCCAGCATGCTCAGAGGCTCTGTCCTTCGATAATGAGTTCTCTGTCAATTACCAGCTCCTGCCCAGCAGCCTCCGGGGCAGTGTGGGCCAATTGTCCTGTCAGGCTGGGGGCTAAGCAGAGCGTCTCAACTTAGGCAGCTACTCAGTGGTCAATCACAGTCTAAAACAGAGACATCAGGGTGGCCTTATGCCCAGTGATTTCTGGAAACCAGCCAGCCCTTCTCCCCAATAAGACACTCAATTTCTCAGCATGCAGTTTTCTACCAGACTTTTCATGCTAAGCCAGGCTAGTCCTAATTGTAATTGGTTCTGGCTAGTTCCCGTAGGAGCTGTTAAATCTTTTATTTGCTCACTATCTGGGGAAGTCCTCCACCTTTGGGAACTAACCCTTACGCCCCTAAGAAAAGGTGTCTCCCCTGACCCTTGCTAGAACATATTCTTTCACTCCTGTCCCACCTCGCCCCAGGCATCAGCAGTATCTTTAAATGGACATTATTTTTAATCTTCTAGAAAAACTAGTGTGCCCTGATTTCTTTGGTAGACTTTAAGCCTAGGGCTCCAAACAGCTGCTTCTCTGTGGGGAGTATTTGCTGGCAAATCAACCTTCTATTCAATAAGAACTAGCCAGTAGAAGCCCTGCCAAATTATCCTTGTGCTTTCTACAGGTTTCATTGGAAGTTTATGGTGTTCAACATGCGTGGTCACTAAGTTTAAATGGTGCATTGATTTAGGATTTACCTCTTAGCTGGAGATGGTTTCTCATCAGCCCAGGATCCTAGTAACTGCACAGAGCTGGAGCTCTCTGTGGTAACAAAACACTTGTCACAGCTATGATCCTATTTGGTCCTGAGAGTAAGTCTTCAAAGTAGCGGTTATTATTATCTCTGTTTACCCCAGATGAGGAAATGGGGCTCAGAATGGTTAAATAATTTGCCCCAAGGCCAAACAGTTATGACAGACCCAGGATTTGAACCTGATGTCATTTGAATGCCAAGCTTCTTGTTCTTTTTACTGTGTCCATTTTCAATTGTCTGTTCATTTATTCCAAGCCTATTTATTGAGAGCTTACCAGACAATGATCTAGGCCCCAGGAGCCCAGCAGCAATGAAATGGTTTCCACCCTGGGGGAGAAAAGCAATGAACAGACAATATTGGAAAGTGGTAATTGCTCTGCAGAGGATTTAAATAAGGTGAGGCTGGTGGAAGTGTAAACTGGGACAGGCTCTGTAAAGAGCAATTGGGCATATGCTATCAACATTTAAAATGTGCATCGACTTTGATGTGGCAGTTTGGCTCCTAGGAAATTTATCCTACAAACATGTTAGCACATATGCAAAGCAGCTCATATGTGTACAAGGATATTCACTGCATCACTGAACTAGCAAAAAAAAGGGGAAATAATGTAAATGTCCATCAATAGAGAATACAGTGTATCCCTACAATAGAGCCCTCTGGAACTATTAAAAAGAGTAAGGCAATTTCTAAATAGATAGATGGATAGAAATACAATACAACATCTAAGATGTTTTGTGAAGTGAAAAAAGCATCTTATAGAACAGCATATTGAGTGTGCTGCCATTTAATTATAGGAAAAATCAAACAAAAGAATACATGTATGTTATTAATCACATAGACCACAGGAAGAAAGACTATTTGAGAAAGTAGGGACAAGAGTTACCTCCAGGGACTATTGGGATGGCTGGAGAAAGGAGAAGGAAAAAAATGTTTGCTTTTTTCCCTCCTTGTATAACCTTTGGTATCTTTTGAATGTGCATGCACTGATTATTCCAGAACATACGTTAAATTTATTTGTTGTTATTATTATTTCAATAATTTTTGGAGAACAGGGGGTGTTTGGTTACACGGGTAAGTTCTTTAGTGGCGATTTCTGAGATTTTGGTGCATCCGTCACCTGAGCTGTGTACGTTGTACCCAATGTGTAGTCTCTTATTCTTCACCTCCCCTCCCAATCTTCCCCCCAAGATTTCAGAGGTCATTATATGATTCTTACACCTTTGCATCCTCATAGCTTATATCCCACTTATAAGTGAGAAAATATGATATTTGATTTTCCATTCCTGAGTTACTTCACTTAAAATAATGGTCTCCAACTCCATCCAGGTTGCTGTGAATGCCATTATTTTGTTCCTTTTAATGACTGAGTAGTATTCCATGGTATGTATATACCACACATTTTCTTTATCCATATGTTGATTGATGGGCATTTGGGCTGGCTCCATATTTTTGCAATTGCGAATTGTGTTGCTATAAACATGCATGTGCAAGCATCTTTTTCATATAGTGAATTCTTTTCCTCTGGGTAGATAGCCAGTAGTGGGATTCCTAGATCAAATGATGGATCTACTTTTAGTTATTTAGGGAATCTCCACACTATTGTCCATAGTAGTTGTACTAGTTTACAGTCCCACCAGCAGTATAAGTGTTTCCTTTTCACCATATCCACGCCAACATCTATTATTTTTTGATTTTTTAATATGGCCATTTTTGCAGGAGTAAAATGTTATCACATTGGGGTTTTGATTTGTATTTCCCTGATAATTAGTGATGTTGAACATTTTTTTCATATGTTTATTGGCAATTTGCATATCTTCTTTTGAGAATTTTCTATTCACGTCCTTAGCCCAGTTTTTGATGAAATTATTTGTTTTTTTCTTGCTGATTTGTTTGAGTTTCTTATACATTCTGGATATTAGTTCTTTGTCGGATGCATAGTTTGCAAAGATTTTCTACCACTCTATGGGTTGTCTGTTTACTCTGCTGATTATTTCTTTTGCTGTGCAGAAGCTTTTTAGTTTAATTAGTTTCCATCTGTTTATCTTTGTTTTTGTTGCATTTGCTTTTTGGTTCTTTGTCATGAACTCTTTGCCTAAGCCAATGTCTACAAGAGTTTTTCTGATGTTATCTTCTAGAATTTTTATGGTTTCAGGTCTTAGATTTATGTCTTTCATCTATCTTGAGTCAATTTTTGTGTAAGGTGAGAGATGAAGATCCAACTTCATTCTTCTACCTGTGGCTTGCCAATTATCCAAGCACCGTTTGTTGAATAGGGAGTCCTTTCCCCACTTTATGTTTTTGTTTGCTTTGTCAAATACCAGTTGGCTGTAAGTATTTGACTTGATTTCTGGATTCTCTATTCTGTTCCATTAGTCTAAAAACATGCCTATTTTTATACCAGTACCATGCTGTTTTGGTAACTATAGCCTCGTAGTAAAATTTGAAATTGGGTAATGTGATGCCTCCAGATTTGTTCTTTTTGCTTAGTCATTTTTTAGCTGTGCAGGCTTTTTTGGTTCCACATGAATTTCAGGATTGTTTTTTCTAGTTCTGTGAATAATGATTATGGTATTTTGATAGGAATTGCATTGAATTTATAGATTGCTTTTGGCAATATGGTCATTTTCACAACATTGATTTTACCTATCCATGAGCATGGGATGTGTTTCCATTTGTTTGGGTCATGTATGACTTCTTTTAGCAGTGTTTTGTAGTTTTCCTTATAGAGATTTTCACCTGTTTGGTTAGGTGTATTCCTACGTATTTTATTTTATTTTATTGCAGCTGTTGTAAAAGAGGTTAAGTACTTTATTTGATTCTCAGCTTAGTTGCTGTTGGTATATAGCAGTGCTACTGATTTGTGGACATTGATTTTGTATCTGAAACTTTACTGAATTCATTTATCAGATCTAGGAGCTTTTTGGATGAGTTTTTAGGGTTTTTGAGGTATACAATCATATCATTGGCAAACAGTGACAGTTTTTACTTCCTGTTTACCCATTTAGATACTATTTATTTCTTTCTCTTGTCTGCTTGTTCTGGCTCGGACTTCCAGTATTATTTTGAATAGAAGTGGTGAAAATGGGCATCCTTGTCTTGTTCCAGTTCTCAGGGGGAATGCTTTCAACTTTTCCCCATTCAGTGTAATGTTGGTTGTGGGTTTGTCACAGATGTCATTTATTACGTTAAGGTATGTCCCTTCTATGCTGATTTTGCTGAGAGTTTTATTCATAAAGCGATACTGGATTTTGTCAAATGCTTCTTGTGCATCTATTGAGATGATCATAAGAGTTTTGTTTTTAATTCTGTTTGTGTGATGAATCGCATTTATTGACTTCTGTATGTCAAACCAACTCTGCACCCCTGGTATGAATTCTACGTGATTATGGTGGATTATCTTTTTGATATGTTCTTCAATTCAGTTAGCTAGTATTTTGTTGAGGATTTTTGCATCTATGTTCATCAGGGATGTTGGTCTGTAATTTTCTCTTTTTGTTATGTCCTTTGCTGGTTTTGGTATTAGGGTGATAATGGCTTCACAGAATAATTTAGGAAGGATTCCCTGTTTCTCTATCTTTTGAAATAGTTTCAGTAGAATTGATACCCATTCTTCTTTGAATGTCTGATAGAATTCAGCTGTGAATTCATCTGGTCCTGGACTGTTTATATTGGCAATTTTTTAAATTACTGTTGCAATCTTGCTATTGTTATTGGTCGGTTCAGAGTTTCTATTTCTTCTTGGTTTAATCTAGGAAGGTTGTATATTTCCCGGAATTTATCTATCGCTTCTAGGTTTTCTAGTTTGTGTGCATAACAATGTTCCTAGTAGTTTTGAATGATCTTTTTTATTTCTGTGCTATTGGTTGTAATATCTCATGTTTCATTTCTAATTGAGCTTATTTGGATCTTCTCTCTTCTTTTCTTGGTTAATCTTGCTAATGGTGTATCGATTTTGTGTATTTTTTTAAAAGAACCAGCTTTTTGTTTTATTTCTCTCTTGTATTATTTGTTGTTGTTGTTTGTTTCAATTTAATTTGGTTCTGCTCTGATCTTTGTTATTTCTTTTCTTCTGCTGGGTTTGGGTTGTTTGGTTGAACAAAAGAAATGATTTGTTTTTTTCTTGTTTCTCTAGTTCCTTGAGGTGTGAGCTTAGAGTTTCCATTTGTGCTCTTTCAGACTTTTTAATGTAGACATTTAATGCTATAAACTTTCCTCTTAGTACTGCTTTTGCTGTATCCCAGAGGTTTTGATAGGTTGTGCCACTATTGTTGTTCAGTTCAAAGAACTTTTTAATTTCCATCTTTATTACATTGTTGACCCAGAGATCTTTCAGGAGCAGACTGTTTAATTTCCATGTATTTGTATGGTTTTGAGGGTTCCCTTTGGAGTTAATTTCAAGTTTTATTCCATTGTAGTCTGAGAGAGTACTTGATATAATTTCAATTTTCTTAAGTTTATTGAGCCTTGTTTTGTGGCCTGTCATATGTTCTATCTTGGATAATGTTCCATTTGCTGATGGAAAGAATGTGTATTCTGCAGTTGTTGTGTAGAATGTTCTGTAAATAGCTGTTAAGTCCATTTTTTTTTGTGGAGTATAGTTTAAGTCCATTGTTTCTTTTAAAATGTTGTTGCTTTAAATCTGTTTTACAGTTAAATACACATTTCCCATACAATCCAGCAACCCTACCCCCAGGTTCATTCAGGGGAAATGACAACCTATATTCATACAAACACCTATATGTGAATGTTCATAGTGGTTTTATTCATAATCACCAAACAGTCCAAACTGTCCAAATGTCCTTCTACTGGATAATGGATAAACAAAGTATGATACATTCATATAGTAAAAAAAAAAAGTTTGTTTTGTCTGATACAAGAATAGCTACTCCTGCTCACTTTTCCATTTGCATGGAATATCTTTTTCCAAACCTTTACCTTAAGTTTATGTGAGTTCTTATGTGTCAGGTGAGTCTCTTGAAGACAGCATATACTTGGTTAGTGGATTTTTATCCATTCTGCCATTCTGTATCTTTTAAGTGGAGCATTTAGGCCATTTACATTCAATGTTAGTATGGAGATGTGAAGTACTGTCCTATTCATCATTCTAGTTATTGCCTGAATACTTTTTGTTTTTTTCATTGCGTTATTGCTTTATAGGCCCTGTAAGATTTATACGTTAAGGATGTTCTATTTTGGTGTATTTTGAGGTTTTGTTTCAAGATTTAGAACTCCTATTAGCATTTCTTGTAGTGCTCATTTGGTAGTCACAAATTCTCTCAGCATTTGTTTGTCTGAAAAAGACGTTATTTCCTTCATTTATGAAGCTTAGTTTTGCTGGATTCAAAATTCTTGGCTGATAATTATTTTGTTTAAGGATGCTAAAGATAGGACCCTAATCCCTTCTGGCTTGCAGGGTTTCTGCTGAGAAATCAGCTGTTAATTTAATAGGTGTTCCCTTATAGATTACCTGATGCTTTTGCCTTGTAGCTCCTAAGATTCTTTCCTTCATCTTGACTTTAGATAACCTGATGACTATGTGCCTAAGTGATTATAGTTTTGCAATGAATTTCTAGGGTGTTCTTTGAGCTTCTTATATTTGGATGTCTAGATCTGTAGCAAGATCAGGGAAGTTTTCTTGATATCCCCTCAAATAAGTTTTTTAAACTTTTAGATTTTTCTTCTTCCTCAGGAATATCAATTATTCTTTTGTTTGGTCATTTAACATAATCACAAGTTTCTTGGAGGCTTTGTTCTTTTTTTTTTTATTTTGACATGTTTTACTCTGTCACCCAGGTTGGTGTGCAGTGGCACAATCTCAGCTCACTTGAACCTCTTCCTCCCAGGTTCAAGTGATTCTCTCACTTCACTCTTCCAAGTAGCTGGGACTACAGGTGTGCACCACCCTGTCTGGCTAATTTTTGTATTTTTTGGTAGAGATGAGGTTTCACCATGTTGGCCAGTGTGGTCTCAAACTCTTGAACTCAAGTGATCCTCCTGCCTCAGCCTCCCAAAGTGCTGGGATTACAGGTGTGTTCATTTTTATTCGTCTTTATTGAATTGGGTTAATTTGAAAGCCTTGTCTTTGAGCTCTGAAGTTCTTTCTTCTAGTTGTTTAATTCTATTTTTGAAAGTTCCAGTGTATTTTGCATTTCTCTAAGTCTGTCTTTCATTTCCAGAAGTGGTGATTGTCTTTTCTTTAAGATATCTATTACTCTGGAGACCTTTTCATTCATATTCTGTATTATTTTTAAAATTTTTTTAAGTTGGTTTTCACCTTTCTCTGAATCAGAGAAAGGTGAAACAGGGAAGGAGTATTAAGCTACTCTGAGTAGCTTAATAATCAACCTTCTGAATTCTTTATCTAGCAATACAGAGATTTCATTTGTTTAGATCCATTGCTCAAAAGATAGTGCAATCTTTTGAGGGTGTTATAGAACCTTGTTTTGTCATATTACCAGAATTACTTTTCTGGTTCCTTCTTAATTGGGTAGACTGTTTCAGTGGAAAGATCTGAAACTCAAGGGCTGCAGTTCAGATTTTTTTGTCCTATGAGTTGATCCCTTGATATGGTGCTCTCCCCCTTCTCCTAGTGATGGGGCTTCCTGAGAGCTGGACTGCATTGATTGTCATTGCTCTTCTGGATCTAGCCACCCAGCAGGGCTTCCAGGCTCTGGGCTGGTTCTGGGAAATTTCTGCAAAGAGTTCTGTGATGTGATTTGTGTTCAGATGTCCCAGCTGTGCTTAATAGCACCTGTTCCAGTGGAGGTGGCAGGGGAGTGAAGTAGACTCTGTAGGAGTCCTTGGTTGTAATTTTGTTTAGTGTATGGGTTTTTTCAGATGCTGATTATGCTAGCAGTGAAGTTGTTACATGGACACACTAAGGACCTCTAATTAGCCACAGTATTGTAGGTGGTGGAATTAGCTGTTGTTTTCTCCTTCTTTGGAGCAGGGTTATTCTGTTATGAGTTGCTGGAATGGCTTGAGTTGGTTGACCTCCAGCCAGGAGGTGGCACTTCAAAAAAGCACCAGCTGCAGTAGTAGAAAGGGCATATAATTCTGCCCTACATTGGCCAGGATAAGTACTGGGGTTTCTCAGGTGATGGGCGGGGCCATATTTCTTCTAACAGTTTATGTATTTTGTCTTGAGCTACTAGGGCAGATAGAGGAAAGCCATCAGGTGGGGGCAGGGTTGGATCTGAGCTCAGACTCTCCTTTGGCAGGGCTTGCCGTGACCACTGTGGGGGATTTGGGGTAGTTCTCAGGCCAGTGTTCCCATGGCGGGTTATAGCTGCCTCTATTGCATTATACAGGTCACCAGGATAGTGGGGGAAAGCCGGCATTGACAGGCCTCGCCCAGCTCCCAGGCAGCCAGCAAGGCCAGCCTCACTCTTGACGTGCCCCAATGACAGCACTGAGTTTATCTCCAGGCAGCCATTGAACAGGGCTGAGATCTTGCCCCAGGTTACAAGCCTTCCTGCTGAGAAAGCAAGCAAGGCTGTCAGGCCTCACTCCTCCCCACCTACCTGCCCCTTTGGCTGTGGCTTCTGTACTCATATCTGCAGTTCCCAATTGTTCCCCCATGATTCCACTCAGGACAATTTGTGCTCAGTTGAAATTGTTACAAGGTTCAGCTAGGAGCTTCCTTTACCCTGTGGCCCCTCTCCAATTCCACTGGCTGCCTTCCCTTCTCCAAGGACCAGTGTGAGATAAGGCCAAAAATGGCTTCCCTGGGCTCAAGCTGGGGACAAGAAATGCCTACAGGGCTTTTCCCACTGCTTCTTCTACTTTTATATTTCATTTGGCTCTCTAAATCCATGTCAGCTATAAGTAAGGTTAAATCCTTCTCCCGTGATCTGGATTTTCAGGTTCCCCAATAGGAATGTGTGTTCAGAGGCAGATTTTTTTTTCTCCCACACTTTGAAAACTCACAGATTTTTGGCTGTCCTGTGGAGTTTGCAGAGGTAAGCTGTTTCTTTCAAAGGGTCTATGAATTCTTTGAGCTTTCCTGGTATGTTCCTGTGGTGGTTCTTGGAGCAAAAGTTCACAGTGTGAGTCTCCACATACTGTTCTGTCCATCTGAGCAGGAGCTGCAGGTTAGTCCTGTCTCCTGCCCACCATTTTCTCCCTCTCTCCCATACATTAAATTTATAAAGAGGTCAATGTGAGTGACTAGTTGTTGATCAATGAAGATTTCTCTGTAGATGTGAGGTAACAGTAAGCTTTGAATGAGAAAATGCCATATGCCAGTTAGGGGCTAAAACTTCCTGGCAGAAGGAACAGCTCATATAAAAGTCAGGAGTGTGAATGAGCTGGTCATGAGGAACTGGAAGATGACCAGTGTTGGGGAGCTGAGGAAGTGAGGAAGACAGCCACATGGGATTAGCCTAATGATATTGGCTGGGCACAGACTATATATAGATGTTTTTGTCAACCAGCTTAAGAAATTTGGACTGTTTTTCTTGTTGTTGTTTTTGAGACAGGATCTTGCTCTGTTACCTAAGCTAGAGTACAGTGGTACAATCACAGTTCAGAGAAGCCTTGGCCTCCTGAGCTCAAGGGATTCTCCTGCCTCAGCCTCCCAAGTAGCTGAGAGTGCAGGTGCATGCCACCACAACTGGCTAATTTTTATTATTATTATTTTGTAGAGACAAGGTATCACTAGGTTGCCCAGGCTGGTGTTGAACTCCTAGTCCCAAGTGATCCTCTTGCCTTAGTCTCCCAAGTAGTTGGAACTACAGGTGTGTGCCACCACACTTAGTTGTTTTTTTATTTTTATTTTTTTGTAATGACAGTGTCTTACTATGTTGCCCAGGCTGGTCTTGAAGTTTTGGGCTCAAGTGATTCTTCTACCTCAGCCTTCCAATGTGCTAGGATTGCAGGCATGAACCACTGCACCTGGCCAAAAGTTTGGACTTTTTTCTCCCCAGTTTCCATAGGCTTTATTGGTATATACACTTTAGAAAAGAACGAGTCATCCTATGATTTCCACATCAGGGGTATGGAGAGCCATGCCCAGGGATATGTCAAGCAGTGCTGCAGGGATAGCTGCTTTGTCCACCTCTTGTGCAGGGATCCAGTCCTAAGCACCAGACTTGTAGTCAGCCAATTCTTCAGCCTTCAAACATAGCCTGATTTCTTTTTCAGCACTTTTTACTGACTCACTGCCATGATATTCCTGCCAACTTAAATACAGACATCCCCGCATATGGTGCTCAGCTTAGACTGCACTGGATTGGTGTTCCCAATCCAGGAGTTTGCATTCTGTTCCAAGGATGATGAGAAGATATTGATGGATTCTAAAAAGGCAAAAGCCAGTTCTAATTTATATTTGAAAGTGATTATTCTGCTGGGGTGAATAAAGATTTGAAAGGAACTAGAGAAGTAGTAAGAAAAACAGCTGTAAGCTACTGCATTCATCCACAGGAGATGTGATGGTGGCTTCACCAGTGGAGGAGGTATGACAATAAGGAAAATGCACAGATTTGGAGTAGGTTTTGGAGTTAGGGCAACTACATTTGCTTATTGAAAGACTGAGAGTGGGGTCTGTGCAAAAGAGAATCTCAGATAATTTCTACTGTTTTGGCTTGAGCAACTGGATACCATGTACCATGGTGAAGAAGACTTGGAAAGAACAGATCTGGAGAAGAATCAATAGTTCCATTTGGATCACATTAACTCTAACATTCCTACTGAGATCATCATTCCTCCTGAGACACAATGTCTATGTGGACATACATAGACAGTACATCTTTGTGTATAAGTAGTCATAGAGTTAGGGAGAGGTAAGGACTGGAAACAAGAACTTGAGTACTTAGATAATATTTATGACCCTGGGAACAAGTAAGAGACTTTAGTGAATGAGAAAGGCCTTAGGAGTCCCCAGCTTTGCCAAGTCAAGCAGAGACAAAAGATCAAGGAAATGAGACTGAAGGGGTGGGAGGAGGATAGAATCAGCCAGTGAGTTAGGGGGGATATTTGAGAAGTGTGCATGATGGAAGTCAAGAGAGGGGCAGAAGGACATGATTCTTGAAAGAGGAAGTGATCAGCCAGATTAACTTCTGCTAAGTGATTATTGGAGAACATGCAGGAAAAAAATCTTTGTTTGGTCATGAGGACAGAAACCCAATCAAAATGAACCAAGGAGAGGACTGAAGGTGAGCAAATGAAGATGGACACACAGTTTTCAAATACCCTTCAGTGAAGGGAAGTGGATAAATGGGATGGAGCTAGAAGTACTATAGAGGCAAAGAAGATTTTTGTTTGTTTTATTTGTTCTAAATTATAGAGATGCTAGAACATTTGGTATGCTAATTGGGATGATTCTGTAGAGAGGGCATGGCTTAGCATGCAGACAGGAGAAAGAGGATATAAGAGCAGGAGCAAAGTCCTTGAGTAGATGAGGTTGAATGATGTCTACAAAAACAAGTGGAGGCTTTACCTGTAAGGATCAGAGACACTTTTTTTTTTTTTTTTTTCATAAGAAGAGGGAATAGTGAAAGGATGTGAGTAGGTGGTTGGGATGAGTGAAGGGAAGATGAATGGGGTTTTGTATAATTCTTTTTGTATTCTCAGTGAATATAAGGTACACACACACACACATAAAGTAGCAAGCAAAGTCACAATTTGGGAATGACGTGGAGGAGGGGACATAAGGATGTAGGGGCTCAGTAAGAGAGAAGAAGATTTAAAAAATCATCACTTTGGAAAGTAGAAAGAGTGGCAGGAACTCAGGAACATTTTGCATGCTGTCTGAAATCTGTTACCCTGAATTTAGAGTTAGGTCAGTCAGCAAGGTAGTGTGTTTTCCTCCAGCAATATTGGATATCAAAGAGGATACCTGCCTCACTTCTCAAGACTGTGCAAAGTACTGATTCTACATCTGTTGACCATTACAAAAATAGAATCTGGGATTGCTAATACAGTTTGGAATTGGGGTTGTCCCTGAGCTTGGCTCAGTGTTGGCTTTCAGTATTTGTATTTAAGTGAATGATTTTTCAGCCCTTTATTGCAATCTCTCTTGCTCTCTCTCTCTCTCTCTCTTTCTCTCTCCCTCTTTACATCTCTGAAGTGTAGGCCACTACATGAATGAAGAAGTGAATTAATGAGGAGTGGGCTCTGATCAGGTAAGAATGATGGAAAGAGAGAGGAAGACAGAGAAGCTAAGGGTACTTTCAAGGAAGTGATTCCATTCATGGACCATGGTCCCTGAGATAGATACGGAGAAAAGTGAGGGTGCACATGAGGTACTTAAAATAATAGATTGGTAAGGTTAATGAATTCTTCAAAAATTGTTGCAATGGGTACACTAGTTAGGTAATAGGAGGTAATAAAGAGTTAGTGGCTTGGAATAGAATGTCAGATGGGTGCAGTTATGGTAACAAGGTCAAGGATATGACCATACAATTGTGTAGCTGAGAAGATAGAGGGGTAGATTATTGGAGGTGAGGCAAAGGTGATTTGATGGATCACATATGGATATATAAGTCTTCATGAATCATGATAATATTGAAGAAAAGGAAGACAATGAGCCAAGACCCAATGTTAACCATGAATGAATACACGAATGGAGAGTCAGCAAGCTGGTGTGTTTGCCTTCAGTAATATTCAACTGATCAAGTGTAGGCCACTGCCTGGGTGAAGAATGACTTAGTGAACTTTGGGCTTGACCAGGTAAGAATGACAGAGGAGGGGACAAGGAGTTCAAGGCGTTTTAGAGGACGTGATTCCAATGAGAAGCCATGGTCCCCGAGGTAGATGAAGAGGGAAGTATGTGACATGTGAAGTATTAGTATATGCCAACACAAAGAGCCCTGGAGGACAGGGATGTGATGGCATAGACTTCTAAAGAAATGAAGTTTTGGAAAATGGAGATCTCTCTCTCTCTCTCTCTCTGCAATGACTCATGCATATTATTGTTTTCTTTCCAATAAAATAGAAAGTGCTTAAAGAGCGGAGAATGTATGGTTGCTTATTATTATTATTTTCTCCTTACAGAGTCAAGCACCACAAGATCAGGCATAAAGGCCCATTTAAAATTGGCTTGTTACTCATGATCTTGGTTGCTAATGACAGAAACCTAGTTCAATCTGGCTTAATGAACTGCCTTAGAAGACCGGGAATGTCACAGAGTGAAGCTGGCTCCAGGCATGTCTCTATCCTGGGGTTCACTGATGACTTGCACTGGGAGTTTGTTCTTCTCCCTTGGGTGTGTCTAAGTTGGCTTCTATTTCAGATAGTCTCTCCCTGAGAAGTGCAAAGAAGGTCCCAGCAGCTCTAGGTTCTAGCATCCTTAAAATGGCAACCCAATGAGAGAGAAAACTATCTTCCAGTGGTTACACAGAATTTTTCTGGCTGATTTTGACTAATTTGGCTTGGGTCATATGCCCAAGTGTAGACCCTTGTCTAGAGAGATGGAGTTCTCTGATGGCCCAGCTTGTAAGCTCTCAGCTCTCTTTGGGGCCAGGAAAGGGGTCAACCCTATTAAACCTCATAAAGAGAATGTGAAAGAACCATGGTTTCTCAAAGGAAAATTGAGTTGTTACTATCAAAGAAAGCAGAGGAGGCCTGTTGGGCAGCAAAAACACCAGATGTTCATACACACACGGGAACAGAAGCTGCTAACTGGGTTATCAGGAAGATTAACTGAGATACAGTATATAAAGCCCTTCTACAGTACATGGTACCAAGTAGGTGTTAAATACATTTTCATTTCCTATAACTCTCCTGCTGTATTCTGGGCTCTGATCATAACTTGTTCTGTGATGCTGGATAAATCTCTAACCTTCTTCAGGATCAGTGAATTTATATATCTGATGTCTTCATGGTAAATCTCAGCAAAAAAATGGCCACAATTTTCCCCCTTCCTGTACCCATATTCCTTGCCACAGGACTTGCAGCTCCTCCCAACAGAAGGTGCAGTCTATTATCTCACACTTTGAATTGAGGCTGGCCTGGTGACTTGCTTTGGCTAATGAAATATGACAGAACTAGTGGGACAGTTTCATACCTAGGTTACTGAGGCCTTGTGTTTCTGCTCCCTGCCTTGGGAACTTGCCCAGCTGCCATGTGAACAAGCTTGAGCTAGCCTGCTGCAGCGTGAGACTGCGTGGAGACGGAATTCTCAGCCAAGGTCCATCCTAGACTAGCTAGGTCTTAACAGACCTGCCAGCAAGTGCAGATTTGGAGTGAGCTCAACTGAGATCAGCCCAACCCAGCCCAGACCCACAGAACTGCTCAACTGACCCACAACCACATGAGCTAAGTAAATGCATGTAATTTTAAGACACTCAACCTTTGGGTGGTTTGTTACACAGCAATAACAATTTGATACTGTCCCTTTGTAGCACAGGACTCCTATATTTTCAATTCTTGTTAAATGCCACTTTCTGCTTGCTCTTTGAATGTATTTGATGAGATAAAAGCCCTTTCCTTTCCACAAAACTGAGTTTCCTGCATACTAAACAGCTCTCTTTCAGTAGCTTCAGTTCCCAGGGTTTCGATCTACATGTGTTAGGCAGCAGTCTCTGCAATAAAAGCATGTTCAAGGACACTTTTCCTGATCAACTATGTCATCTGTTGATTTTTCTTGTTTCCTGGAATCTTGGTGAATGTTTTAATGCCAATGCTGTCCTTTTCCTTTGGTTTTTACATAGTTCTTATCTATGGATTTTACAGGTTTTCTCTTTTATTCCTTAAATGTTAATGTTTTACTGAATGAATCTTTGCAGTTGGATTTAGAGGATACAGGTGCAGAGCTCAGCTCTCCTTTCCCTGGCGGTGCTGCCTTGGACAGCTGTAGCTCTGGGGCTTCCTCACCTGTAGCATTAGGGATTATTAGCATTGGGCTCACAGGATTTCAGAAAGGATCACATGAACCTGAATGCCAGAAGGTGTTCCTGTGGTGCTGGGCATATGGAAGGGGCTCGATACATGTTAGTTCCTCTCCTTCCTAATGACTGTAACCCTTTTGAACCTACCATAATGGAACTGAGCTCCATTCATGTATCCTGTGATGGCTGCTGAGAAACAGAGATAAATGAGACATCACAGAGGTTATCTTTTAATTATGATGATTATTTCTAAAAGAATAATTGTAAAGAATGCTGTAATAACAAGTCCAGAGAATAAGGGAGCACTGGAGGGACATTTATTCTCATCTGCAGTGGAATCATGAAAAGGCTGAGGTGCAAAGATCTTAGATCTCCCTGTTGGTGGTGGTTAAGAACTAGGATGCAAGGTTGGGTATGCCTGATTTCAAATCCTAGTTCTGCCATTTATAACAGGTGTGACTGTCCACAAAGTACTTCAACAACACAAACCTCAGCCTCTTTGTCTGCAAAATAGGGAAAATCATAATATCTCCTTTATGTGGATGTTGTAGAATGAAATGAGAGGGTACTCAGCCTTGAGCACAATGCCTGTAAACAGCAAGAGAGATATTTAAATTATCCACACCTTCCCTGGATGTGTGAGAAAACTGAGACTCTGAGAAGGTCTTCAGCTTCCTGAGGTTGCACAGATGAGTAGGGCCGGGCCCTCCAATTTCTGGTGTTAGTAAGTGGTAATTTGAGCTAATATCTTCCAGGGTATAAAATTACAAAGCAGATTCTCATCAGAGAGAAAGAATTTCTGCCAATTTCCAAATCAAACAGCTATTCTTCTAGTTGTGAAATAGAATTGATATTCGGAGCTTAAAAAAGTAATGTAAAAGTGAGCAAGTAAACTATCAGAGTGGTTATGGCATTTAGCAAGCAACCTGCTACCCAGAGGGATTGGTTTGTTTTCTGTGGTGGGCTCAGTGTCCCATCATATCCAGGTATGATGGTGTGGGGCATGGGGAACATCACAGACAGGGACAGGGAATGCAAATACTTGAGGAGCCTCAGACACACCTAGAGAGGACTGTCAGGCAGGCAGGAGCTGAGTGCTGAAGAGTGATAGATGGTGAGAGTTAAAGGTAAAGAGAGGACAAGTTCTGCCTTCTAGGAACTTCTACTAGAAGCTTATTGTTCTGGTGACAGCCAGCCCTGGAAGGGCCAGGCTGAATTAGCACAACATGAGAATTTAAGAACATTTCATTAGGGACATGTGGCTTTGCCACTTCTAAATGAAGCATTGAAACTTAGACTGGCCTGATTTAATGATAAGGAGAAAGGGTACCTTTAAAGTTTCTGAAGGAGTATTCAACCAACTTTGGTTGAACCTCCGAGGAACCCTGCTTTCTGCTAGGCACAGGAGGACAAGATGTAGTTCTTGCTTTCCAGTTGTCCAATCCAGTGGGAACAACAGATGGAAACAGAGAAGTCAGCAGAGAGCGACCTTAGAGACACAGGCTCACTCTGGCGGATGCTGGAGGGGCAGCCAGAGAGCTGGGGCTTGAGGATGAAGAGGAGTAGACCAGGTGGAGATGTGGAGGAATGGGATTGAGAAAGTAGGAGGAGTGTATGAATGCCTTCAAAGGTTGTGGTGCTTGAGAGGTGTGAGAAGGTCATGGTGCACATATGGGCAGGGCTAGTCCTAGGGAAGTGGGAGGGGAGACTGGACAAGATTGTTTAAGAATTCAGAGAACTGACCCTTCCTAATTGCTTCTCTATCTCTTAAAAACCCCATCATGATACCTAATCCATATTAAGACATTAAATCTTTGATGAATAAATGAATGAATGAATGATGTGCCAATGCTTGAGTACAGGGTCTCGTAGAAGGGAAGGGGCTGATCAGAGACACAGGGGAATGCTGCATGGGGAGTCTCCAACAGCAGCGAGGACAAGGCAAGTGCTGAGGCAGCAAGGATTGCTGAATGAAGAATGCTGTGGAGTCAGAGGAACTAGAGAGGATCCCGGTCAGGCCAAGCATTCTATCTGTGGTCCTGGCCAACTCAAGAAACTTCTCGGCTGGGTGCGGTGGCTCACACCTGTAATCCCAGCACTTTGGGAGGCTGAGGCAGGCGGATCACCAGGTCAGGAGATCGAGACCAACCTGGCCAACACGGTGAAACCCTGTCTCTACTAAAAATACAAAAAAAAAAAAAAAAAAAAAAAAATTAGCCGGGCATGATGGTGGGCGCCAATAGTCCCAGCTACTCAGGAGGCTGAGGCAGGAGAATGGCGTGAACCCAGGAGGCGGAGCTTGCAGTGAGCCGAGATCGTGCCACTGCACTCCAGCCTGGGAGACAGAGCGAGATTCGATCTCAAAAAAAGAAAAAAAAAAGAAACCTCTCAGAGCCTCAGTTCCTTCTGCTGTAATACAAGGGTAATAATGAGAGTCTGGTTAGTCAGCACCACTTTGCTTGTAAGGGACAGAAAACCCAACTTGAGATGACTTAGGCAAAAGAGGGATATATTGTCTCTTGAAACCGAAATGCCTGGGTGTGGCTTAGTCTGGGAGCACACATGAGTTGCTGTGACCCACTTTGTCTCTGTCCCTTAGCCCTCCTTTCCTGTAGGTTGGCTTTGCTCTCAGACGTGGCGTGCTGGCGAGTGAGGAAATCAACATCTGTCATAAATGGAACCTCATATCACACATTCTGAAAGTTCAAATGCCAGCTACACAGAGATTATTAATATTGCATTCCCTGGGGCGAACACTGGGACCTCTTCCCAGGTGTTCAATACTGCACTCCTCCAGACAAATTTTGTGATAACTTTTGTGATGGCTAATTTTATGTGTCAGCTTCACTAGGCTGAGAGATGCCCAGGTAGCTGATAAAACATTATTTCTGGGTGTGTCTATGAGGGTTTTTCTACTTCCTTCCTATAATACAGTTCTTGGAATGGCAAAGCCATTCTTGTTCTTAAATGTTGAGGCTAAGTTAAATTTTCCATAGCACAAATGACTGCTGATAGCTCAAGGCCTCCATCTTTCTTCCTAGACTCAAGTCTGGTAGAAAAGAAATCTGTTTTCTTTCCCTTATTTCAAGCACAGATCTTGGGTCTAATTTTCCTTGCTCTGAATTTGATCCTGTGCCTATTTCTGTGCCTAGACCCTGGGGCCAGTGGGTTGGGCTGCATGATTGGCTTATGCCCTGCTCACCTGCCCACTGAGAAGAGGAAGAAGTCAGCTACACCAAATGACATCAATCAAGGACGGATCAGTAATTTTCCAAAAAGCAATTCAGGGTGCTATTACCAGAGAAAGAAATGGCTGCTGACCCACAGCCAACAAGTGTCTAATATACATTACTAATTGGTGATGGTGTGAAGACGGATTAAGATGGCACATACAAGGGCTTTGACACGTGGTATGTGCCCAATAAATACCCAATATTAGTGTATTTTAGAATGCAGTTGCTGATGCTAACAGTAATAAGCATGACTTCCTGCTTCATTCGGTTTATTACACTAGGAAAGAGCATAAATCCCAAAAGCTGCCTGCTTGAACGCCAATCTCATCATTTCCTCTTGTCAGTTGTGTGCTCTTGGACAAGTAACATTCCCTCTCTGTGATGCAAACTACCTACCTCATGCCTTATGAGAACTAACTGAGTTAATACAATTAATGTGTTTAGAACAGTGTCTGGCACGCAGAAAGAGCTAAGCATTTGTGGTTATTACCCAGAGTATGTCCGTGGTCAATTATACAGCAAAGGGCTCTGATCTCTGCTTCTTAGGCAGTTAACCATGCAGAAAGAATAGACTCCAATTACAAAGAAATCCTCCCATCTCCCTCAGTGCATATATAAACAATCCTAGATCCCTAACCAAACAGTGCAGAGGGCCATCTGGAATTCTTCAAGCTAAGGTATGGGATCTGGGGAAATGCACAACCTTCTGGTTAGTGAATTGTGGTCAGAGACAAACAAGGTCCAGCTGGAAGCATAGAGTCCAGGCTAGGTTGAAATGGATTGATTCCAGAGTCCAGAGATCCATCTTCAGCCCTGCAAGGATTTGGGAACCAAGCTTTTTGAGGAGTGACAACCAGTGGTGTGATGGTAAATGTTTAACAATTGGCTCTCTAGGGAAGGAAAAATGGCATGATTTACAGTATTCCATGCTGTAAATACTGCCACCATGGCTGACTTCAAACAAGCAGTGTTAGTCATTAACAAGGAGTTGGGAAAGAGAGGTACATAGTTGCTTCTCACAAGCCTGTATAAGCAGGTGCCAGCACACCACTGCCTGGATGCTCCTTGGTGATTTCCAGCTTTGCCTCACTCCTTCAGCATCATTTCTGGCTACTTACACCCTCAAATTTACTCCCTGGGCACACAGCAAGATGTGCAGTTCCCTGAGCAAGTGTCATTGCTCAACTCTGCCTACTCAGCTTTCCCTCCTTTTTGCCTGATTATCCTCACTTCCCCAGAATGACCTAAGGATACTGCATCAGGTAGAGCAGGCTGTGCACTGCACCACTCCAGGAAGGCCATCAGTGAAGGCTGGAGCCGTGCAGGGCACAACAAATAAAATCACCTGTGGCAGCTCAAATCTCAGACTTTTCTTTCTCCAAGAAGTCTTTCCCATTCTTCCAGGCTGGGTTGTTACTGCTCCTCTGTACTCCTATAGAACCCTGAATTTTTCTCTGCTCCCAATTTCCCTAAGATAGGAAAGACATCTTCCCTAAAATATTGAAAGAGTCTCTTTTAGTGTTTGATATGGTTTGGTTATGTGTCCCCACTCAAATCTCATCTCAAATTATAATCCCCACATGTGGAGGGAGGGGCCTGGCGGGAGGTGATTGGATCATGGGGGTGGTTTCCCCATGCTTTCTTATGATAGTGAGTGAGTTTTCATGAGATCTGATGGTTTAAAAGTGTATGGTGGTCCAGCTAAAGCAGTGTTAAGAGGGAAATTTGTAGCACTAACTGCCCACACCAGAAAGCTAGAAAGATGTCAAATCAACACCCTAACATCACAATTAAAAGACCTGGATAAGCAAGGGCAAACTAATCCAAAAGCTAGCAGAAGACAAGAAATAACTAACACCAGAGCATAAATGAAGGAGAAAGAGACACGAAAAACCCTCCAAAAAATCAATGAATCCAGGAGCTGTTTTTTTGAAAAATTAACAACATAGACAGACTGTTAGGTAGACTAATAAATAAGAAAAGAGAGAAGAATCAAATAGACACAATAAAAAGTGATAAAGGGGCTATCACCACTGACCCCACAGAAATACAAACTACCATCAGAGAATGCTATAAACACATCTATGCAAATAAACCAGAAAATCTAGAAGAAATGGGTGGACACATACACCCTGCCAGGAAGAAGTCAAATCCCTGAATAGACCAATAACAAGTTCTGAAATTGAGGTGGTAATTAATAGCCTACCAACCAAAAAAAGCCTGTGACCAGACAGATTCACAGACAAATTCTACCAGAGATACAAAGAAGAGCTGGTACCATTTCTTCTGAAACTATTCCAAACAATTGAAAAGGAGGGACTCCCCTGTAACACATTATTTTGTGGAGCCAGCATCATCCTGATGCCAAAATCAGGAAGAGACACAACAAAAAATGAAAACTTTAAGCCAATATCCCTGATGAACTTCTATGTGAAAATCCTCAATAAAATACTGGTAAACCGAATCCAGCAGCACATTAAAAAACTTATCCAACATGATCAAGTTGGCTTCATCACTGGGATGCAAGGCTGGTTCAACATACACAAATCAATAAATGTAATCCATCACATAACAGAACCAAAGACAAAAACCACATGATTATCTCAATAGATGGAGAAAAGTTCTTTGTTAAAATTCAACGTGTTTTCATGTTAAAAACTCTGAAAAAACTAAGTACTGATGGAAGATATCTCATAATAATGAGAGTTATTTATGACAAATCCACAGCCAATATCATATTGAATGGGTAAAAAATGGATGCATTCCCTTTGAAAACCGGTGCAAGTCAAGGATGCCCTCTCTCACCACTCCTATTCAACATAGTTTTGGAAGTCCTGGCCAGGGCAATCAGGCAAGAATAAGAAATAAACGGTGTTCAAATAGGAAGAGAGGAAGTCAAATTGTCTCTGTTTGCGATGATGATTTTTTTTGCTTAGAAAACCCCATCGTCTCAGCCCCAAAACTCCTTAAACTGGTAAGAAACTTCAGCAAAGTCTCAGGATACAAAATCAATTTGCAAAAATCACAAGCATTGCTTTACACCAGCAGTAGACAAGCAGAGAGCCAAATCATGAATGAACTCCCATTCATAATCACTACAAAGAGAATAAAATACCTAGGAATACAGGTAACAAGGGATGTGAAGGACCTCTTCAAGAAGATCTACAAACAACTGCTAAAGGAAATAAGAGAGGACATAAACAAATGAAAAAAGATTCCATCCTCATGGATAGAAAGAATCATTGTTGTGAAAATGGCCATACTGACCAAAGTAAATACAGATTCAATGTTATTACCATCAAACTACCACTGACATTCTTCACAGAATTAGAAAAAACTACTTTAAATTTCATATGGAATCAAAGAAGACCCCATATAGCCAAGACAATCCTAAGCAAGAAGAACAAAGCTGGAAGAAACAATGCTACCTGATTTCAAACTATACTACAAGGCTACAGTAACCAAAACAGTGTGGTACTTTTTACCAAAACAGACATATAGACCAATGGAACAGAACAGAGACCTCCGAAATAACACCACACATCTACAACCACCTGATCTTTGACAAACCTGACAAAAACAAGCAATGGGGAAAAGATTTCCTATTTAATAAATGGTGCTGGGAAAACTGTCTAGTCATATGCAGAACATTGAAACTGGACACCTTCCTTACACCTTATACAAAAATTAACTCAAAATGGATTAAAGACTTAAATATAAAACCCCAAACCATAAAAACCCTAGAAGAAAACCTAAGCACTACCATTCAGGACATGGGCATGGGCAAAGACTTCATGATAAATATGCCAAAAGCAATTGTGACAAAAGCCGAAATTGACAAATATGATCTAATTAAACTAAAGCACTTCTGCCCAGCAAAGGAAACTAACTATCATCAGAGTGAACAGGCAACCTACAGAATTGGAAAAAAATTTTGCAATCTACCTATCTGACAGAGGTCGAATATCCAAAATTTACAAGGAACTTAAACAAATTTACAAGAAAAAAACAACCCCATCAAAAAGTGGGCAAAGAATATGAACAGAGACTTCTCCAGGGAAGACATTTATGTGGTCAACAAACATATGAAAGAAAGCTCATCATCACTGGTTATTAGAGAAATGCAAATCAAAACTACAATGAGATACTACCTCATGCCAGTCAGAATGACAATTATTAAAAAGTCAGGAAACAATAGATGCTGGCAAGGCTGTGGAGAAATAGGAACACTTTTACACTGTCGGCTGGAATGTAAATTAGTTCAACCATCGTGAAAGACAGTATGGCTATTCCTCAAGGAACTAGAACCAGAAATAACATTTGACCCAGCAATTCCATTATTGGGTATATACCCAAAGGAATGTAAATCATTCTACCATAAATACACATACACACATATGTTTTGCAGCACTATTTACAATAGTGAAGTCATGGAACCAACCCAAATGCCCATCAATGATAGACTGGATAAAGATAATGTGGTACGTATACACCATGAAATACTATGCTGCCATAAAAAGGAATGAGATCATGTCCTTTGCAGAAACATAGATGAAGCTGGAAGCCATCATCCTTAGTGAAGTAACACAGGAAGAGAAAACCAAACACTGCATGTTCTCACTCATAAGTGGAAGTTGAATAATGAGAACACATGGACACAGGGAGGGGGACAGCGCACACCAGGGCTTTTTGGGGTTGGAAGGTGAGGGTAAGAAACTTAGAGGATGGGTCAATAGGTGCAGCAAACCACCATGGCACACATATACCTATGTAACAAAGCTGTACATTCTGCACATGTATCCCGGAACTTGAAGTAATTTTTTTAAAGGTGTGTGGTGGTCCCCCGGCCCCACTTTGCCATGGTAAGAGGTGCTTGCTTCCCCTTCCACCATGATTTTAAGTTTCTTGAGGCCTCCCCAGTCACGTGGAACTGTGAGTCAATTAAACCTCTTTTCTTTCTAAATTACCCAGTCTCAGGTGGTTCTTTATAGCAGTGTGAAAACTAATACAGTGTCTGTCTCCACTTGTATATCATAAGTTCTCTAAGAAGAGGAGTCAAGTTGTATTCACATCTGTATCTACAGAACCTACTATAGGGGTGTCCAATTTTTGTCTTCTTTGGGCAACATTGGAAGAAGAATTGTCTTGGGCCACACTAAAGTACACTGAACACTAACAATAGCTGATGAGCTAAAAAAAAAAATATCTCATAATGCTTTAAGAAAGTTTACGAATTTGTGTTGGGCTGCACTCAAAGCCGTCCGGGGCTGCATGTGGCCTGTGGGCCATGGGTTGGACAAGCTTGACCTACTAGAGCATGCAGCCCAGGGGCTCTGTCTGGACTGTATTAGATTGGGTCAGAGAATCCTCAGGGCAGACAATTAGAACTGTGCCTGATTACCAGAAGGGACTGCATGCAAAGAGTAACTGGATTGGTTCTGTGGAACCTCAGAGCACTGATATAGGTCTGCTGAAGGAAAGACATTCTGGAAGACAGATGACAATTCTAAAGAATGATATTTTAACTGACAAAACTCTTCAAGGAGTGCAAGAGCTGCCTTGAGAGGTGGTGAGCTCCTTGTCTCTAGAAGTATGTAAGTGAAGATTGAGATATATACAGAAGGTAAGCTATATGGGGATTTATCGATGCAGAATCTTTTGTGAGGCATTGAAGGAGGAAGATAAAATATAAATGGACATTGACTTCGCCTTAGCTTCATAACAAGTGAGATATCTTCAGAGAATCCATGCAAATCTCTAGACAGTGTATCATAAGGGAGAAAGGGGGAATTCACTCCTCAGCTCAGGTCTCCAATCAGTCAAATTTCACAGGACATCAGCACACTTGCATTTCCCAGTTGCTGCACCCGATCCCTCTGGCAGCCTCTGGAGAAGCTATATCCCAAAAATCTGTGGAGTCATTTTAGGGCAAACCACCTGCCTTCTTAGAGCTTGGAGGGTGGCCTGGCCAGCTAGCAGTGGGTCTGTGAAATCCTGCACCTCAGCAGTAGCAGGGAACACCAGAGAGAGAAGAATATGCAGGCCTGGATGGGAGAGGCACAAGAATTGTGAAGCAAGATGCTTCTGAGCTTGCCCACTGGCCATATGTAGGTCCAGGTTGGCGTGGCCAGCTGAGAGGGAGGGACACCATTCAGGGAATGGCCCCTTCCCAAAAGATGGCAACATAACTCTAGATTCTCTATTCAATAAAAATGAAAACCTCCTCTCTACAGCCTACATAAATTATATTGATTGCAGAAATCTGCCTGGATGTTCATCAGTAACCTCAAAAAAAAAAAAAAAAAAAAAAAAAAACACAGCTGAGTGTATCCAGGGAGGCACTTAAACTGAATCCAGCACAGACTCCAATATCACAAATGCAAATCATCAATATGTACATTTTCTTCATTCCAGGGAATGTATTTTTCCAGGATTTTAGTGGTAAGAGAACATGTTACATTCCTTTTTACACTTTCCCTTTTTGCAAATGACAGGATGAAGCCAAGAAGGTTGATGAGGTCTGCACCGAGAAGTCAGGATGGAACATTTACTATGAAGGATGTGCATGTACTTGTGTGTGTGTGTGTTTGTGCGTGCTTGTGTGCATGCGCATATGTGTGCATGCGTGTGTGCGGGTGTGGATGTGTGCATGTGTGCGTGTGCATGTGTGTGTGTGCGTGCATGCGTGTGTGCATGTGTGCATGCATGCATATGTGTGTTTGTATGTGCGTGTGTCTGTGAGTGTGTGTGTATGCACATGCTTATAAGCAGATGTAAGTTTGCATTCAAATGAGTGTGTTCCATGTATCAGTGTGAATATGTGGGCTTGATTATACTTAAAAGTACACATGCATTCTCAGCTGTGTATGCACATCTTTGCATGAGCCTAGATGTGGGTGTGAGTGTGTCTTATTCATGTGGATCTGAGTACACAATGAGAGTGCACTCTGGTGTGTGTCTGTGTATGGTGTACAAAGGCCCTGTCTGCTGGTTAATGTGTGTGTGCAGCTTGCTCTGCAGCTTCCCCTCCCATTCTGCCTGCCCCTGGAAGGACCTATGTTCTCCATATTTAGGAATCTCTGGACCTCTGCCTGCAAGACAGACTGAGGTTCTTTCTGCGGAGGAGCCAGCGTGACCCACCTCTAAGCCCTGGGCCCTTGCCTGGGACAGTGAACTACACTGTTAACTTTCTCCTCTGGGAAATGAGAAAGAATAAAAGCCCAGACCTAATGCAAATATTCCACAAGACAGTGTTACTAAATCCTGCCTGTACTCATTGAAGAGAGCATCAAGGTGACAAAAGTCAACAGATCAGCTGGGAAATGCAAGTCTGCAGAGCTCCTGCCATTCTCACCAGCTCTGTCCCTGCACTTGCCCCTACCCAGCTGGGTTCAATATGTCTGGTTTCCAACTCCCAGCCCCTCTTGGCCTGCCCTGTCTAATGTCATTTGATTCAATGCAATTCATTTCAAGGCAAGTTGATATCATCATGAAACAAAAATGGAAAAAATCCTTAAAACCAAAAACAGGTTTAAAAAGGTGTAGGGCTGCAAGGTAATTTATAGATTCGATGCCATCCCCATCAAGCTACCAATGACTTTCTTCACAGAATTGGAAAAAACTACTTTAAAGTTCATACAGAACCAAAAAAGAGCCCACATTGCCAAGTCAATCCTAAGCCAAAAGAACAAAGCTGGAGGCATCACGCTACCTGACTTCAAACTATACTACAAGGCTACAGTAACCAAAACAGCATGGTACTGGTACCAAAACAGAGATATAGACCAATGGAACACAACAGAGCCCTCAGAAATAATACCACACATCTACAACCATCTGATCTTTGACAAACCTGACAAAAACAAGCAATGGGGAAAGGATTCCCTATTTAACAAATGGTGCTGGGAAAACTGGCTAGCCATATGTAGAAAGCTGAAACTGGATCCCTTCCTTACACCTTATACAAAAATTTATTTAAGATGGATTAAAGAGTTAAATGTTAGACCTAAAACCATAAAAACCCTAGAAGAAAACCTAGGCAATACCATTCAGGACATAGGCATAGGCAAGGACTTCATGTCTAAAACACCAAAAGCAATGGCAACAAAAGACAAAATTGACAAATGGGATCTAATTAAACTAAAGAGCTTCTGCACAGCAAAAGAAACTACCATCAGAGTGAACAGGCAACCTACAGAATGGGAGAAAAATTTTGTAATCTACTCATCTGACAAAGGGCTAATATCCAGAATCTACAAAGAACTTAAACAAATTTACAAGAAAAAACAACCCCATCAACAAGTGGGCGAAGGATATGAACAGACACTTCTCAAAAGAAGACATTTATGCAGCCAACAGACACATGAAAAAATGCTCATCATCACTGGCCATCAGAGAAATGCAAATCAAAACCAGAATGAGATACCATCTCACACCAGTTAGAATGGCGATCATTAAAAAGTCAGGAAACAACAGGTGCTGGAGAGGATGTGGAGAAATGGGAACACTTTTACACTGTTGGTGGGACTGTAAACCAGTTCAACCATTGTGGAAGTCAGTGTGGCGATTCCTCAGGGATCTAGAACTAGAAATACCATTTGGCCCAGCCATCCCATTAATTGGTATATACCCAAAGGATTATAAGTCATGCTGCTATAAAGACACATGCACACATATGTTTATTGCGGCACTATTCACAATAGCAAAAACTTGGAACCAACCCAAATGTCCAACAATGATAGACTGGATTAAGAAAATGTGGCATATATACACCATGGAATACTATGCAGCCATAAAAAATGATGAGTTAATGTCCTTTGTAGGGACATGGATGAAGCTGGAAACCATCATTCTCAGCAAACTATTGCAAGGACAAAAAACCAAACACAGCATGTTCTCACTCATAGGTGGGAATTGAACAATGAGAACACTTGTACCCAGGAAGGGGAACATCACACACCGGGGCCCATTGTGGGGTAGGGGGAGTGGGGAGGGATAGCATTAAGAGATGCATCTAATGTAAATGGTGAGTTAATGGGTGCAGTACACCAACATGGCACATGTATACATACGTAACAAGCCTGCATGTTGTGCACATGTACCCTAGAGCTCAAAGTATAAAAAGAAAAAAAAAAAGTGTAGGGCCGAGACTCTGAGACTGAGAATTGCCTGCAGCGGCTTCATTGGAGAGTGCTGTCCTGAACAACACCACTAGGGTGGTGAGGGAGGCAGGTTTGGGCCTGAGGGAGAAGTTACACTGAGACACACTTGCATCAGAGGCCTCTGTCCCACCAGCAGCTCTGGAGCTGGGCAGCCTTCAGGGTTGTCATCAATTGAGGCAAGGGGGCAGGTGTGTACACGTCACCACCAACCCTCTCCAGAAAGTCTTTCCATCTTGCAAAGATGAAGCTCTATACACCGTAAGTAACATCTCCCTATTTCTCCTTCCCTGGCAACCACTCTTCTACTTTCTGTCTCTCTGATTTTGACTATGCTAAGTATCACAAGTAAGCAGAATCAGAGAGTATTTGTATTTTTTGTGACTGGCTTATTTCACTCAGTTTAATGCCCTCAAGGTTAATCCATGTTGTGGCAGTGTCAGAAATTCCTTTCTTTCTGAAGCTGAAGAATATGCCATTGTTCGTATATACCACATTTGGCTTATCCATTCACTTAGTGATGAACATTCAGATTGCTTTCACCTTTAGGGTACTGCGAGTAATGCTGCTATGGATACGGGTATACAAATGTCTCTTTAAGATCCTACTTTCAGTTCTTTATATGCTCAGAAGAAGCAGAACTATTGGATCATACAAAGCATACAATTCTATGTTTAATTTTTTAAGGGATGGCCATGCTGTTTCCTATGGCAACGGTACCATTTTACAATCCCACAAGTAATGCACAACGATTCCAATTTCTCCACATCTTCACCAACACTTATTTTATTTATTTATTTGCCATCCTAATGGGTGTGAGGTGCTAAACTGGGTTTTGAAAGATGGAGAAAAAGGAGTGGAAGAGGATCAGGAGCAAATTGAATGTACACAGCCTTACCCAATTTCACTGTCCCAAGCACCGTCTATGCTCTTGGGTGCAAAAACACAGAGTAAATAATGAGTCTAGGAGGGAGAAAGGTAGAGAATAGTAGAGATAAGGTGTGAGTTAGGATGGTCAATAGAGTCTGTGGTTCTGCTTTTTCGGTCACTTAGAAATAATTGAACTCTCCACATTGCTGAAACCACAATCAGGAAATGTACCAAGATTAGGCAGGCACCTTTTCATAAATCCCTGATGATCTAGAAAACTGTTCTTGTTCTTTCATAGCTATTTGCTTGACATCACATGAAGTGCAGGTGTGACTAGCTAACCTACTAAGGTTCACATCCTGAAGGAAGCAAAGGGCCTAGCCTGGCACTGCCAAGGGCCCAAATAATCACACTTCTACACCCAGAAGCAGAGGGTCAGGCCTCATCAGTTGGTGAGAAGCCAAGCCTGGATGTCAGGAGACCCAGGAAGAAGTCCAGCTACTGAATCCAGTCAACCCTGCCCATGGCATCACCTGACCTTGAGGTCACGTCAACTAATAAATATCCTTACAGGGCTTGGTGCTTTGTGTTTCAGACCCTGGCTTCAGTGCCAGGATACATGGGTGATTAAGACCCACTCTGACCTACAGTAACCTGTAGCCTCACCGCATAATCACAATTATACTGCAGTGAGTACTGTTGGAAGGCAAAGGGGAGCTGCACTTTGCAGCCTGAGAATGGGAGTCAAAGAAGGTGAAGGATGAATAGAATTGATGCTATTCTATTGAGGAGAGCAAAGGGATTACAGTCAACTACAGGTCACAATGCTGGCCATATTTTCTGGGCTTAAGAGAGCATCCATGTTGTTGATGACGATGATGATGATGATGATGATGATGCTATGACTCCCAGTTTAGTGCTCTTCTTGAGTCTCTACCCAGGCAGCCCATTGCAAGAGAATGCGATGAGTTCACCCACACAACTTAACTTGGATTTACACAATGCAAATGCTCAATCAGAAGGATTCTCACTTCTTGCCTACTGCTGTCTGCAGGTGGGATCTCATTTCCATGCATTTGTACCACGGGGCTAGGAAAAAGAAATGGGGTTGGGTTTTGTGATTTGTTTCATTTGCCTGCCTGTTTCTTCTTACATTAGCAGGAAGCCTTCTGGTGTGATGGAGAGTGTCCTGGGAGAGTCAGGAGCCTTGGCTGGGACAGCCAGGAGCCGTGGCTGGGAGAGCGCTCCATTTACAGTGGAGCATAAACAACAAATCTTTACACATCCATGGTCTGTTAAGCATGGGGAGGGTGGGAGTTTGGTCCGAATAACAGCAATTATGGGCACAGTTTTAGCATTTTTGTACCTTACATGATCTCCCTAAATCTTGGAAGAACTCTAATATAGTTGAAGGAATAGCCATGTTGTGGAAAGCAGATTGTTCTTGGACTCACACCCTTAGCTCTGTCTCTTATGAGTTCCACAGCAGAGCTCATTCTCATTAAACCTCAGTTTTCTCATCCATAAAATAAGATTCATCATGCCTCTCTCGAAAATTGTTTTGATGATTTGAATGAAGCATTAAAGTGTCTTACATGTAGTAGTTAGAGTTGAATGTTAGTGGAATCTGTAGGGGAAGGATCACAACCCTATTTCAAAGCTACTATCCAAGGTGGCGTTCTCTAAGGTTCAGCAACTTCTGTGTTCTGGAAACACTTCTGACACCACCTTTTGGCTTATGTATCCAAAGGAACATTTTTTAAAGAAGTTCTTCCAGGAGGCTAAATATTTATTCCAACAAAGCTGCTGTTGTTCAAAATATAATCAGTCTTGTCTGGAAATGCCCTTTGGAGCAGTGTTGTCTAGAAATACAATGTGAGTCACATGTGCACTTTAATACTTCCTAGTAGCCTCACTGAAAAAAATTAAAAAGCAGGTGAAGTTAATTTTAATCATATATTTTATTCAACCCCCAATATTAAAAATATTATCATTTCAATATGTAATCAATATAAAAACTATTAATGGATATTTTACATTCTTTCTTTCATATTAAGCCTGTAACATCCAGTGAGTGTTTTACTGACAGCACATCTCAATTCAGATGCTAAATTTTCACTGTAAGTACTGGATTTATATTGTAATCTCAGAATTTGCAGTTGCAAAAATAGATTCATACATTCACATTGCTCCAAACAGGCTTAAAATTTTTCAGTAAAGTTGTATTCATGGCAGACTCTTTTACTGTGCTTCAGTTTTTAGATTTAAATTTAAAGTATTTAAAATTAAAGAAAATTAAACATTCACTTTCTCACTCATACTAGCTATTTTACAAGCACTCAGCCACATGTAGCTAGTGACTACTTACTGGACAGCACATCTCTCGGGCCTGGGGACATTCCTTTAAAGGTCCTCAGCAACACTCATCGTTTTTGAAGTTGGTTCCATATTTTCTGAAAAATACCCTGAACTCACTGGGAGTCTTGTCATTTGGGGGAAGATTGTGAAGAATGATAAAGTGCTTAAGTTCAGAATGAAGACTGACTACACTGAGAAGGGGTTACTTCTCTCGTGTGACTCCTGCCTGGAAATTGTTTTTGTGATCATGAAACCTATTTGGGTAAACAAGTCCTAGTGTGTTTGCTTTACAATTGCTTGCATTACTTCACAGTCATGCCTGGCTCAGATGGCAAAATAGGCAGTGTGACCCGATGCACAGAAACACTGACATCTCAGCATTGGTCATGAGTACAATGGCCAGGGAAACTGTAAATCAGCTGGGGAGTTGGGTCAGAATGTCCCTAGGGATGTCTGCCCCCACTAAGTTTGTACCCTTCTTAAGAAGGCAGGTTCCAGGCTACAAGGAGGCCTTCACTAAGGCAGGGCTAACATATTAGCTGTCCCATCGTGGACACAGACAGCCTGATGATTTCCTCCTGGATGCCTGGCTTTATATCCTACTTCCCATCTGGCTTATGCTGAAACTGTTTTGAAAATGACCTATAGGTAGAATAGCAGCTTTGCTTCTTAACACCCTAACCTGTAATAGCCTCAGCAGGTACGCAAATTGAACTACACTAAAAAAAGATTTTTAGTCACAAAACCCAGAGTTCCCCTATTAGCTAGTTGAATACCTTATTATTATTATTATTATTATTATTATTATTATTATTGCAGTGGACTGCATTGAGCAGTGCCAAGATTATACAAGTACAAGATATGACAATTCTAAGCCCACCTCATACACAGAATGGTGGTACTAGGAGCCTTAGGGTTAATTTTTACCTTCCCACTCCTTTCTTTTTCTTCAATTTTTCCATTTAATCAAATTTTGAAAGCATCTGGGGCAGGTGCTAGGCTAAGACTAATGAGACAGGGGCCTTGTTCTTTTGCTTTAGTAGATGGAAACAGATGTGTAAATACATAAATGTAAGTATGTACATAATAGTAACTATTATCTTCATCAGTTTAAATACTTCCCTAGCCATTATTTTATTCAGGCTCTGAATTGAAAGAGTCCAGGATTTGAAGTGAATGGATCCAAATTCAAAATTCAAGGTTTTTTTTATATAACATTTTATGTACTCTTGGGCAAGTCACTTAACTCCATTGAGCTTCAACTTCTCCACCTATAAAAAGGGGTATTAATATCTACTTTACAAGGCTGGTTGACCAAGGTAAAACCACATGTGTTCCAGGAGCCCTTGGAACAAAGCTGGCTCTCAATACATGCAATGCCAGTGAGTACTATCTTTAATGAATCCTTCCAGCAGATTTGAAGTGGTCTTCACTGCCATGAAAATTGAAGCCCAGAGGAGAAAAGTGTCTTGCTATTGATTCAAATGTTACATGCCACATGGGAGTCTTAGTCACTTGAAGATGGGACAGGCCATTAACCTGCCTCAAAGTGCCAGGAAAGTACATCTGAGGAACACCTCACCCAGCGGGGAATAGGGGAAGTCTCCCTGGGGGAGAAATCTTCCAATGGGAGAACTAAGGAAGGTCAGCAGAAAAAGGAAGTTGAGGGGAAAAAGAAGGAAAAGAGGAAAGAGGTGAAATAATGTCTAAGACCAAAGGACAGAGAATGGGCAATAACCAGAGACAAAAAAAAAAATTATGACATCTACAGATAACAAAAAGAAATTAAGCATGATTACAGTGAGTGTGTGTGTGTATGCATGTGTGCATATGTGCATGTATGTGCATGCATGTGTGCGCTCATGTGCATATGTGCATGTGTGTGCATGCATGTGTGTGTTCATGTGCGTGTGTGCATATGTGCATGTGTGTGTATGCATGTGTGCGTTCATGTGCATGTGTGCATATGTGTGTGTTGTCACTGGAGAAGTACATGATGCTCAGGTCACATCAAGCTAAATTAAGATATTGTTTTTATCTTTGCAAAGCATTGAAATGTTTTCAGTTATTCACGTATGAATTTTAGGTGGATCATAATGACTGCTGTGTGGGAAAAATATAGCAGAGGGAGACTGGAGGCAGAGAAAGCAGGAAAAACACTCCTGCCATCATCCAGGCAAGCAATGATGGTAGGTTGCCCCAAGGAAGCAGCAGTGGGGATGAAGAACCCTGCACAGGGTTGAGAGATATTCAGAGGGTATGGTGGATTCGAACCCATGGCTTCTGATCTATGGTCACTAGTCCAAACTTCTATAGAAGCAATAATTCAGTTGATTCCTAGAAGTTCACAGACCATGGTTTGTTTCTAGGTGTCTGCTGTAGCCTTGTCTTGGGCTTTTTTTTCTTGATGCCAATGAACGGTGTTGTTATTGGAGTGAAACTCATTTTATAAACGCAGCCTTAGATTGGGTGGCTGTGTTAGGGGAATTAATGTTAATTGTTATAACAAGTAACCCCCAAATTTTAGTGGCTTAACACAATAAAATTTTGTTTTCCCTGACATAAAACTAAATGTGGTTGTGGTGGATGACTTTTCTCCAAGCCCATATAACTCAGTAATTCAGGGGCCTTTTAATTAGTGGCTTAGATGTTCTCAGAGCCTTGGAATCCACTGCTCCATCTTCTGCATCCAGCCACCCTATGATCAAAAGGAAAATTGTGTGGGAAGTTTAAGGGGCCAGGTCTGGAACTGATACAGATATATGGATGCCCATATTCCATTGTTCAGAACCAATCTCGTGGCTCATATTTAAATAATCTGACAAATACAGTTTGACCATGTACAAGGGAAGACATAGGATCTGGTGAACATCTAGCCAAATTCTGCCATGATGCAAGCAGCAACTGGATGAACTAAAAAAGTGGATTCATTTCAACAATGTTTACTTTCCTCAATCCAGAATCCTCTAGGTTTCTTCCTCTACCTGAAATAACTGCCACTCTTAAGAAATGTGAACAGAAAACTTCAAGTGTGTTTAAGGCTGGACTCATCCTCTGTTTGGTTTTGTGCCAGACCCAGTAGGCATGGTAGAGAGTGATGATGAGATGCTGATGTTAACAGCAGAATGAGGCTCGAGTCTTTAGTTTCAGCCTAATCTAGGCATTCATTAGACACTAAGATTCTGGTTCCCCTGTCCTGTCACTTGCTGGATTGGCTCAGGCAAAAATTACCCTGTGATTCCTAGTGTATGAGTGGATCTTCAATATTTCCAATTCTTTTTGAAAAGTATAGCCACCCAGTACAATGAAGAGGAGGGCAAGGGAGATGTAATTGGGGGCATATGATAGAAGACAAAGTTCCCTCAGCAGTCAGCAGGAGAGGCATGTCTAACACTGAGCTTTATTGCTTAGCAGTTGAGCTCTGTCAGCCTAAATTAATTGTTTCCTGTAGTTTTTCTTCTCATCCAAATTACATGCTTAACTAGAAGTCCAAGAACCCTTTATTTAAATTCATTCTCTAATGGTTATTGGTTGCTTGGCTTTTGCAAAGCTCCTTGCCCATTTTATGCTTCTATTTTCTCATTTCTAAGTTGGATTTGATGATTTCCAAAATTGCTCTGGACCCTAATCTTTCATGCCTCTGTCAAGGAATCATGAAAAAGGAGAAAAAAGGTAAAGGAGAAAAAGGCTGACAGTCTTTGCTTTCATCATTACCGAGGAATGCGTTAGGCATTTGACATTCCCAGAAAGGCCTAGGATGTAATATGTTGTTGATCAAACTGTGATTAAGGAATAAAATAGTCTATTCTATACTCAGTATAGCTAGGTCACTGACACTTTATGTGCGGTGGTCCCTCATCTGTCTTGGCAAGACTACATGGGTGAAAATGCTGGTCTCACAGTCAAAAAGAGGAATCCTTTACTCCACAAGGCCATGTGAAACATAGTGGGTACCTGACTGATGGTGATTTCCACCTAGAATCAACGTTCAGTGGAAATTGCAGATGACTGAGTTGCCCTCTCTACCGTGTGAGTGAAAGCACTCTGTGATAAAGGGTTGACTCAAAGACCACTCAGTGGAGAATACACTGTCCAGGGAATAAAGAAGCTACACAGATTCAGCAAGGGAATAAAATAGACATCAATTGTTTGGCCCATGACTTCTCCTTTCTTCTACTAGAACACTCTGATTTTCCTGGAAAACTCCCCCTTTCCTTCTGCCATTCTCTGTGGTTATGGCGGGGTTAACCTGATCCATTAACCCCAGTCCAAATCCAGTCACCTGGGTCAGAGGATTGGTTTGAAAATGTTCAAAGACATTTCTTGGGATTGATGGGAGAAAATGTCCCTACGAGGGCTATTCAGAGGGGGATGCTTGAGGAAGAAGCTGCAAGATAGAAATGCCATTTGCAGCAACCCGGATGGGATTGGAGACTATTATTCTAAGTGAATTAACTCAGGAAAATCAAACATCGTATGTTCTTACTCATAAGTGGGAGCTAAGCTATGAGGATGCAAAGGCATAAGAAAGATACAATGAACTTTGGGGATTCGGGGGAAAGGGTGGGAAGAGGGTGAGTGATAACAGACTACAAATTGGGTTCAGTGTATACTGCTCAGGTGATGGGTGCCCCAAAACCTCACAAATCACCACTAAAGAACTTACTCATGTAACCAAATACCAACTGTTCACCAAAAACCTACGAAAATTTAAAAAGGAATGCCAGATGAGCAAGTAGAGAAACTGAGTCTTGAGGACCTGTTCAAGATCCTGAATTTTGCCATCCTTGAACCTTGTATGTCCAACAGATACTTTATTTTCCTTTTGATTGAAAATATTTTAGGGGAATGGGGGAAGGATCTCTTTTGTGCAACTGAAAAGGCTTTGACTAAAGCAAGAGGGAACCAGATTGCTTATAGTCTTTGAATAATTATCATTTATAATTGCATTGATAATGACTATTCTCTGAGCTCCTGCTAGGCACTTCTCACATATGGCTCCTTCTGCGCAATAACTTACAAGAGATACAATGATCACCATTATGTAGTTGTAATTATGAAGGGTCTGTTACACTGGGTGACTGGACCAAGGTCAAATTGCTTGTAAGAAGTTAAGCAGAGGCCAGGCACAGTGGTTCACACCTGTAATCCCAGAACTTTGGGAGGCCGAGGTGGGTGGACTACCTGAGGTCAGGAGTTCAAGACCAGCCTGGCCGTCATAGTGAAACCCCGTCTCTACTAAGAATTCAAAAATTAGCCAGGCGTGGTGTTGTGTGCCTGTAATCCTAGCTACTTAGGAGGCTGAGGCAGAAGAATCACTTGAACTCAGGGGGTGGATGTTGCAGTGAGCCAAGATCAAGTCACTGCACTCTAGCCTGGGCAGCAGAGTGAGACTCCGTCTCAAAAAAAAAAAAAAAAAAAAAAAAAAGAAAAAAAGAAAAGAAAAAAGAAAAAAAAAAGAAGTGAAGCAGAGAATCGAACCCAATTTTGCTTGCACCAGATTTTATGGGCTTGTCTCTCTTTCGTATGGTTTTTCCTGAAGGGAGAGGCTCAATAAGCATGAGGACAAATCAGAGAATCAGAATCAGAGAACACAATTTGTTTAGTTATTCAAATAATTGGATTTTCCATCAAAGACACAAATATCTAGAAAAGGGGTTATTGTTACATCAAAGAAAAAGATTGAAGAGAAACAAACAAACAAGCATATTTGAAAAGAGCATTTACCTAAATAAAAACAAAGGGTTTGTTTTGTGCCTAACATTTTGTTAGGATTTTTTGGTGCATTGGCAGATATCAACTAGAACTAATTTGTTACAAGAATACAGAAGTCTTACAGAGCCTGATGTTGTGGACTTAACTGAGTTTCAGACAGGGTTTGGAAGTGGAGACCAGAAAAACCTCAGGCCTCTAATTCTTATTCCCACTTCTCTCTGCTTGTCTATTTTGCCCTTTTCTTCCTCTGTAGACAGGCTTTCTGTCATCTGCTGTCTGTGGGGCAGAACCTGGCTGCCTGCGACTCCCTGGTTGGCATATTGCACAGAGACCCAGTCACCCACAGAAGCTGATTTCCTGTCTCAACTCCCACTTTCTGCCACTTCCACATTTCTCAGAAGAGGGTATCTGACTAGGTTGGTGGGGTAAGCGCTCCACCTTGGGAGACTCAATCCTGGATCATTACTGGAGTGGAGAGGGAACAGCGCCAGGACCCCAAATTTAGGAGCCCTCAGGAGAGGGCCTTGTAATGCACTGCTCCGATGCTCTGCCAGGCACTGACAACTTATCGTCTCAGCTAGCATCAGCTTCTTTCCAACATCACCTTGCCAGAGGTCATGCCACCTTCATGGAGGGGCGGGGGTTCTTCCTCCAGGTGGGGCATCTCTGAAGGCTACTTTGCAGGGGACCATTTTGGGCCTACATCCAACTCAATTTCTCCCTCCCTTCAATCATGTTTTCCCCTTCTATCCTACACAATTTCTCTTGAATAAATGTCCTGTGTTCAATTTACACCTGAATCGCCTTTGAAAAACCTAGCCTGTGACAGCTGGTTCTAAGGACTGTCTGAGAAAGGAGACATTAAGATGAGATTCTGGGACAGGATAACCCACTGATTGTCTGGCAATGAGGACTCTATTCCTGGGGTTAGTTGGAGCACAGGTGCCCCCAGAAGTGGGTAACAGAATAATTGCTGACTTTTCATGAGTGATGATCTGGGATGGATACCAGGGGAAGGAGATGCATTAGCTGGTGTGAAGCATCAGATGTTTATAAATATGGGGCAAAGAGTAAATATGGGTGGAATAGGTGGTTATTGCTAAGCTCAACTGAGATTTTGGAAAATGGAAATGAAAAGCTGAGAGTGATTAATTGGTAAGTCAGAGCTAAGTACGAAAACCAGGAACCTCCTGGTTAGCATACAAAGAGGCTCTCAGCTTCTATAGCAAGAGGCCAGACCGAGCTGTGGACTTAGTTGTCAGAATATTTGAGCTCTAAAGAAAGTAGAACTCCCCAATTTCGCAGTTCAGCCAGCTTTTCCAAGGTCACCAAATCTTCAATCTCCAGGCTCCCCTGGACTTCTGGGCCACTTGCCTCTATTAAGTACTAAACTCCTTCTTTGCTTGAAGATGATTTAGAGGCCTTGCCTCTTCCAGAAAACATGAGCTGCCCTCAGGATCCACACCCACTGCCCCGCAACCCCCTCGTAGCTAGGCTAGGAACCAGGAACTATTTCCCTTTATGCTTGGGGCATGCTGAGAGAAGAGGAAGAAAGCTATACACTAAAAGAGCTATATACTAAAAGACTAAGAGATCTAGTCAGCCTTTGTCAGCAGTAGCTGGGAGAATATGCGAATATGCAAGAGATGAGGTTTTAGGGTGTGAGATCAAGGAGGAGTTTATTGATTTGAGAACACTTTCCTGGGATACAAGAGTTAGCTCCTTGGAAAGAACCCTGGGAGATGCTAAGAAAACACTGACTCCAAGAAGCATGGAGAGATCAGTTGTCCCCAAACCCCAACTTGGGACAATTCCAAAGGTTCATCAAATCTCTAGAGTCCCCATAGGGTCAAACTGAGGCCTTTGCTGGAACTGCAGAGTAACTCAGCTTCTTTTTTTTGCCAAATCCTACTTTCTTCCCCTCTGTTTCACAGGCCTTAAGAGGAATTCCCAATAAACTTTGTGCATTGTGATTTTTATCTCAGCATTTGCTGCCAAGAAAACTTAGCCTGCTACAGACACCACCACTCTTGGTGGGGCTGAAGATCCTAGAGTGTAGATGCTGGATATTTACTCCATAGAAGTCTCCATACATCAGCGTTAGAAGAACAATTGATTTGCCCAGAGAAAATTGGTCATGCTGCCAAGTCCAGATTCAGATACGTCTGTCTTCAAAGCCATTTTCTTGAAAGCCATTTGTATACTGCTGTGTTTTCCTATTTAATACATATTTTTATGATTGATCTGTTGGCAAAGTGTCTAAATTTACAGGCAGAGAAAATCAAGCTGATAGACATCAATTGCAGCATGTGGTTGGAAACAGTTGGAACACGATATATAAGATGAGCTAAGTGTCTGTGATTCATTCATCCATTCTCTGATTTATTCATTTAACAAACTTTTATCAAGTTCTTACTCTGTGCCAGCCCTAGGCTAGCTGCTGAGGATACATCAAGAAATGAAGCCTAGATTCTGATTTCCAAAGTGCATGGTCCAGCAGGAGATTCATAAATCATTTAAAGGCTGATAAAGAATGGTTCGCTTCCACTTACATTCCACGGGAATAGCTGAGCACTATTTCTTGAAGACAGAAGCCCACAGCGCTACAGTGCCCCTCAGGGTCAGTAAAATGCTGAAATCATCTGGTATAGAACTGGCAATAAAACTGATAACCCTGTCTTTCCTTGTACAGCTCACTCTGACGTGAGCCAAATACCATGTGCAGGCCTACATCCCATATTAAAGAAACTACAACCAGTGCTTCTTAATGTGATAGCACAGGTAGGTTTGGCCTAAGGCAACTTTTGGTTGAAGCAGCATATGGTGACAACATTGTCCTGTTAATTTCCTCCTTTGGTGATGATTTCCAGTGCCAAGCAGGATGAGAGGCAGGGCCCCTCCGCTAATATAGAAACTAGACTATGGTGTTGAAAGAAAGTGGCATGCAGTGCCACAATGAACTAGTGAACAAGGGGTGCTAGTGAACATATGGCCATGGTGGTGCATGGAAATGTCATCAGTTTTTGTTTTTTTCCTTTTCCTTCCCCCATCATTGGTCACCAGTAATCTATATCTGCCATTCTACTTAGTGGGCACATGCCAGAGCTTCCAGTGTTAAGAAATCCCTAAATAAAGGGCAAACACAGTGAAAGTTCATCAAGATGAGGAGGTGAAGAATTATGTAGCCATCCCTCAAGGATTGGTTCCAGGACCTCCCAAGGATACCAAAATTCAAAGATGCTCAAGTCCCTGATGTTAAATGGTGTGGTATTTGCATAGAACCTATACACATACACCATATACTTTAAATCATTTCTAGATTACTTAAAATTCTGAATACAAAGCAAATGCTATAGAAATAGTTGTTATGAATTGTGTTGTTTAGGAAATAATGACATAAAAAAGTCTGTACATGTTCAGTAAAGATGCAGTTCTTTGATCTGTTGTTGTTTGAATGAATGGATGCGGAACTCACGGATATTGAGGGCTGACTATAGGAAGAGAAGGGAGAAGGAGAAGAAGACATTTAATAATTAACCAACAAATGAGTACCGCATTGTTTTCCATTCCAGAACCTGTGGCCCTGAGTAGCCAGAGAGGATGTGATTCAGTGCATGGGTGGCAGGGTTGGTCTTAGATCCAGTGTCAGGAGGAGATGGGTGTATAACACGATGGCGGGACAGTAATGGAGGTGTGGTGGAAGGGATGAAGGGGTTTTCCTACCAACAAGGCTGTCCAGTGCCTTTATTTGTCAGTCAAAGCCTTTCTCCAGCTAATGTCAATTTGCATTTCCATGTATCTTACCTTGTCCAAACTTTATCCTACATGACCCAGCCAGGCCTTCAGTGGCAGATGTTACACATAAAGTTCCTTTTGCCCAAAGAGTCTCCTGTGTCCTCTAAGTAGCAAATCCTCCCCACAGCCTGCACAATGGCTATCACCTATCTTGCTTCCTCTGACGTGCCTGGACAGTCAATCCTTCTGCCCTGTGGGCTTCTTTGTTACTTGGTTTACTCGTCTGTTGAAGCTACCTGTGCACAAAGGTGGAGCCTCACTCATTGCTCAATCAGTAGCTCCCAGCGTAGAGCTCAGTGTTGGCCAGTCATTCCAGAGACCACTGGGAATGAATGATTGTTAGAAGGAATTAATGAGTGAGCATCTCATCGTGCCACTGATCTAGCTCTTGATGGACTCATCAATGAAAGGACTGCACAGAGACTGGTGGATGAGATTAGTGGCTCTCACTGGGGATGCCCACCAGTGGAACCAGAGGGAATTTGGGGAAGTCTGGGCTCACTTAGAATTAGAAGAATCAGCCTCTCTGGGTATTTTTAGGGGACAGTGGGATGCCACCCTCTGTGTTAGGAATCAATGTCTGGGCAGGTCTCTCGAGGTCCTTTCATTTTGTACATCTAATGAATTCTATTTTGTTCTGTGGGTTTCAGCCTGAAAAAGTGGTGCTCTGATACCAGGATGCATTGAGCCTTCCCTGAGCGGCTGCCCCAATTAGCCTGAGCAGTGAAATGCAAATCCCCGAGATGTTTTGCATTTTTTCTGGCATGATCCTTACCACAGCCTGCTCAGTGTTGTCTTTGTTTGTGTTAAGAGCTGAATCCCAGCTGTTTAGGAGTCTCAACAGCCAGGGGCTGATGTACTCATTTCTGTTTCTCCTGCAGACCTAGTTAGTAACTGACTCACAATGTGTCCTCTGCCCACTTTTTGTTTGCTTTTTTTTCTCATTGAAATGAAATTGAATTCATCTGGGTAGTGCCCTCCTACCCTTAGTTACAATTTTGACCTTTAGAAGTATAATCAGTTGTGTACAAATTTTCAAATTAACAAATTAACCATTTATCTGGAAAGGTTTTACAGCCCAGAAGCTCCAGGTAAATGCTACACTGTTACTGGCACCCAGGCTGGAGTGCCGTGGCGCAATCATAGCTCACTGCAGCCTTGAACTCCTGGGCTCAAGGGATCCTCCTGCCTCAGCATCCCGAGTAGCTAGGACTACAGGCATGTGTCACTATTCCTGGTTAAGTTTCTAATTTTTTGGTAGAGGTATATTTTCACTATTTTAATCCCACGTTGGTCTCAAACTCTTGGCCTCAAGCAATCCTCCTGCCTTGGACTCCCAAAGTGCTGAGATTACAGGCATGAGCCAGTGTGCCTGGCCACGCAACCTGATTTTTTGTGGAAGTGAGCACAGCACTCCCAGTAGCCTGCAGTCACCGCTGGGCAGTGGGGCACAAGCCAGGGGAAGTAATCCCATTCTCTGAGCACCATGCTGGGTGCTTCCCCACCATCAGCCTGAAAGGAGGGTGCTAATGGCTCTCCTCTCATAGATGAAGAATTTGAGGCTCGGGGATGAAGGTCACTCCTGCTTAACATGTGTTCTGGTGATGAGAAAGCCACCTCTTTGTAGAGAATCCCTCCCCCTTGGCCTCATCCTCAAGGCCTTTGACTTCCAAGTAGCTACCTGGTCCTATTGAGAGAAGGTTGTCTTTGGATTGCTAAGGGTCCTGGGATGGTGAGAGAAGTACACACTTGGAAAAGGATCTACAGACACCTCCTGAAAATGAGCCAGAAAGAGCCCTCCATGCAATCGGAGAAGGACGAATCCATCATGGAAGAAGCTAGCTCAGTTTTCCTTCAGTTTCAGCTCCTGACAGTCCCTGCATTCAGTGCTGCACTCTAGATTTACCCAGAGGCTGTGGTTCTCCCTCACATCCAACTCTTTCTCCATCCAGACTTTGCTCACCCTGTTTCCTCTTCCTGGCAAGGCCTCCTGATATCTTTGGCTCTTTCTGGCTGGTGCCTCTTCACACTGTAGCAGATGCTGCTGGCGCCTGGTCTCAGCTCGCCCGGGCCACTTCCAGGTTCCCCTGCAGCAGCCACCTAGCGTCCAGCCTCCACCTCCTCATGCCTCTGCTCCTCTGCCTAAGGTCTTCATTTGGCAGAAGCCAGCTGATATGCTTTGGCTCTGTCCCCAACCAAATCTCATCTCGAATTGTGGCTCCCATAATTCCCACATGCTGTGGCAGGGGCCTGGTGGGAGGTAATTGAATCACGGGGACAGGTCTTTTCCTTGCTGTTCTGGTGATAGTGAGTAAGTCTCATGAGATCTGAAGGTTTTATAAAGGGGAGTTCCCCTGCACAAGCTGTCTTGCCTGTTGCCATGTAAGACATGACTTTGCTTCTCCTTCACCTTCTGCCATGATTGTGGGGCCTCCCCAGCCACACGGAACTCTGAGTCCATTAAACCTCTTTTCTTTATAAATTACCCAGTCTCGGGTATGTCTTAATTAGCAGTGTGAGAACAGACCAATACACCAGCTCAGCACTGTACAGGGCAGGTGGAAAATGCCAGAGATTTGGCACCCTCAGGGCAGTCCTCAGCCAGCAAAGGAAGAGAATGTGTGTAGAAATGACCTGGCTTCCTGTCCCCGGAGGGGACAATGCTAAGATGCCTTCTACAAAATTGCCACCTGTTGCCTAGAGGGTCACCTACCCTTTGAGGCCCCTTTCTCGGCTTTTGTTCTTTCTGATTTATGTTCCCTCTCATTCACTTTTGCTTCCAGGGATCACCTCCCACGTAAGCTACCTGCACCAAGTCCTGGTCTCAGGGTCAGCTTGGGGTGGGGGGCGGGGGGCAGGGGGCGGGGGGTGCAGGGAGAGAGTACTAAGACTATAATAAATAATAGCACGTTGTATATTTCAAAATTGCTAAAAGAGTGGATTGTAAATGTGTTCACCACAAAAACATAAGTATATGAGATGATGGATTTGTTAATTAGCATGATCCGATCATCCCACAGTGTGAGTATATATCACAACATACAATCATTATTTGTCAATTAAAAATAAAATTAAAAGAAGATACTCATTAAGGTCCATTCACACCTTATCTGGTGACCCCATCCCAGGTGAGAGCTGGTGAGGGTCTCCTCCTCAGAGGGCCCAGGAATCTGTGGTTTCCCCTGTCCCAGCACAGAGCAGGATGGAGTGCGATGGTCTCTTCACTTCTCTGTCTCCCCCAGTAGGCCATGGGTTCCTGGAGGGCAGGAGCTCTGTCGTGTGAGCTTTAGACTCCAGTGCCTAGCAGATAGGAGATTCTCAGTGTTTACTTTTCAGCTCAGTAATTCACCATGTGGCTCAGTTTCTCCATTTATGAGCTTGCCTCTAGGGCCCCGGACCTTGTGAGTCTTCATGAGGACAGGATGTGGGGCAGGCCAGTTGTCACCTGGGGCTCCTGCCACCAGGCAAGGTCCCGATATAACTATGGTTATAGTTGCGGTGTGGGGCAAGGGCTCCCCAACTCCAGATGAGCAGATTTGGGTCAATTTCTTAATATTTTTTAAGGGCTGTGATGTATCTTGGCTGTAAATGGTCTTTTCTGCACCTGGGGCATTTTCTTTTAGAAATACTGCCTTGGAAGTCAGATTAAGATGCGTTTAAATGGAACATTTAATGATTGTTTTAAAACAATCCAGGTCATAGCATACAAACACACACACACTGATTCTGTGCTCTGTATCCTACGGCCTAGAACCAAGACTTGCTGAGTGAGTCCTCACCCTCCAGCTTAGAGGAAACAGGTGAGGACGTGGCCACCACAAAACAAGAGGACAGGGCAGGGCAGAACAGAACGGAGGGCGCCTTGTCCCACTGCACTGCACTCCAGGGCTCCTACAACCCATTCAAATATGAACAGTAAGTCGCTCACCAAGGGCTGGATCGGCCACTGTTCCCAGCTCCCACCCAAACATTCCTCTACAAGTATTTCCTCTTAGAGAAAAAATCAAAAACACCTGTAACTGGATGAGGGGAAATGAGTGTAGATTTCAGACTAAACCAATTCAGACCCTATCATCTTCCCAGACTCTCCAATCTGGCAAAGCCCTTTGAGAGTATTTCTGTGAAACCCACTTTTCTTAATATTTATTGTCCCCAGATCTCCCCTTTGGAATACCATCAGACCTGCAGTTTCTTTCCTTGGGGAAAGGCAGGACGCACGCACCCAGCAATCAGACATATCCTGAGGGATGCCTGGATCTCCTGAAACCTAGTGGGTCCTGAATGGAGCTACCTCCAGATGAGAAGTGCAGGCCAAGGCTCTGGGAAGGAAGGGGCCTGGCCACTCACACATCTAAGTCAGCGGGAGGCTTAGACATGAAGCCAGGAAGCCTGGTGCCTATCTCATCAGACAGAGAAAGATCAGTTAATTCACCAACAACACAACCATTGATATTTAATGTGGTGTCCAGGTTCAGGGCCAATTGTATATATTTTTTTTGAGACAGGGTCTTGCTATGTTGCCCAGGTTGGAGTGCAGTGGTGCAATCACAGCTCACTGCAGCCTTGACGTCCCAGACTCAAGTGATCCTCCCACCTCAACCCTTCCAAGTAGCTGGAACTACAGGTGTGCACCACCATGCCTGGCTAATTTTTGTATTTTTTTTTTGGTATTGTTATTATCATTATTATTTTTTGTGGAGACAGGGTTTAACTATGTTACCCAGGCTGGTCTCAAACTCCTGAGCTCAAGCAATCAGCCAGTCTCGGCCCCACAAAGTGCTGGGATTACAGACGTGAGCCACCAGGCCCAGCTGTATTTTTAAAATAGTCTTTTTTTTTTTTGAGCTGTAATTTATTTACAGTGAAATGTAGCTATTTAACATGTACAATTCAATGATTTTATAGTGTAGAATTGTGTTCACTAAAACAGTGATAGTGATAGTGACTGTCACTAAAAATTTAGTGTAGATTTTTTGTAGAATTGAAGAAAAACTTCATGCCCACTAACTGTCACTCCCCATTCTTACCTCTACCCTAGGTAAACACTAATTTACTTTCTCTCTGTAGATTTGCCTTTTCTGAACATTTCATAGCAAAGAAATCACACAATATGTGTTATTTTGTGCTGGGCTTCTTCCACTTAGCATCATGTTTTTGAGGTTTATCCATGTTGTAGGGCACAGTAGTACTTTGTTCCTTTTTTATTGCTGAATTATAGACCCAGGGCCAATTGTTTGAAGTGGTAGCGTGTGTGTGTGTGTGCGTGTGTGTGCATATGAGCATGTGTGTGCATGTGTGTGTGTGTGCATGTAGAAGAGACACGAGGAGTTGAGGTCCTGTGGGGAGGACTGGCTGGGTTTCTATATCACAACCTGTTTTAGTGTCTATCCATTTTTAACGGTGAGATGACCCATATGCAGGGGCTCCAAGTTAGCTGGAGAGGACAGGGCGAGTATCTGGTGGTTCTTTCTACTTTAGAGGCAAGGGCTGGCTAAGTCTGCCTTTTTCCTCCTTACCGAGTCCTTGGCACATTTCTTCTGAAAACAACAGGGATTTTTGGTTGTTTAATGTATTAGTTCATTCTCACATTGCTATAAAGAGCTACCTGAGACTGGGTAATTTATAAAGAAAAGAGGTTTAATTGACTCACAGCTCTGCACGCTGTACAGGAAACATGGCTAGGGAGGCCTCAATAAACTTACAAATATGTTGGAAGGTGAAGGGGACGCAGGTACATCTTATATGGCCAGCACAGGAGGAAGAGGGCAAAGGGGGAGGTGCTATACATTTGTAAACAAGCAGATCTTGTGAGAACTCACTGTCACAAGAACAGCAAGGGGGAAGTCCACCCCCATGATCCAATCACCTACCACCAGGCCCCTCCTCCAACACTGAGGATTATAATTCAACATGAGATTTGGGTAGGGACACAAATCCAAACCATATCATTCAAGCTGTAGGACTGTGGGATCTTCTCCCCCCACAAAGCTATACTTCTTTTGTGCTTGACTCATCTGAATTCAAAATCTTGAATATCTTTATTCTCATCCCAGACTCAAGGAAAGAGATCCTCATGATACTCTTCCCTTTGATGTAGGGTCTGGGGTGGAGTTGATGGGGTGATTGGCTGGGCTATTGGTGGTGGGTTATTGACGGGGCAATTGGCAAGGCCAGGCATCCCATAGGCAGCCTTGAGGGGATGTATGTGTTTTATGTGTTATCCTTCCTGACCCAGGTTCAGCCTGAACCTTGGCTGAGAGCAAGGCAGAGTTGGAGCACAAGGAGGTGCCCAGGAGGACACTGGAAGGCTGGAGCCCATCCCAAAGATAGGCTTTGTAGAGCCCAGAGAGCACCATGTTCCAGGGTCCTCCCAAACGGTCTTCAGATTACCAAGGACTGTTACGTGGGAGAAAGTATCTGCACTCCATGAGCTTCCAGTGCGCTGGACAAACACCAGTGTTCCTGAATCATAGCTTGTGGACAACCAGAGGGGGCTGTGGCATCATGAGCCACTGGAAAAGGGACTCGGGTCTGGCTAGTGTGCCAGTCCCGACAGGTGATTCAGATCCCAATTAGGAATTTAAGTATAATCCTGGCCCTGTCAACTGGGAAGCCGTGGCTTGGGCTGGGAAGGAGGGGGCTGTATTCATGCCTTAAGCTCACTTCTGCTATGTAGACACCAGGCTGAGGGCATGGAGACACTAGGGTTCTGCCTGTCTGTGGTAGCCACTGACTTATGAAATGGGCATGGCTGACCCTTCTTGGGCAGGGCTCCTGGGTCTACCATTGAGTGAGCTGAAGGAAGTTAGGGTTAATTTCTTTTTTGTCACTCTAAGTATCTTCCCATTTCCCTAAGCTCTGGGCTTTGGGGTTAAACTACTGGGGTTAAGTAATAAGAAAGGAGTAAATTCATGAGTCATTCTCATGTCTTTCTGTTGTCCTCAGCTCTATTAGTCCCCAGTAAGTCCTCCTTAATATTCCCAGCATTATTGAGGCAGTTTAATGGCTCCTATATTTAAAAGGGACAGTGAACTTGCCTTACAATCATTCTTATAAGATCCTTTATGAATAGCAACAATGTTCACATTACGATTTTACATTCCGCTTTAATAAGAATGGAATTGCCATGGGCGATTCTGAATGAGCTGGTCTTGGCTTCTAATTGCTGTAGGTCTTCTGGCAGCATCCTGCTCTATTTCCTGGCTCTTCACTAGATTAAATTAACTTTCCTCACAGTTCAGCCCTTAACCCTTCTTTGGGCTAGCAATCTGGAGAGACAGATCAAAAGATTACAGAATTTTTGGCACTCAAGGGTCCCCCTGACCCCAACAAAGTGCAGAAATCTTCAAAATGGCAGAACAGACCTATGGATGGTCCAATTTCAACTTGAATCTACCAAGGATCGGTCCCCTGTTTTAGCCCCAGATGGTTCTTTTGCTGAGTAGCTCCAGAGAACTCCCCTTAACACTGAGCAGAGTGGACCAGAGAAAAGTGGTTTGGGAGACAAACAGATCTGTGGTGAGTCTGACTATATCTATAACATTAAGTAGATTATTTCGTTTCTCTGTGTTTCAGCTTTACCATTGGTAAAATGCACATAATGAAGTTGACCTCAAGTTGTATGCAGACTTAGCTGTGATAATAGATGGCAATGCTGAGCATGGAACAGGTGCTTAACAAGCTATTAATTATATTTGTGAGTAATAGTAACGCCCTTGCAGGTACTAAAGACAGACTTCTTCAAGATCTATTCCAAACCACTTCAAACTCACCTTTACAAGAAAGGCTAGAAAGCTCAAACTAAAACAAAATTAAAGAAAGCTGAGATTCCCTGTTCTCTCCTGCATCCAGAGTTCTGTGTGTGTCTCAGCTTCTGCCAGAGATTGGAGCAGCAGTGGGAAAGTGGAGGTGATGGCCTCGATGGGATAACTGGATCTTTCTGGCGGGAGTGGTGTCTGCGTTTCCTGGAGTAGTCCCTGTAGAGTTTCTAGCATCTGGTTCCCAAGCACCACAGAAGCTAAGTGGAGCCCCAGTATGGGATTCTCCACTGGAGTCTCAGCTATGGTTAAGCATCTTTCCTGCCTACATTGTTCCTGGGCATGTAGAATCTAAGTCTGATTTCCTGACTCTTCCAGAGATGCTGTGAGCTAAGTCTTTAATAAATTATTTGTTGTCTACATTAGCTTGAATCAATTCTTCTTTTTAAAATCTGTAGCCTAAAACCATGATCAATGTAATTGCTTGTAACAATTCCTCCACTTCTAAGAGCTGTCTAAAATGCTTTTCTAAATTTTTTTTTAATTTTTTGAGACAGAGTCTTGCTCTGTCACCCAGGCTGGAGTGCAGTGGCTCGATCTCGGCTCACTGCAAACTCTGCCTCCCAGGTTCAAGTGATTCTCTTGCCTCAGCCTCCAGAGTAGCTGGGATCACAGGTGCCTGCCACCATGCCCAGCTAATTTTTGTATTTTTAGTAGAGACGGGGTTTTGCCATGTTGGCCAGGCTAGTCTCAAACACTTGACCTCAGGTGATCCACCCCCATTGCCCTCCCAAAGTGTTGGGATTACAGGCGTGAGCCACCACGCCTGGCCTAAAATGCTATTTGGAGCAGCACAGAACACACCTTTGTGCAGAGAGCCAGCAACGAAAAGATCTCAACAGCTCATTAATCTGGGCACTTTATTTTACAGAGAGGAAAACCAAGGGCCAGTAGTGAACAGTAACTCTCCCAGAGCTCAGTGTCTAGAGTATTGAGCATTTGCTCCCACTGTGCTGGGCTGTGTACTCAGTCCTGTATTTGTCATCTCTTGTAATTCTTTCTAGAGTCCTGAGGTGTAGACTTTATCATCTCTTTACAGGAAGGAAGTAAGGCTCAGAAAGCATATGTAACTTTCCCAAGAAGTCAAACAGATATTATCAAGCAGAGCTGAAACTTTGGCATGGAACTAATGCCAAAGCCCATACTTTTACCCTGACCGTGTGTCTGTCTTTGATGACATGGATTTTCATATCACCCCTTCATAATCCTAAATAACTTGGAGTGATTTTAAGGTGATTAGAAAGGGAATGTAAAATGGCATTGGTGCCTCTTCTGCACCCAGTGGTGCTCTCTGGGTGCTGAAACAAAGGCAATGTTGTGCAAATGTTAATTCTCTGAGACTAGATGAAGGCTTCACTGTCAAGGACAAATGTAGGTTCACTATGAGCACAGAGAATGGCTACCTTCATGGAACAAATAGTATCTTCTATGCATGTAGAGGAAGGACTCCTGCCATTCCTTCCCACCCTTTCACCTTCTTCCCACTATCCAACCAACTCCCTTATATAGGAGGACAGTTGCTAATATAATGGATCTGGTCTTGTGACTTGGATTGGACCACATTTTACCAGTGCCTGAACAGGGACTTTCTGTTCAGGGGCCTTGGTGAGATCTTTCTCTCTCTCTCTCTCTCTTTCCTTCATCTCTCTGATTGCAACAGTACAGGTCATGAATTCATGAGAAACGACAGGGGTGCTGAATACCATTCATGTTTGTAGAACTACAAGTAGATTCAGATGACTGAGAGTGTGGTGTATTATAGAAGGAGACGGCCAGAAGGTGGAGCAGATCATATGGAGCTCTGAGTAGCTTTAAGGCACCCAGGTGTTCAATCCCTGCTACCCAGCCAAACCCCATATGTAACTAAAACTACATGGAAGTCCTACTTCAACTTCTCCTTACATTGCCCTAGCTTCTCTCTACCTTCCTTCCTCTCCAGTCTCTGATTCCCTTTTGATGCCTTTTCCCTTCAAATACACTTAGCATGGTGATTTTAATGGGCTTTCACTCAGACCCAACTATCAAAGGTAGATGAACCCTGTAGACCTATATCCTACTCCCATTCCAGAATGTCACACAAACAAAACACCTACTTTAACCAGAGTCCATGCCTGTAGCTTTCCTATCATGATAACTTTTGATGGTCTGAGCATCCAGTGAGTTAGTAGTCATCAGCCTCTTTAATAGGTTCGGGAGGCCCAGAGAGACTTGGCAAAACGGCCAGGGTTGCTCAAAGTCTTAGTAGCAGAGCCCAAAATCTTGACAGTTGTGACCCTAATGATGGTGCTCCTACTGGGCTGGGGGTTTATTTTATCTTCCTCATCCTTGGCCTTAGCCAAATGCTCCTGAAATCTATGGCAATGTCCTGCTGAACTTGGCCCCACAGAATAAGTCAGGTCTGGTCCTGGGCTTGGTTATCTTTCCTCTTGTGGCCCTGAGCCCCCTCATGTTGCTGGAGAGCTCTAAAGAACAGCATGAAAAACCGAGGTTGCTGTTAGTGGGTGGGAATTTAATGGGTTTGGTTGGTTGGTAGATGATAGCAGAAGCCTTGCTGGAGGACCTTGCTTCTGCTTTCCTTAGTTTCCTTACCTGTACAGTGAGGAAGCTGGGCACACAGCCTGGCTTAGCTCTCATTGCTCATGGGTCTTCAGTCCAAGAAATGGAAGGCCAAAAAAAGGAAAAAGAAGTCCGGCAGGAAGGCCAGTTCCTGCTTCCCTGGGTCCGTCCCTGAGCTTCGGCCATGCGGTTTCTGAGCTGATGAGGGCCAGAGGCCAACATGAATCTATGTGTCATCTCATGGGAAAATAAGATGGGTTGGTGGAGGTGGCACAGACGGTATGTTGAAAGAATTCTGAGGCTACTCTTGAGCTTAGCAGGGAAAGAATTCTTGACATGATTCATACTGCCTACAATGAGGGCAGGATTTGGAGGTGGTGGCAGGCATGCCACAAGCAGCCATCTCTAGCCAGTGGTAGAATCAGCTCATCAGCTGTGGAGGAAAGAATGACTTTATTCCCAATGGCCTTGAATCAGTTTTTCCGGAAGTGAGCTCTAGGTCTCCTTTCATCCTCAAACCATATTTCATGAACAGATATCATGATTCTTATTTTATATACAAGTAAATCAATGCTCAAAGAGGTTGGGCAACTTGCCCAAGGCCACTCAGCTAGGACATGATGTATCTAGGATTCAAATCCAGATCTGTCTAATTCCAGTCTGTTCTCTTTCCATGCATTGGTACATTCTGCTCCTTATGTTTCCTCTCTGGCAAGGGCTGAATTAAAGTTTTATAAGTATGCATGCATTTTTTTCAAAAGACTGTCAACAAATGAGAAGTTGAAATAATCTTTAAAAAAGATTTCTCAGCTCAAGACTAAAAATCCTGATTTGAAAAATTGAAGTCATAGAACAGTTGCAGAGGCAGTCATTAGGTCCTTCAAAATCTCCTAAACTTGAGAGGGAACAGCTAGTGAGAGCTAATAGAGATGCTTGCAAAGGTGACCTCAGGCCTTTCCAGAGATTAGCCCAAAGCAGATAAGGATAAAATACTTTCATTAAGGCAATTAGAGCTAGCATGAGAGGAATGTTCCCAGGAGACATCACTTCTGGGACACTTTAGCTATAAGCCCCAGGTGTTTGACAGCCACAGTACCTTAAAGCAGAGAAAGAGCTAGGTCTATTTCTAACTGCGAAAGCAGGAAAACCCTCCATTGGGTTCAGCAAAGAGTTCATCCATGGGTGGTCTATTCTGATATCAGATGTAAATTTTTTTGTATTCCTTCTCAATGTCTGATTTATCCAGCGGCATATCACATGACTAAACACAAAGCGAGTAGAGATGAGAGAGTTACCAAGTGACGCCCAAGGGTTGATAGACTTGAGGCCATTCTCTGAAATCATAGAACTCTTTAGGAGCTATTATACTGATATCTGTTTTTAGATACAATCTGGGCATGGTAGGTGATAGCCATGAGAGATGGGGGCTAGATGATGGGGGCCTTTGAGTAAATTTCGAACTTGCATAGCATGGTAACTATAGTTAATAATAATGTATATTTTGAAATCACTAGGAGAGTAAATTTCAAATGTTCTCACTACAAACAATAAGTGGTCAGGTGCAGTGGCTCATGTCTGTAATCCCAGAACTTTGGGAGGCCGAGGGGAGTGAATTCTGGCCTGCAGGTAGTCTCCACCATACTTCTTGGGCTTTCTTCTTGGTGTGCTAAGATAATTGGACTTTATCTTATGGGCACTGTCTTCAAACATTTTGAAGGGGTAGATTGATATCATCAGAATGGCATTGCAAATGGCCAAACCAGTGAAGTGTGGAATGTGGACAGAGGGAAACCAGGCTGGAGGAAGGGAGATAGTCAAAAAGTAGGTGGAAAAGTGTCTGGTTTCCCATTTTACTGTTTCCATGAGGGAAGAAATTACACCTGATTTACCTATTTGTATATCCCTAGAGCTAAGGATAGTGTCTGCCACCTAGCAGGCTGTATTAGTCAGCTTGCAGACTGCTATAAAGAACTATATGAGACTGGGTAATTTATAAAGAAAAGAGGTTTAATTGACTCACAGTTTCACATGGCTAGGGAGGCCTCAGGAAACTTATAATCATGACGGAAGGCACAGGGGAAGCAAGGCGTGTCTTACATGGTGGTAGGGGAGAGAAGTAGACTTTTAAACCATCAAAGCTCATGAGAATTCACCCACTATCACAAGAACAGCATGGGGGAAACCACCCCTATAATCTAATTACCTCCCACCAGGTCCTTCCCTAGACACATGGGGATTACAATTTGAGATGAGATTTGGGTGGGGATACAGAGCCAAACCATGACACAGGCCCAAAATAAGTATTTGTTAAATGATTGAATGATGTGATTTCAGTAATCCTATTGGGAAAAGAGAGTAAAGTCTTCACCAAATTCTTAATAAAGTGAACTGAGAGGAGAGGATGGATTTGAGAAATGGGATAAAGTTGGGAGACTTTGGTAATGGATAAAAGTGGGATGTGGGGGCAAAAAAGAGTGTTAGAAGCCTGCAGTTTTCTGGCTTGGGGACTTGGGGACTCTCACTGAGTGTGATGGAAACAGATTTGGGGAGATGGTGGGTCAGGGTGAGGTTGGGATGCCCTTGAAACATGCATGGGGGCATATTCTCATATCACTGAGCAGCCAACTTTCTCCTCTGCACTGTCCCTTTAGCATGCACTGTTCTCTTCAAACCCGAATCCCTTCCTTCCCTTTCATACAGTTAACTCTCCTGCGCTTTGGACCCAGCTCTACCTCACTTCTCCAGTGAAGACTTTCCTAGACCCAGCTAGGCTAGTCAGATTCCCAGGCTCTAGTAGACTGCCTCCTTCTCTTCTAGCTGTAGATCTCAATTGGCAATGGGCCCCTTATGTGTGGTTCATGGATTAATGTCTACCTCCCCTTTTAGAGAGGGTCAGCTCCATAAGTACCAGGAGCATGTCTCTTTGGTAGTCACCACTTACTCCCAGTAATAAACACCATGCCTGGCACATGGTAAGGGCTGAAAAAAATATTCATTGAATAAACGATCAAATGAATGAGTGTCTGTATAAACAAACGAATGCATGTACAGCTGTCATAGCTCTATCTCTTAACACTGAGTCCCAATTAGCTTTCCCGATGGAATCAAAGAGGCAGTTTTGCAGAGCTGGAATAACATGAGTTTCTGGATTTGAATTGATGTGCCTGCAACACAGTAGGTGCTTGGTAAATGCTCACTGAATTATTCCAAGCTTTTCTGATCATCTCATCTGAACATCTTTAGGCAAGAAATACAGTGTTTTGAAACTTTGACTTCATTTACCCATATGAGGATAAAGACATCTATCTCAGTTTTTGAAAAATGAGAATTTGGTGAGATTACCTATGTCAATACCAGGCACATAGTAGACACTCATTAAATGTTTATGATCAACAACTGAGTGAATCATGTAATAAAAATCCCCAAGAGTTTACAGGGACCAATCAATAAAATAAATGAGTGCAGCATCAAGAAAATCCAGGTCCTTCCACACACAAAAGGACACACACACACACACACACACACACGCACACACGCACATAGCCCTGACCCCATATCTTCCCTCTGTATTTTCTATCAGCTTTCTGCAGCTGGTCAAACTCCTAGAAAGGGGTTAGCTTTCGTGCTGTGAAGAGTTTCCAAATATTTTAAGACATGACTCAAACACAGTGAAGTGAGTGAGTTTCTGAATGTGTGTATGTGCTCAATGGCAATGTCCACTGCATGGCGGACACTCGATACCCGCCTACTTCTTTTCTTTTTCATTTTCCCCTGTCTTCTCAGCTCTTTGCACAGAGCTTAACACATAGTAGGTGCTCCGTGAAAGTTTGAGCCAAAGATAAGGGAAAGAAGAAAAGAAGGGAGGGAAGGGGGTGGTATAAACATGTGTTCATGTTTTCCTTTCTTTCCAGGCACATTATTGCCAACAGACATGAATTGAAGGAGAGAGTGGAACAGGTTGGAGCTGTCAGAGAGGGCAGGCTCATTGTCTGGAGATGCCTAGCACCTTTATGTATGATTAATGCCACGTGGAGCCCCCAGTGTGTCTTGAATTTGCGGGCTCCATGTTGCCCACTTGTGCCTAATGTTCACCCTGCTGCTGTTGTTAAATCACCAGGAGATCCTGGCCACTTCCCTGTGACTTCCCTGACTCTGTTTCTGGATGCCTGGATTTGGTGATTCTCTAACAAGTGTAAGAAGAGTAGTAACAGCTCTTTCCATTGTACAGCACTCTAGAGTTACAGATCTCCCTATAGACCACTCTCTCTTCAGCCGCCTTCTAGACATCTCAGCAGGTGCAACATGGATCTCACGATCTTGCAGGCTTCTGCTTAGACCCTTCTCCTGCATCATTCAACTTGTCAACTGGTAGAGTGTGAGTCACCCTAGAAGCCCCAAATCAGTTGGTGTTGAACCTACCAGCATTCAGATCCATCTCAACCCCTTACCAAATGTGTGACCTTGAGTAAATTACATAACTTCTCTTAGCCCCAAGTTTTCTCATCTGCAAAAATGGAAAAGAATGAACCTTATTAATAGTTGTTCACAGGGATGGTAAAAGGTCATGCTTGCAAAAATGTCAGCTTAGTGTAGACAAGATAATTAATACATGAGTCTTTTCATACCTTTGCTCATCCATGTCACTTCTCAGAAATTAATAAATCATCACAGAATGGCCACTTTTCCTTGCATTATTTTAAGTCTTAAACCTCAGTCAGCATCTGCATCATGAGAGGCACAATTTAAAATGCAGGTTCTCAGCCCTGCTTTTTAAGATGCGACTGCCTTCATTCTGCAGGGCCCAGGAGTCTGCATTTATAAAGAGGGGCCTGTGATGTTGTAAAGGCTGCCTCTTGAAAAAAACCTTGTTTTCAGTAAAGATCTGTGGTTTAATTGGAGCTCACTCGTTCCCTAGCTGACTGGCTTGAGGGTTTGTGGAGTAGAGGAAAAAGAAAGAAGGGGGACTTAATAAAAGGTTGACGAGATTAGAGAGGGAGGGTCCCTGCACGGTTGTCTCTCACTGGATGGGAAAGGTTGACAAAGCCTCTGTCTCTTGTTGCCCATAAAACCACTATTGTGCTTAAATTGGCAATGCTTAAGGAAAGAAGCATGCCGTTTTGGCTTCGCGTAGCTGTAATCATGGCTCTCCTAATTAAAGGCTGCTGGCGGAAGGCCGTCCTGGCATCTAAAAACTCCCTCTGGGGCAGCCACATTTCTAAATGCCAGTGGTTGGTTCCTTGAGCTCCGGGAAAGAGGAGCTCCCAGAGGGCTCCTGGGGAACTTTGTTCTGGAAGATTATTTGTATCTCCTAATCAGCATCAGAGAGTTGTAGGGGAGGGGTCCTCAACATCCTTGCCCCCTTCTCATCTCCCAGAGGTCTTTAAAGACTTAAGGGGTGCTGAGAGGGTAAATTGCTACCTTTCGCTCATCCTCTCTCCTTGCCTCCTCTCTCCTGCTTGGAATCAAAGGACAGTTCCTGGGATGGGAATCAAGTGACCCAGTAAGTGAACAGGAAGAGAGGGTCTTCACACACAAATCCCAAAGTTCAGATTCAAGGTCTGGTTTTCCCCCTCCTTTTAGCTATTTTGTTGATTTTTGGACATTGAAAAAGTAACTGCAAAGTCACTTCTTAAAATCTGGTGTTGCTGTTTTCAAACTAGGAGATGTCTTGCCTCCATTTCAATAGCACATGGAAATCATACCTTGTAGAGCTTAGGCGGAATCAGAAACAAATCATGCAAGGTGGCTGGCATAGCATGGTGGAATGATTTCATTTGCTGCCCATTTGAATGTTGTTTTACAACAGCTTCCAGAGAGAGACAGATAAGAGGAGAAGGTTTGGAAGTGAGAGAGCCGTGGGTTCAAATCCAATGCTCCATGTACCATAGTAAGGCAGCTGTCAGGAGGAGCCCACCCTCTCTGATTCTGACTCCCTGAGACTATGCACCAGTGCTGTAAACATCCAGCTCAGAGTTTTAGGTAGAAGTGAGTCATTCCTTCTTCTTGTAGAGCAAAACATCTCAGTAGTCCCCTAAAATATAAAAGTAACACATGAGAATATGTTTGTGTAGTTCATGCTGCTTGGCCTTCAGTTGCTGTGTAAAGTGAGGTCTCAGGAACACTGCTCTTCTTCTATTGGCTTGATGGGTTGCTCCTATCATAACCTGAGGCCCACTTTTTTTTTTTTTTTTTTTTTTGAGATGGAGTCTTGCTCTGTTGCCCAGGCTGGAGCTCAGTGGCATGATCTCGGCTCACTGTAACCTCCACCTCCCGGGTTCAACTGGTTCTCCTGCCTCAGTCTCCCAGGTAGCTGGAAATACAGGTGTGGGCCACCATGCCCGGCTAATTTTTGTATTTTTAGTAGAAACGGGGTTTTGCCATGTTGGCCAGGCTGGTCTCAAACTCCTGACCTCATGTGATCTGCTCACCTCAGCCTCTCAAAGTGCTGGGATTACAGGCGTGAACCACTGCACCCGGTCCCACTTTCAAGATTTCTAACCTTCTCCTTGGATGTCTCACTAGTGGTAAGATACTCCAGGGCTATTTTACTTCATTTATTGTATATTTGTATTCCAAGGCTCAAGGATTATAAGATATATATCTCATATATATATATACACATATTTTATATACATATATTCATGTACATATATATGAACGCATAGAACAAACAACATACATATATATGCATGTGCATATATAGGTTTCTATGCATAGAGAACACATGTAAGCATGTACATATTGACATGCTTCATATATAAGTGTGTGTATACATACACATGTAGTTATAAACACCCATGGCTACATTATCTACATACCTGTGCATGTACACACGTATGAACAATGTGTGCTTGGAAGTCCCAGATGTATGTCAGAGGTCATACTCTCAGTGGTCAGCAAGGGCTCCCAGGCCTTCTCACTGTATCTAGGTCATCACCCGTGGAGCCTCTGAGGCTGATGCCCCTGTTAGAGGTCACCTGTGGCATCCTGGCCTCCTGGCTTCTGCACAGCACCCTATCAGCCCACTACTTCGTCTGCTGCAGCCCACCTTGGGCCACGGTATTGGCGTGAGCAGTGCCCACTCGGTTGCTCCTGACTTTGGAGGAGGCCCAGCACAAAGCGGTTTGGGTGCTGAGCAATTAACAGGCAGGCTCTTCAGGTTCTTCAAGGACCTTTCCTCCCAAGCAGGCCAGGGGCAGGGTAAGGCTAGTCAGCATGCACTTTCCTGTTCCACCCTCAGGCCTGAGGTTGAGTCCCCTTGTAAGATGACCTCGCTCAGAGTCCTTCTGAAACCCCTCACTGCAGGGTGCCCTTAATTGTGCTGCATCAGCTCCAATTCCCTCCATACCCACACCAAGCCACAGGTCTCCACATAGGCCCCAGGTGTCTGAACCCTAAATTAAAATCTGGTGTTGCCCTTTTCCTAAAAGATACCTTGGCTCCATTTCAATAGCAAATGGAAGTCATATCTTGCAGAGATAAGGGGGAGAATAGAAACAAAGAACGCAAGGTGGCCAGCATAGCGTGTGGCGTGATGAATGAAGGGTGGCATTGCTGTCCTTGTGTCACAGCTGAAGAAACGGAGAGGTGAGTGAACTTGCCCGATGTCACCCAGCTGAGAACTGGGATACTGGAGTCAACCTCGAGTTTGCCCCTCTGACTTGGAAGCCCGTGGTCTTTCTTCTGCGGGGCCTCTTGGGGCAGCAGCAGAGCTGGGAGAGGCACTGGCTCTTTAGGCTCTGGGCCCAGTGTTCTTTCTACAGTACCAGGGCCTCTCTGAGTGAAAATCTGAAGACACAAGCTCAAAGCCTGCAGGGCTCAGGGAGCTGCCGGTGTTGGTGAACTGGCACTGGGGCCAGCTCCAGGAGGTGGGGGAGCCTGGCCAGCTGGAGGAGAACACCCCCCACCTAAAGGGGCATCTGCTCCTCTGCCCAGCCTGTGGTTCCCCTGGGAGTGAAGGCCAAGCGTTGCAAGATCTTAATGGAAGTCACACGTTGGAGATTTTAGGTAAAATTAGCCAAGGGCTAATTCCCAGCAGCTAATTCAAATTATGTGTGTGTGTGTGTGTGTGTGTGTGTGTGTGTATTCCTATTATACTAGCTAAACAAAACACATATGTTAGTAGGATCTTGTTGGCAAGCTGCCAATTTGCCTCCCCTGCTATAAACTGTTCTACAATTTAAGGGAGGTATTTTGGTTAATTTTTGTTTGTTTGTTTTGCAGATGAATCTGACAAACCTACCTCAGTTACCCCAGAACTCCTATGACCGGCTTTAAGCTCTGGTCAGGGAAACAGAGGCAAAAGCAGCCTGAGAATTACTGAGGAAGACTGGATGGAAACCAGGGTCAGGTGGGGCTCATGGCTTTTTGAACCCCTGAGTCTCCAGCTCACCTGTAGAGTGAGCTCTTTGGTTGAGCAAGACGCAAGCTTTGTATCCTCATCCATAGCCCAGGAAAGCACCAACTTATAAGGTCAAAGAGAAGGCTGCAGATTTGTGTCTGGAAAGAACCTAGGGTAGTTCCTGGGACAAATCAGACTCTAAATGGCAGCTGTAGGCCTGGCTGCTTGATTTATGTGTCCCAGCACAAGAAAGAAATGTGAGGTTGCTTCTTCAAAACTTGTTAAGAATTTCAGTACAGTGACAGAAAAGTATTAAATGGAGCCAGGAGCCCTTCTAAACACAGGCCTTGTGTGACTCTATAGCTTATATGCCCACAAAGCCAGCCCTGGGTGGCCATCATTATTAGCTAGCAGAGACAATATTTGTTGAGCAATTACTGTGTGCTGGGCACCATGCTAAGTGCTTGCCATGGTTTTATGTAATCCTTGCTATAGCCTTAAGCATGGATATAGCTATTATTCTCACTTAACAGGTAAGGAGAATGAGGCAAAGAAAGGTTGAGTCATTTGTTCAAGATCACACAGCTGGCGAGTGGCAGAGTTCGATTTGACCCAGGCAGTCTCGCCCAGAAACCCATGTTAGTAACCACTGGACTATATTATACCGTTCTTATGATTGTCATTATCATTATCATTGTCTTCTTCTGAACTTAAACAGGGAGCTTGGTCTGACTAGGATGGAGCACCCAGAGACTCCCTGAGCCAGGCCCAGAGATCAGGCCCAGGAATCTTATTCCCAAAGCCAGGGAGGCTAGGTACAGGAGGCAGGACGCAGTCCTCCCTGGAGATGCTGCCTGTGAGGTGCTTACACTGGGAGGTCGGCACCCAAAAAAGCAAGGAGAAGAGAGTTCAAATGAGGACACTCTTGCTATTCATTAAACCAAGGAGAGGCCTCTGCAGGACTGAAAGCACACGGCTTTATTCTTTATTCTCTGTTCCAAAGTCTGGATCAGAGCTAATCAACCGCAAAGCGATTACTCACATTACACAGCTTCAGGCTGACTCAGCACCTTCGGAACCCAGGTTGGGTAACAGATCCTCTCTTCCCACTGTCCTGTAGAGATTCCAGGCAGCGGGGACCACCCCATTTGATATGAGACTGCAGCAAATTCTCCTGAGATCAGACAGGTGCCTGCCCCTGACTAGGGAGTATTTTTCCTCTGTGTTTTCTCTTTTTGGCATGGAGAAGTAAACTGCCATCTTTTTCTTTTTTTCTTTTCTTTTCTTTTTCTTTCTTTTATTTGAGACAGAGTCTCACTCTGTTGCCCAGTCTGGAGTACAGTGGCACAATCTGGGCTCACTGCAACCTCCACCTCCCAGGTTCAAGCAATTCTACTGCCTCAGCCTCCCGAGTAGCTGGGATTACAGGGGCATGCTGCCATGCCCAGCTAATATTTTGTACTTTAGTAGAGACGGGGTTTCAGTGTGTTGCCCAAGCTGGTCTCAAACTCCTGGGCTCAGGCAATCCACCCGCCTCAGCCTCCCAAAGTGCTGGGATTACAGGTGTGAGCCACTGCTCCCAGCCCCTATCTTTTTCAAATACTCTCATGAATTCAAGATTTTAAGTTGAAAGCGGGAGGATAATGTATCAGCAATATTTTTGAAAATGTTGAAAGGAAAAAATGTACCCCAATTTCAATGATTCTCAGAGCAATAATTTAATTTCTCACCTATGAAATAGGAATGATGGTAATGATGATGATGATGATCGTAACAGCTAACTTATATTGAGCCCTCACAATGTCCCAGGCACTTTGCTAAATGCTTGACTCAAATTATCTGACACACGCATTCCTAGTTGACATAGGTGTGATCCTGCTGTCCAAAACACTTACAGTCTTTTTTCAAGATGCACTAAATTATAGCTCAGGCAATTTACATGCAATTAATTTCCTTAATGGAATGTTTATGGTTAGATAATAGAACCATGGTATAGATGAGTGGCAATTCATTGAGCTCCTCTGCTCGAGTTGGATCTTGCCTGTTCTAAGAGGGGTGTGGTGGGGGATGGTGAAGGGGAGGCAGGGCTGGGAAGCTGACCGCTGCCAGTGACCCCCCTTGTTTCCCTCTGTATCTCCCTCACTAAGCTTGCTCCCTCACTAAGCTCCAAACACAGTACTCCTTTTGTCTTTCTTTGTTCCTTAAATTCTCTGTGCTCTATCCCTCTCCAGGGCCTTTGCAAGTGCTGTTCAACCACTTTCTCTTCTGTGTGCCTGGGTAGCATCCACACATCCTTCCGGCCTGCAGCTTGGTGTCATGTTCTCGGGAAGCCCTCTCGGACCCTGGGTCCTGGTTGTGCTGTGCAGCCTTCTTCCTATCGCTTGCCAAAGCTGCACTTGAACATTCGTTTCGGATCTTATTTGTTAGTGCCTCCCATGCATTAGACTCTTCACACCACAAGGACAGAGAGCATGCCTATCTTATTCCTATTTATTATCATTGCATCCCTACCACCTAACACATAGTATGGATTCAATAAGTGCTTGTTGAAGGAGTGAATAAGTAGAAAGATGTGTTCAGGTAGCACATATGCAACAGCTCCGTGAATGTGGGTGATGAATTCATGCTGAGCTGGACCCTAGTCCATACCTGGGGAAAGGGGATAGGGTGTCACGGCCTCAGCCAGGGGTCAGATAGGCACACTGGATACTTTGTAGGTTAATGGCAGCATCATCGAGTCTGATCTTCCAGGGTGTGGGGCCAGCCTTTATGTGGACTGGATTTGAAGCTGGAAAAAAGAGGAACTGAGAGAGCCAGGCAGGTGCGAGGCAAATGCCCCTCCACTGGCCCAGAATTTTCTCCCCTGCCTGAAGCAGAAACACTGGGCCCTCAAGATCTAGACAAAGAGGTGGTAAACAGTCTCTGTAAAGGTCCAGATGGTAAATATTTCAGGCTTTGTGGGCCTTATGGCCTGTGCTGCAACTATTCAACTTACACCATCATAGCACAAAAGCAGCCGTAGACAATGCATCAGCCAATGAGTCTGGCTGTGTTCCAATAAATATTTATTTATTGACATTTGAATTTCACATCTTCATGAATCATAATTTTTTTTTTAAATTTTTTTCTCTCAACCATTAAACGACATTAAGGCCGGGCACAGTGGCTCACGCCTGTAATCCCAGCACTTTGGGAGGCTGAGGCAGGTGGATCACGAGGTCAGGAGTTTGAGACCAGCCTGGCCAATATAGTGAAACCCCATCTCTACTAAAAATACAAAAAAATTAGCCAGATGTGGTGGCATGCGCCTATAGTCCCAGATACTTGGGAGGCTGAGGCAAGAGAATTGCTTGAACCCGGGAGGCGGAGGCTGCAGTGAGCCAAGACCATGCCATTGCACTCCAGCCTGGGCGACAGAGTGAGACTCTGTCTCAAAAAAAAAAAAAAAAAAAAAAAAAAAAGACGTTAAAATGATTATTAGCTGGTTGGTTGCACAAAAAAACAGGTGACCTGCTGGATTTGGCTCACTGGCTAGGGTCTGCCGACCCTGGTCTATACTCTTGCTCCATGTCTCTGTTTTCTCTGCCATTTCACTTTAGAAGATGCTTTTTTAGGTCAGCCAGGTCCAGGTCCTCAGGTGCCATTTCCTCCTTGTGAGATCTAGGGGGTGTCATTTGATCTCTTGGGGCCTGGGCATTTAGGGGTTGGGTTAGATACGTTCCAAGCTGAGGCTTTCTGTTAATGGTTGGGTGACGCTGATGTCTGGAGACTCCTGCTGGGGTCTCTCCACTCCATAGTGGGGGTTCTTCTGGGGAGGTTCTGCATGGATTTGAGAAAAACTCTGGACATCAGAGCGAGACCACCATGTAGGAAGCCACCAGTGGATAGCGAGGCAGATTCCAGATTCCTGAGCTGTGGGTGCAACTGGGGGTCTTGTTCATTGAAAGAACCTCCAATTCACACTTGGAATTGGACCTGAGCCACGCATTCATTCATTTTCCTTCCAGAAAACTGTGCAAGATTACGGGAATCCATCCTTATCTTCAAACACTCTGCTGTTGTGAAATAAGGACTTGATTTCCATCAAGAAGGAAGAGGTGAGGCTTGAGTGGGGTAAGGGACGTGGGACATGTTACCACAAGTAATGTGTGGGCGAAGATCACAGCTCACAGCTGATTTGTAAAACAAAAAGCCTGGCCAAACTGCTTTTTGTCTTATTACCTTATTCTTTGTAAATGACCCAAGTATATACCCAACCCGGAAACTGGGGCTTACTCAGGCCTTCCGTCCTTTCTCCCACACACACCATTAATTCTGTCGATCTGTGCATTTTTCCCAGGACCACTTGCGAGTGTGTGACCTTTCTTGGACTCCAACCCACACTTCCTTCACCCAGCACTTTACCTTCCCGCACCTGGACCAAATTTGACCTCCTAAAATCATTGATCGTCGTCCTGCCTTTAGACACTTTCTAATTTTCAGGTCATGATACATGTTGTTGTTCTGTGTTTGTTTTATTTTATTTTCCAGAAAGGAAAATCTGATTGTATCAGTTACCTGGTAGAAATTATTTAATGGCCTGGGATAATGAAAAGTTCTGGAGGCCGGGCGTGGTGGCTCACGCCTGTAATCCCAGCACTTTGGGAGGCCAAGACGGGTGGATCACGAGGTCAGGAGATCGAGACCATCCTGGCTAACACGGTGAAACCCCATCTCTACTAAAAATACAAAAAAATTAGCCAGGCGTAGTGGTGGGCGCCTGTAGTCCCAGCTACTGGGGAGGCTGAGGCAGGAGAATGGCGTGAACCCGGGAGGTGGAGTTTGCAGTGAGCTGAGATCGCACCACTGCACTCCAGCCTGGGTGACTGAGCAAGACTCTGTCTCAAAAAAAAAAAAAAAAAGTTCTGGAGCTGGATATTGGTGATAGATGCCCAACAATGCAAATGGGCTTAATGCCACTGAATTCCACTTAACATGGTTAACATGATACATTTACGTTCTGTGCATTTTTAATTTTTTTTTTTTTTTTTTTTTTTTTACAGACAGGGTCTTGCTCTGTTGCTCAGGCTGGAGTGTAGTGGTGCGATTATAGCTGACTATAAACTCAAACTCCCGGGCTCAAACTCTCCTCCTGCCTCAGCCTCCCAAGTTGCTAGGATTACAGGTGTGAAGGCACAGCACCAGGCCTTTAATTTTTTTTTTTTTTTTTTTTGTGGAGGTGGAGTCTTGCTATGTTGCCCAGACTGTGTTCTATGGATTTTACTACAATAAAATTTCTTTAATCATTCTCCATCATTGCAAAACACATTTGTGAGGTTTATAGGAACCTTGTAGAAACTCGAATCTCCCACCATGCAAGTTTCATTCCACGCACTCTGATCTTAGCTTCACCTTCAGCAATTTGTCATTCCTAGCTGCACTTTTTTGTCTTCCCACCTTCCATTTCCATTTCATCTGCCTGATGTGTATTTCATCTTCCCCTCTTTCCTACTGCCTGAACATCTACTCAACCTTGAAGATCCAGGTCAACAAGATACTGTCATCTCCCTCATCATTGGCCTCTTACTGATAGCATTAAAGGACTATTTGTTTAATTTTAATACTAATACGAGATCAGCAAAAAAAGCCCTGGATATTTATAAGGGGTATATCAGATATATGTCAGATAAAGAGAACCTCAGTAAAATGAACACCACTCATTCTACGCAAAAGATAACCAACATCTTTGCAGTTGTGTGTATGTCTGTTCCCAAACTTCTTCCCTTCCTTCCTCTTTCAGATTTGACTCCTACCATGAATTTCGTACTTGTCCATCAATTTGTTTTCTTCTGTTTTATCATGCCAATTTGTCTCCCCGCGCAGCAGATCACGTAGCTGAACATGCTTTTGAATTTTACATAAATGGAATCATACTGCATCTTCTCTGTGACTTGCTTTCTCCCCACCAAAATCAGGTGTGTGAAATCCATCCACTCTTTTGCATGTTATTGCAATTCATTCGTTTCATTGGTATATACTGTTTAATTGGATAAATATAATACATTTTAAAAACCTATTCCTGTTGGTGATGGGAATTTTAATGGTTTCCAGCTTTTGCTATAAAAAATTGTGCTGACGTAACCTGGCTGTCTCTGTGCAGGTTTCCTGGAGCAAACCCAAGATTCTCCAGGTATATAGACAGAAGTGGAAATGCTGTCGCAGACTTACGCATCTCCTTAACTACATCTGATGATGCCAAATTGCTGTCTACTGTGACTTTATCAAATTACACTCTCACCTGGCATTGGTTAAGAGGAGTGATTGTTCCATTTCCATGCATCATTGATTATCAGACTTTAATTTTTGCTTACTTGGTGGATGTGAAATGATATCTCATTGTGGCTTTATTTCACATTTCCAAATGACTAGAGAGGTTGAGTTCCTTATTGCATGTTGATTGTTGATTCATATTTTCTTTTTTATTGAGTAAAATCTGTCTTGCTCATTTTTTCTACTGAATTTTTTGTTTTGTTCTTATTGATTTGCAGTTCGTTATATATTCTGAAAAGTACTTATTAATTTATATATTGCAAATGTTTTTCTCTAGCTTTGGCTTACCTTAGCACTCTCTATAATTTCCTTTGATGAGTCAAAACTTTTAAGTTTAATGTAGATGATATTGTCTATTTCTTTCTCTTTCTTTATTTTAGAGATAGGATCTTATTCTGTCGCCCAGGCTGGAGTACAGTGGTACAATCATAGCTCTCTGAAGCCTTGACCTCCTGTGCTCAAGTGATCTTCCTACTCCAGCCTGCTGAGTAGCTGAGACTAAAGGTACATGCCACCACACCTGGCCAATTTTTTTTAACTTTTTGTAAATACGGTGTCTAGCTATGTTGCCCAAGCTGGGTTCAAACTCCTGGACTCAAATGATCCTCCTGCCTTGACCTCCCAAAGTGCTGGAATTACACGAGTGAGACACTGCACCTGGACATTTTTCTCTATTGTTTATGCTTTTTGTATCTTGTTTAATAAATCCTTTCCCAGCTTGAGGCCATAAAGGCCTCTTCTATGACATCTTTTAAAATTTTAATAGTTTTACCTTCATGATATTCAAGTCTACTGAAGTTGATTTTTACTTACAATGTAACAAAGGTGTCCCAGGCAAAATATGTTCCCCTGTGGATGACAGTGATCCCAGACTCACTCATTGCACTCATTGCACATCTGACATCTCCCCCCAGATCTGCTGCAGGGCTTTCATCAATTGAGGTTCTGTCCCTAGGCTTTCTATTCAGTTCTAGTGTCTATTCCTGGGTCCTCACCACACTGTCTTCATTCCTAGAGCTTGCTAATGTGTCTCAATATTAGTCAAGGCAACTTACCTCAGCAGTTCTTCCTCTGAAATGCCTTGACTGTCTCTATTTCTTTACTTTTTCATTTACATTTTATTATAAGCTTATCAGATTTCATTAAAAAGTCATGATTTGAATTATATGATTCTTAATCATGGCTGTCATAGTGTTTTATATGATGCACATAAATCTGTGCACACTTATTTGTACCCACGATTCATATCTTATCCTTAAAGCTTTTCATAGCACCTGATACATAGTAAGTTCCTTAAATGAATGGAAGAATGATCAAAGTTCTCTATTCAGCTGTGGTTCTGTCTTATACAAAACCCCAAATTTATAGTGTAATTAAATTATTCACCTTTCAAGAGGATCTATCATTCCACGAAAGAGCAGGGAAAGGCCGGGCGTGGTGGCTTATGCCAGTAATCCCAGCACTTTGGGAGGCCGAGGCAGGTGGATCATAAGGTCAGGAGTTCGATACTAGCCTGGTCAACATGGCAAAACCCCGTCTCTACCAAAAATACAAAAATTAGCCAGGCGTGGTGTCAGGTACCTGTAATCCCAGCTATTCAGAAGCCTGAGGCAGGAGAATGGCTTGAACCCAGGAGGTGGAGTTGCAGTGAGCAGAGATCATGCCATTGCACTCCAGCCTGGGCGACAAAAGCACAACTCAGTCTAAAAAAAAAAAAAAAAAAAAAGGTGGCAGGTGGAAAGAGTACCTGCCATTATCTGATCAGCTACCATGTGCCAGGAATGTTGCTAGGGCCATGCTTCCTGACCTTCAAAGCTGTAGTCTTGAAGCCTGGGTTCAAATCCAGGCTCTGAAGTTCCCTGAACATCTGACAATAGGTGGACACTTGATCTTGGGGAGGGGTGAAGTTGTCACTGAAATGCAGAATGGAAATAACCAGGCTTGTCTTCCATGAGGCTATGCTCTTGGGATGAGGAACCCCTCATAACCAGTAACGTGTCATGGAAATTCTAGCTCACTCATTCATTCACTCAAGAAGTATTCACTGAGCACCTACTATGTGCTGGGCTCCACAGAAGAAGTAGACACACAGCAATTGTGTGTTTTAGGAATTGTCTTTTTTTTTTTTTTTTTTGAGATGGAGTCTCACTCTGTCACCCAGGCTGGAGTGCAGTGGTGCAATCTCGGCTCACTGCAACCTCTGCCTCCAGGGTCCAAGCGATTCTCCTGCCTCAGCCTCCCGAGTAGCTGGCACTACAGGCATGAGCTACCACACCCAGCTAATTTTTGTATTTTTAGTACAGACGGGGTTTCACCATGTTAGCCAGGATGATCTCGATCTCCTGACCTCGTGATCCGCCCGCCTCGGCCTCCCAAAGTGCTGGGATTACAGGTGTGGGCCACCACACCCAGCCAATTTTTGTATTCTTAATAGAGACAGGGTTTCACCATGTTGGCCAGGTGGACAACCCCTGTGATGATGGGTCCTCCCACCAGTGGTACAGGCTGTAATCCTAGCAACTTGGGAGGCTGAGGCAGGAGGAGAGCTTGAGCCCGGGAGTTTGAAGTTATAGTGAGCTATAATCGCACCACTACACTCCAGCCTGAGCAACAGAGCAAGACCCTGTCAGGTGATCTGCCCGCCTCGGCCTCCCAAAGTGCTAGGATTACAGGCATGAGCCACTGTGCCCTGCCTAGGAGCTGTCTTTTGCTAGTAATAGAAATCCAACAACCTTGGTTAATACAAGGGGATGCTCTTGGGATGGGAAAGCCCTCACAACTAGTAACGTGTCTTGGGAATCCTAGATCACTCATTTGTTCACTTGAGAAGCATTCACTGAGCACCTACTGTGTGCTGGGCTTTATAGTAGAAGTGGATGCACAGCAATTAAACAACAAAACTCCTCCCTCAGGGAGCTGGTCCAGTGGTAGGAGACAGACACTAAACAAATCAAGAGCTATGGAGAAAAATAAGGTTGCCTAATAAGCGGGGCGGTGACTGTGGGAGTGGGAGTAGTGATGGGAATATTGTATGTGAACTGGACAGGAAAGGCCTCTTTGACCAGGTGACACTTGAACAGTGGGAACTGACATAAGTAAGGGAGTGAGCCCCAGGCTGTCTGGGGAAATCCTTCCAAGCAGGAGAGACTCTAAGTATAAAGTCCCTGAGACTGGAGGTCACTACGGGATGGCAGGCGACCTGAGGTGGGTTGGGTGGGGCTTGCAAGTCTGGTGGTTGAATCCTCTGAGCAAGGGTGTCCAGGGGCACGGCCCGTGATTTTCTAGTCTGCAAGTGTGAGGATGAGTGAAAAGAATGTTAGATGAAGCAGGACTCAAAAGGAACCCCTCTTGCACAAAATGCCTCCCTTTCAATAAAAATTTATTCAGCCAGTTGGAAAGGGCTTCCTCCAGAGTCTATTTCCATAGACTTAGTAAGTGACTAAGTCTGTGATTTAAGTCATAGATTTAGTGAGTGACTGATTCATATCACAGCTCTGTGAGGTGACCTGTGAAGTCAGCTTCCCCAGGAAACAGTCTCTAAGGTGGAACTTACCATGTGGGGCATTTATTAAGGGGTGTCATTGGGACCAACATCTGTGGATGGAAGGAGAAGCAAGCCGGATTGGGCAGAAGGGGAAGTCAAGCTGTGATGATGTCCCTAAAAAACTCTCAGGTGACAGCCTGGGAAGCTCTGGAGCTGGAGTAGCCCTGCAGAGTTGTTTGGAGTGAAAGGGTGAGGACTGAGCCTTTCTGTGTCTCAGCATGGATGAGTCCTTACTTCCAGGCTTTTCTTGGAAGGAGGCATGACCTTGGGTGAGGTGGCTTTCGTCAGCTAAGGCAACCCTTGTAGGAACTGACACTGAGGGCTGTTCATCAGCAGTGGGAGTATAAGGCTGATATTGTTTGAATCTGTGTCTCCACTCAAATCTCGTGTTCAGTTGTAATCCCCAGTATTGGAGGTGGGGCCTGGTGGGAGGTGATTGGATCGTGGGGAAAGTTTCTCATGAATGGTTTAGCACCATGCCCTTGAGGCTGTCATCCCCAAAGTGAGTGAATTCTCATGAGATCTGATTGTTTGAAAGTGTGTGGCATCCCCCACCACTTGCTCCTACTCTGGCCATGTGACGTGTGTGCTCCTCTGTGGCCTTCTGCCATGATTGTAAGTTTCCTGAGGCCTCCCGCAGAAGTTGAGCAGATGCTAGCATCACACTTCCTGTACAGCCTGTGGAAGCATGAGCCAATTAAACTTATTTTCTTTAAAAATTACCCAGTCCCAGGTATTTCTTTATAGTAACGTGAGAATGGACTAAGGTCATGAGTTCTGGAAAAGATCTGGACTGTATTTCAAACTCCACAGCCAAATCCTTACAATGCTCAAGCTCATTTCTTCATAGAGGCTTTTCCATCCAGAGGCCTTTCCTGTCCAGCTCATGTAAGGACTCTCTCCTCAGGGTTCCAGTGGCCTCTCTTGCTGGGCAAATGTACCAGTGGACATTTGTGGAAGGCACTATAGCCCCAACACTGCAACTTGTCATGGGCTGCAAATGGTAGACCATGCCTCCCTCCTCCATTAACTGTTCTAGATTCTACTCACCCTCAGCCAGCACCTGTTGGGCTTAGTGGCTTACTTGCCTGTCCTTATACCAGACAACTCTGACACTCAAGTCACCATGCTTTTCTCAGGGTGGGGTTGCCACACTTGCCTATTTACAGTCAAAATTTTAAAAAAAGAAGTATCAAAAGGAGAGGTGCATAAGTGGATCAAACATATCCCCCTCCTTCCCACACACATTGTGTAGCAGCAACACTTCATCTCCTAGCTATCAAAGTCCATAACCCCGTAAGATGGTCCCTGAGCATGAGGGGCACTAGCTTATAGTTCCATATGACTCCTGTTGTGTCCCTTATAAGTAGTCTTCTCCCTTTGGGAGCCAGGGCCACCATCTCTGCAGAGTAGAGATGTACAGACAGGAAGCACATGTTCTCCATGTGGTCACTGGGAGTGATGGCCAGAGAGGCCACTTCTTTTCTCTCCTTGGCTCCAGGGTCCTTATGTTCTTCCTGCTGGGGACACAGCCACGTATAAAGGGCTTTGATTTAAACATACCCTGCATTCTGGAGGATGGTGCTCTATTCTCATAATGTCATGATTTCTGAAGGGTTTCTATGAGCTCTTGGGTAGGCTATTCCACAGATCTCTCAGGCTGACAGCTCTGGGTGATACAGTACATGATAAACCAGCATACCTCAGCATCAGGCTCATTCCTGGCCCCCCCCCCCCCCGCCTTGGCTGTAAAGTGGGGTCCCTTCGTCTGACACAATGTTATGTGAGTGCTTGTGCTAGTGAACAGAACATTCTGGAAGCCCTAGGATAATGGTGTAGATTAGCCTTTGTTGGCAGGAGAGGCAAAGGCATACCTGGAACATATGCCTATTCCTATTAAAATTAACCACTGCACCTTCCAGTACTGAAAGTGTCTCAGATTGTCACTTTGCCACTAAGTGGCCAGTGGGTATCTTCCAAGAGGGCTGCCATGTGGGGGGTTCAGCATTGGTCTCTCTTTCTGGCAGGCTGGACTCTTGGCAGTTGCTGTGGCTAGATCAGCTGTGGAGCCTGCCCTGTTGGGTCCATGCATGGCCTCTAGCCCTGCCACCAGGACTTCTTCATTCAGGCATCATCTGTGTTAGCAATGGGGTGGACAGATTGGGGCCGGCTGGGGTCAAATGCATGCATCATTAGGCCTCCCTGTTCTTCCTTGCTGGGCACTTTCTGGTGGCCTTTGATTTTGGGGGAAAAAAGGCCCTCCCACTCGGGGCTGCTCCCACATGTGCATGCATGCCTCTTCCCCAGACCTCCTTGCTGTTAGTCTTCTGTCCTTTTTTCTTCCAATCCCCTGAGCAGACAGGAAAGGAACTGCACTAAGTGCTTCATCTGCATCTCTCATTTGACCTTCTGACTCACTCAAAGAGGATGAGCATCATTTTACAGAAGAGGAAATTGAGGCAGAAATAAGTTAAAGACTCAGAGTCGGCCAGTTGCGGTGGCTCACGCCTGTAATCCCAGCACTTTGGGGGGCTGAGGCGGGCAGATCACGAGGTCAGGAGATTAAGACCATCCTGGCTAACATGGTGAAACCCCGTCTCTACCAAAAATACAAAAAATTAGCCGGGCGTGGTGGCAGGCACCTGTAGTCCCAGCTACTTGGGAGGCTGAAGCAGGAGAATGGCGTGAACCCAGGAGGCAGAGCTTGCAGTGAGCCGAGATCGCACCACTGCACTCCAGCCTGGGCGACAGAGCAAGTCTCTGTCTCTAAAAAAAAAAAAAAAGAAAGAAAGAAAAAAAAAGACTCAGAGTCACACATCTTGTGTCTGTCAGGGCCAGGATTGGAACCCAGGCTATATAACTCTGCAAAGTGCACTGAACCAACACACTGGCCACATGTGGAAAGGGGTGACGAATGAAAACTAAAATCTTAGCCATGCAAAGGAACTTTCAACACTGGCGACAGATAGGAGTCTGGGCCCAGCAGGATGAGATCCTGGGAAATTCAAGGAAATCCTGAGGACAGTTGTTCATTCCCACTGCAGAGAGATTCTGAGCACTTTCGTATGTCCCATCACTGTCTGGTCATTGTTCACCGGAGGAGTTGAAAAAGGAGGTAGGAAGAATAAAATACACCATCTTTAGTAATGTGTTCTTTCCTTCCTTCCTACATCCACACCTTCTTTCCTTCATTTCTTCACCAAAAAGTAACTAAGCCCCCGCTATGCCCTAGAAATTGTGCTAGGAGCTGTGATGAAATTGGTCCCCCACTCCAATTACATCTCCCACCATCTCCCTCCCTCATGATGGTTCTTTCCATATCTAGAACCCAGCACATTGCCTTTCTGGCTTCAGAACCTTGGCAATTGCTGTTCTTTTGTCGAAAATACTCCTTTCCCTTGTATTTCCATGGTTCATTCTTTCCTATTTTATAGGTCTCAGCTGAGATGTTACCTCTTCAAAGGGGTCTCTGTGTTTGTTAGGGACTGTCTCTTGCTAGTAACAGAAATACAACAACCTTGGTTACTACACAAAGGGTTTATTCACTCACATTAAGGGCATCCAGAGAAGGCAGCAGAGCTCTGGAATCGATGCTCAATGAGGTCATTAAGGACCAAGGCTTGTTCTATCACTCCTTCCCCCATTGATGGTGGGGGATTGTTTTCATCCTTAAATTTAAGGAAGGCTGCTGGGGCTCCACCCATCATCTATACATTCCAGATGGGTAGAAAATAAGGAGAGTCGAAATAGTATCCACCCTTTAGCCATCTGTTTCTTCTCTTAAGGAGCTTTCTAGGAAATCCAGCTTCAAAATATTACAATTAGATTATCTACTCTTAGCTGCAGGAGAGGCTGGGAAATATGGCATTATCCTGGGTACATTATTGCTGAGAATAAAATAAGGGTTCTAAAAATGAATAGAGTGGGGAGTTGTGTAAGTGGCTAGTTACCTCTGATACACCTTTCCTGGCTACTGTAATACCACCCTCTCAGGGTCTCTTGACTTTGTTATACTAGTCTATTTTTAATTTTTTGTAGGAAACATTATTATCTGAAATGGTCATTCTCTATTGTCTTCTCCACTAGACTGGAAGCTCCCTGAGGACCTTTGCCTGTTTTGATCTCTTCTGCATTTTTATATTTCTGTAGAGATCTTAGAGCACTTGGGTTCTCATGTCAAAAAAAGAGTCAGTGGTAGCAATATATACATGGATTTATTCATTCAATCATTTATCTATTAATTTATTCTGCAATTATTTTTTAAGCTCTGTGTTGCTTTACATTAAACACTGGGAGAGATAAACTGCCTTTCCTAAGGGAGACTGACATGCAGATGTAGAAACTGAACAGTGATATGAAAAAAAAAAAACTTGAAGTCATGTGTAGAAGCTGTAGGAGCCTAGAAGGGAGAATGATTCCCTGTCTGGAGAAGAAGCTTCTTAATGGGGCACTGTAGTTAAGTCATGCAAGACTACTGCCAACAGCTTGCACAGTTCCCTTAAGAGGCAGGAGGGGTGACTGTGTGTGCCTAAAGTTTCTTCAGCTTTTGACACAGCCACAAATAAAATCTTTAGGCAAGGAAATCAAGCTGTAGTAGAGAAAAGCAAACTATCTGTAATGGTCAAGGTGAAATACAAATTAATACTCCAATTCTGTCATCTACATGGGTATGTATACATCAGTCAGGGGCTAATGAGCACAATTCAATACTCATCAAACATCTGTTGAGCACCTGCCATATAGGTGCTTATTTGCAAATAGCTTTATAGTTTACAGAGCATAGATTTGCACTGAAATAGCCAAGATTTTACTGGTGGCAAAAAAACAATGAAAACCAGTTCTAATTGTCACTTTTTAAAAACATGTATGTGTGTGTGCATGCGCATGTGTGGTGGATGAGATTTACTGGAAGAATACTAGCACAGTTCAGAGACGCAAACAAAGAACATCTAAGACACAGGAGGGTAGGAACCTTGGGCCCTTTGGGATTGCAGGTCACCAGGTAAACAGGGCTTTTAGCTCCAGCATCTTTCTCTCCAAATGAGCTAAGAAAATGCAACCTATGACTGAAGCAAGACAATGCAGTCTATTTTTCTTCTTCTGCAGGATGTTTTTCATAATGCCTATAAGACTGTGCACTCAGAGGATGCTGATGAAGACAGAACAAAGGCTCTCACTGGGGTCTCAGGGTCTCAGAGGATTGTATCTGGGAGGGAGGAGAAAGGATGACAGAGATGGGAGAAGGCGCTCAAGGCTGTATAAAAAGTCATTATGGGCTTTTAAGTAAATTCTCAATTATAATTATTCTAATGGATTTAATAATTCTGCAATTTGGAACTACAATGTTCTTACATGTCAGCTGTCATATGCCTCAGTGAAAGAGTCTCTTTTTTCCTTTGAAAGCCAATAGTAAGAGGGTACCTGCTATGGAGAATTCTGTCGATTTCTCATTCAACAGGGGTTGGGACTTTCTTTTATATATGTGTATATATATATATTTTTTATTATACTTTAAGTTCTAGGGTACACGTGTACAACGTGCAGGTTTGTTACATATGTATACATGTGCCATGTTGGTGTGCTGCACCCATTAACTTGTCATTTAACATTAGGTATGTCTCCTAATGCTATCCCTCCCCCCTCCCCCCACCCCACAACAGGCCCCGGTGTGTGATGTTCCCCTTCCTGGGTCCATGTGTTCTCATCGGACTTTCTATCTTATTTTAAGACCAATTCAGCCACCAAGGTGTACTTATAGATCGCAGCCCAGAGCTGTCCACCCTGAACTCTACTAACTTTGACTATTAAGTAATGGATAGCAGCAGAGAATGTGCTAGTGGGAATGAGTGACTGTGGCAGATGCCGCTTAAATGATTTGGATTAAAATTCTGTTTCTGCCTCATCGTAACGAGGAAACTTTGGCCAAGCCAGTTTCCTCCTCCATGTCTCAGTTTTCTCAGTTGTAAAATAAGGATGATGACAATGCCTACCTCACTGCACTGGAGGAATAAACAGTCTCATGTGTGCCGAAGCCTCTGCTTGACATATAATGGACTTTTCTCATGATAGCCAAAGTCTTTTTTTTCCGCAGATGAGAAAAAAGAATAAGCTGGCTGTCCAACATCACTTAGCAACAAAATTGCTAGCACGGTGAGCCAGCAAGATGATGCCAAAAGAATACCTTGAACTTGGGCATCAAAAAGACCTGGATCAAACCCTAGCTCTGTCATTTATCACCTTTGTGGCTCTAAGCAAATTTCTCTCTTGCCTCAGGGCTCTTTCCCATTGCCTGGGGTGTTCTTTCCCGACATCCTTCATGGAAGAAGACATATTCCACTCCTTCAGGTCTCTGCTCAAAAGGCCACTTGATCAGGGAAGGTTGCTGAGTGCCCTGCATCACTCCTTTACCCTGCTTGAGGTGGTCATCTGACATATCGACTTTTTAATTCTTTTATCTTCTGTCTTGCATTGCATGACAATGCAAGCTCTTTGAGAATAAAGATGTCTGTGTGTTTTATTCCCTGCTAAACCTCTATGTCCTAGAACGCCACCTGGCATAGACAAGGTACATAATGCATATTTGTTGAATAGGTGTGGAATGAAAGGGTCTTAATTTCTCTAAGCTTAAATTCTTCATGGAATGAAAACCCCTATCTCACCAGATCATTGTGGAGATAGCTTTTAAATGCTTAGCATCAGGACATGAATTGCTGGCAGATGTCAGTGCAATGATAATGGTGAGGTCTATAGACCCCTGTGGCTGTGGCAACACTTTTCATAGGCTGCCCCTGCCCCTGAAAGCTTTTGTCAAAGGAAGATTTGGGTCAGTGTTTCCCACATCTGGCTGCAGATCAGCATCACATGGGAGCCTTGTAGAAGCGCAGCTTTCCGGGCCCTGCTGTGATCATTCTGACCCAGATCCCTTGATGGAGCTCAGGAATCAGGGTTTTTTAAATATTGCGGTAGCCATGGAATTTCCCCTTTAGGAATTAGAAAGGAGGCAACTCCAGAGAGAGGTATTGTGATGTCAGTTACCAGTGCTTCCTGTGAAGATCATTATCATTAAAAAGAATAAATACTTCCTGAACAACATAAAGGGTACATATAAAAAGCACAAGTATAAGTGAAGGAAAGGGAGCCAAGAACTATTGACCAGAGAGAACTTGCTCGCAAGGCGCAAGCAGCTTGGTGAGATACAGAAACTACTCTAGCCACATCCATAGCAGACAGGCTGCATTTCTGTAGACGAAGCCAATGAAAGCAACGTGATAATTATATTCCTTTTTTAAAACGTTCACACTGCTGGGTAGCAAGCAGGTAGTAAATGCTTGCAAGACTGTTTGCATTGCTGAGTGTTTAATCTTTTAATTATTACTCTTGGAGTTTTTTTTTTTTTTTTTTTCAATGTAATGCTAATAAGCAAACACATGGCCTCTTTCTTGAACTTAATTTTATGCATGGAGTGTTGACACAACTGTGAATCCCTGCAGTGCAAAATACTGGGGCCAAGAGTTAAACCCATTGGATAAACAAACTGAAATCATCCTGTGTTTACAATAAAATAAGAGTATACATAAGTAACCAGGCTGATATTTTCTTAGTAATTATCTAGATCCGTGCTGTCCAATACTGTAGCCATTAGTCACATGTGGCTTTTTAAATTTAATTAAAATCGAATTAAAAATTCAATTCCTCAGTTGTCCTAGACACTTTTCAAGTGCTCAGTGACCACATGGGGCTAGGGGCTATCGTGCTGGACAACACAAACTAGAACATTTCCATCATGACATATGCTGCTGGACAATGCTGATGGAAATTTTCTAGAAGTATGTGGAAATCTGCAACATACGGTATATGCTAAACAACAAAATGGGCCCAAAGCACGAAAGATGTGTTGTTGAGAAATTTGAGTCTTAGAGCCAGATTTTACAACCTTGTTGTCTTGAACATTTAAGAAGGGGCTGTAAATTATTGATAGGAGGACACTATCCATATATTAAGCAGACAATTGAAGTGGCTGTGCATGGATGTTTAGAAGCTCTCTCCCAAAGAGTGACTTTGCTTGGGAAGGAAACAGAAAGATGAGACTTCTGTTCTTCCTAGTCTCCCTTGCAAGGATGGCTGTGCTTCTCACAGCCCCTCACCAGGGGAAGGAAGATAAAATGAGAAGCGTTCATATTTGGATCAGTATTTGCATTGCTATGCCCTAAGAAAGAAAACCAGATTGGATTTGAGAGTGGTGTTACCTGAACTCACACTGTCTCTGCCCTGTTGATCACTTTCTCTGCTCATAGCAAAGACAAGCTGGAGTTATACAAACCGGGGGCTGCTTCACTGTAATATTTAAACTGCAGAATCAGCCTTAATAAGATCTGGCTGTGTGACATTGGTCAAGTTATTTCACCTCTATGAGCTTCAGCTATCCTATCAGTAAAATGGCGGTAACAATGTGTCCATCTGATGGAGCTGTTTCCAGGGGAAAATAAGACAGTGCATAAATGCACTGAACATGGTGCCTGCCTCATGACACACACATAATAAATGGTTTATCATAATGCATGCACGCAGCACCAATCTCAGTTTTGCTATTAATTAATTGCTTCACTAAACATATTAATGCTTTTGTGTTGATTTCCTCATCTGTAAGTTGTGAATGATGTTACCACCTATGTGGAAGTTTGTTATGAGAATCAAATGGAATGAACTACGCCAAGGAGCACTGACATGGGTTGACACACAGTAGGAGCTTCATGGACGTTGTTGCTACTTTTGGCCTAAAAACATCTTTGGGAGCAAAACCTATTTAATTCTCAAGCTTTTAAAGTTTTTCTATTAAGGTCAAGACTGAGCTGGACCATATTCAACAGCAAGTGGATTTCCCCTCTATTCATGAGCTCTGCTGGGCCCAAGCATTCTTTCCACTCACCAGAGGATAGGGGTGCAGAGGTCCATTCCATATCAGAGGGCCCCTGAGTACCATGGGCAGGTCAGTGGGTGAGAACAGAAAACGTCAACTGGGCTTGTTGCTGAAGCCTCAGCTTCTTATGTAGAGAGACTTCGTCCACTGGAAGCTGCCTCCCTGCAACAGCTGGGCTTGTGTGCTGGTGGAAGAGTGGCAGCCCTGTGGATCTGCTCTGCTTTTCCCCCCTAGAGTAACTAATCTGCACGTTTACCTGGGGCTTTCCACCACTCCATGTGATTTTTTTTTTTTAATTTTTAAAAATTTGTTTAACTTTTTTTAGAGACTGTGTCTTGTTCTGTTGCTCAGGCTAGAGTGCACTGGCAGGATCAGAGCTCACTGCAGCCTTCAACTCCTGACCTCAAATAATCCTCCCACCTTGGCCTCCCAAAGTGCTGGGATTAAAAACATAAACCACTACACCTGGCCACCCACGTGGTTTTCACAGCACCCCAGGAAGAAGGCAGATTGTACCGATGTGGAAGCTGACCCTCAGAAAGGAGGAATACTTTCTGCGAAGACAGCTTGTACATGGCGAGGCTGGGATGAGAGCCTAAGACCTCGAATCCTACTTCTGTTTTGCTTTGTCTTTTTCACTGTAACTTCCCTTGCACTGTCTCTCAGAGCTCTGTATACTCTGTAGCATCCCCCAGGCCCTGCCCAGCCTTGTTTTGCCTACTGCAGCCCCTGCTCCATGCATACCCCTTCTCCTCTAATAGCTTCATCCTTACAGCATGACTGAAGTAAATGTAACTTGACCAAAATGATTCTTTCTAAAGGCACAATGACTAATATTTACCAGAAGGTTTGGAAAAAAGAGACTGGATTATTCTAACCACATTGCATTGTGGCGAATTCCAGGCACTCAACAACACCAGATCTCGAGGCAAGAGGCAGAGTGGGAGGCATAGCTTTGCTGCTAATCGGCAGGTGACATCGGGCTGTCTTCTTAAACCTGAGCCTCAGCCTCTTCATGTATGAAATGAAGTCATTCAACCCTAAAGTTTTCAGAAGGCATATCCAGCTCTAGGATTCTTTGAAATAAGGAGAAGCATTTCAACCGCTGAAGAGATCATGTTGCTTCATTCTCCTCCTCCTGTTTTGGGTAAGGATGCACCTGGATTTGGAGATTGTATCAAGGCGAGACATGGTCAGTTTCCCTTGACATCCTGCAGCAACTCCCTGTGCAGGGAGCTATGGGGACATAAACCTCAAGATTCCACTCTCCTTGGAAATCCCTAAGGATTCTTCCTTTTTATTTAGTCTCCAGGGAATCTCTTGTTCCCTTTTGGACCAGGTCCAAAGGTTACTATTTAATTCTTACGTTTGTCTCCATATCTTCTCCTTCTGCCAACAGCCTGCACAGTTCCCCTAAGAGGCAGGAGGAGTGACTGTGTGTGTCTAAAGTTTCTTCAGCTTTTGACATAGCCACAAATAAAACCTTTAGGCAAGGAAATCAAGCTGTAACAGAGAAGAGCAAACTATCTGTAATGGTGAAGATGAAATACAAATTAATACTCCAATTCTGTCGTCTACATGTATATGTATACATCAGCCAGGGTCTAATGAGCACAATTCAATACTCGTCAAACATCTACTGAGCACCTACCATATAGGTGCTTATTTGCAAATTGCTTTATAGTTTACAGAGCATAGATTATGCACTGAATTAGTCAAGGTTCTACCGGAGGCAAAAAAATGAAAACCAGTTCTAACTGTAACTAACTTTTTAAAAACGTATGTATATGTGTGCACATGTGCATGTGTGGTGGGTGAGATTTACTGGAAGAATACTAGGGCAGTTCAGAGAAACAAAGAACATCTAAGACACAGGAGGGTAGGAACTTTGCGCCCTTTGGGACTGCATCAGTCAGAGTCAAACTTAGTGAACCAAAACTATTCTAGGTCTTTTGAGTAGATGGCATTTAATACAGAGAAGTGGTTACACAGGAGATGGAATAACTGAAAAATCCAAACAGAGGACAGCAACGTCACCCAGATTAGCAGTAGCAAAAAGCCTACTTCTGGGGCTAAATGTTTTCATTTCATTGGGAGAAGGTGATACTCAAATTCACAAGTGGGGTTCTGTACTAAGAGCTGGAACTATGATAGGGCTGTCTCATCAGGTGCTAGGACATCGGGGTGAGAGGGTTACTCTAACTTGGCATTGAAGCTACTGAAAAGAGACAAAGTCACTGTTGAAGACACCAAAGGGAACAGAAAGGTGGGAGAAATACCTGGTTCTTCCCTCCCCTTGCCCACCAGTCTTCTGCCTGAGCTTCCCACTGCCTGAGCCTACCCAGAAGGCAGCTGGCAAGGGCGCTGGGGTATGCAGCTGCCTGCAATACAGAGTATTGCAGAAGAGAAGAGTCTGCGAGGAGGCAGGCAAATGGCCAGCTTGGAAACCTCAGCCATCCTTACTCCAGAGCACGGCCCCCAGTGCTAAGCTTACTAAGCTTGACTTAGCTAAGCCAACTTTAGTCCCTGGCTTATTGTCTTAAAGGTTCAAGTTCCCAGCAAGGAATGTAATGGCCCCAGCTTGCTTCAGGCAATTCCTCTGGAAGCTCAGCTATGGTCAAGGCACAGGGTCAGTAAGGGAACTGTTGGGAGTTCCCCCATCCCTGACCTCCTCCAATATAAAATTATAGCAGATACATTTTCTCACTTAATGTCCTGGGAACTGGTCTTTATTTTCAGCTTACTCTGCAGACAAAGACACTGAAGCTCAGCAAGAGAGAATAATTTCCCACATAGCGTGTGATGGCCAAGAGCTACGTGGAGTCACAGAGTTTGGATTCAAATTACGACTTTGACTCTCATTGGCTGAGTAACGTTGAACAGACAATTCGACCTCATAGCATTATTGGGAAGATACAATGAGATCACACACACATACATCCACACACACACACGCACATGCAGGTGTACACAGACCTGGCAAAGCTGGTATTCAGAAATCCCTGTTTCCAACAGAGCGGCTGCTTTTCTTTGCATGTCATGACCCAATTCATGGAAGGTTTTAGCAGGTTAGTGAGCTTTCCCATCTCATTAAATAAGGCTGTTGTGATGCAAAAGGTCACTCAGAGTGATCTGCATTACACAGGAAGATGCGGTTAATATCTTCTAATCCATGCAGTCTCAACATGGTGCCAGGGGATGGTGGTGGTACAAAAATTGGTTCTTGAGGAAAGAAAGTATCTTACTCTTTTTGTGTATAGAGCACATATACACACATAGAGTATGTGAAGGACTATATAATATGTTTTTGGTATTAAAATTTCATGGGGGAAAGTGGTGATTAGGAAAAACATATGTAAAACGCTCCTTAGGCAGGCAATAATCAGATGCCCTTAGCTCTCACTAGAAAGTCTTTTATTGCTCAATAGAGAGTCATTCCTGCCATGTCCAGGGGAGACTTTTGGGGGCAGGTAGCTGATATCCTCTGACTTAAGAGAAGCACGGGGCATAGAGGTCATGCTATGGGATTTTGAATCAGATAGAAGTGACAGTCTCTATTGCATCCTAACCACATGCCCTGGGAAGCTACTTTGCCTCTCTGAGCCTCAGTTTCTTTAACTCTGAATTGTAGATGGTTATTTTTCCCTGCAGACACATGGAAAGTATGGGAGACAAAGCCTGTGAGGCACAGTAAGTGGCACGTTTTTGCTGCTCCATGCAAGGCGCTTGGATCACCCTAACTTTGCTCAAGGCTGAGACTTGAAGCCTTTTTCTCATTTCTGATTTTCTTATCACGCTGTCTTGTTCTCTCTCTCCCATCTCCTGACTCCTTACTCCTCCCCACCCCTGACTCATGGGCCTGATATCTTTCCCTGCATCTGACTTTCCTCCAAAGTATAGGACCCACCCTGGGGTCCGCACCAGTCCTACCAAGTGCTGGACTTTCCTTGCCTGCCCTTAGTGGCTTTTGAGAGTAGATCAGACAGTCTTGTCTGTCCCTGAGTCCTGTCCACTCACCCTTAGCCATACACCAGGGATGCAACAATTATCCCATGCAATGATTATCCTGTGTGGCTTAGATGGTGGTTCTGCCTTCAGAATTCCAAGACAAGGCATTGTTCCCCATGCAGTCTCAGAGGCCTGGCATTGCAGAGCCAATTTCTCTGTTTGTGCCCAAGCTGGCAATTCTCTAGCTTCCTGCCTGGGTGCTAAGTCTTTAATGCTGCCCTTCCTATGTTATTGCCAGTGGGTGGTGGAGAAGTTCTCTGCAAACACTCAAGATCTGCCTCCTTCACAAATGACTGCTTCTGCTTTGTCTCAGTTCACCTATAGGTTCTTCAAATATAGACCTGGCTCTAAACCCCTCTGCACTGGTGTTTTTTACTAATTCATTTATCATTCATCCATCCACCCATTTGATCACTCAGCAAACATATATCAGTCACTTACTGTATTAGTTTCCTAGTGCTGTCCTAACAAAGTGCCACAAAATGAGTGGTTTGAAACAACAGAAATGTACTGTCTCATGGTTCTGGAGGGTAGGATTGCATATTCAAGGTGTGGACATGCTCCCTCTGAAGGCTCTAGAGAAGAAGTCTTCCTTATCTCTTCCTAGCTTCTGGTGGTTGCTGGAAATCTCTTGGGTTTTTTGGCATGCAGATGCATTACATCAATATATTCCTCCTTCATACCATCTTCCCTGTGTGTCTCTCAGTCTCTTAAATTTTTTTGTAGAAATGGGATCTCACTATGTTGCCCAGGTGGTCTTAACTCCTATCTTCAAGTGATTCTCCCACTTCAGCTTCTCAAAGTGCTGGGATTACTGGCATAAGCCACTGTACCTGGCCTCTCTGTCTCTTCACATATCATTTTTATCTCTGTGTATCTATCTCCAAATTTCCCTCATTTTATAAGGACCCGAGTCATAGAATTTGAGCCCACCTTAATCCAGTATGGCCCCATCTTAACTTGACTACATCTGCCAAGTCCCTGTTTCCAAATAAGGTCAGATTTACAGATACTGAGGGTTAGGATATCAACTTATCTTTTTAGGAATGTGATTCAACCCACAATATCTACTATTTGCCAAGGCCTGTCTGTGCTAGACTGTGACCAAGCAATGGACTCACTGCTCAATTTTATTGTGAGTCAACTGGTAAGGAGACAGGAGGCGACACTCAAAGCTGTCTCCCCGATCTGGGATGAGTCAAGCTTTTATGACGTTCCTAACTAGTCCCAGGTGATGCTAATGCAGCCGCTCAGCCAGGCTGGTCATGTTAACAATTAGAAGGTTAAGGCTTTTTCCCATTGAGCATGCCCAAGCCACATGACTTGCAGTCTTTGCTCTACCTTATCTATAGCAACTTAAGCAATGACTAATTGGCTTGAGCTGGTCCCATGGTTACAGTATTACTGCCCAATTCTTAGTGTGGGCTCCATGAGTTCATACCTTCAAGGTACATTCAAGCCATGAGGGGTCATCAAACTAATTCTTTGTTTCTGCCCAGTCATCATTCTCAGGCAACTGCCTGGATCTCTGGCCATCTCTTTCCATTAGAGCTAATTTTTTTCAGATTTAAACAACAACAGCAAAAAACATTTAAAAAATCATCCCATTGTCTGTGTCTAACCTCTAGGAAACAAAAAGTTTAGCTCAGTGGCCTATCTGTGCAAACATCTGCCAGGATGAGGCTGTGCTGCTAGCTCAGAGTATAATAAGAAGAAATGAGAAAAGGAATTGAATTAGAGGGAACAAGAATAATCACCTGTCTCAGGTTCTCTTGGAGGGAGAAAAAAAACAAGCAAACCATGATTTCAATCATTTTCAGGGGAATCCGCACTCCCAGCTTCAAAGATCCAACAGCTCTATTCAATTTTCCCTTTGGAAACTGGCAGACTCAACAGTTTCCCAGAAAAATCACTTACTGCAAGGGTCAGCAAACTCGTTCTACAAAGGGCCCAATCGTGAATACTTGTAGCTTTGTGGCTGCAGGGTCTCCATCACAACTGCTCAGCAATGCTGTTACACTGGACAATCCACAAAGGACTCCCCCAGCTGTGTCCCAATGAAACCTTGCTTACAAAAAGAGGCAGTGAACCAGACTTGGCATGTGGGCCATACCTTGCCAACCCTTGGGTTATGGCAGAGAATTATGAAGAACCTCCAAGGAACTAAATCTGAGAACCAGAAAGGGCCTTGAGTATGAGCCGGTGGCAGGGAATTGGACTATCTCTGCACAGCCAGCCTAGCTTGCATGTCTCACGATGGGGGTAGGTATTTCTCCAGATCATGTACTCCATCTATTCTGTAAGGAAGTTCCTACTTACGCTGACCTGAAATCCATCTCCCTGTGTCTTCCTCTATTGGTCCTTGGGGCCACATAGAACTGCCCCCAAACTCTTGCACCCAATAGCCCTTTGAATATTTATATCCCCCGAGTCTTCTCTCCTTCAGATAAAACATTCTAAGTTCTTGTGATTATCTTTTTGGCTAACATGGCCTTAATTCCTCCCCTTTTCAAATCACCCTTATCATGTGGAATGATGGTTTCAGACAGAAAAGCAGAAAGAGCTGTTACTTGAGACACTCACCAGGAGGGCGAGGTGATTGGCTTCTGGGTGGCAGAGGACCCTCAGCTGGGGAATGGGATAAGGATGCTGAGCTCACAGAGTTGCTGTGAGGAGTAGATGGAAACTATTTGCTCCCGTGAAGCCTGGCACACAGACGGCTCTAGGTAAGTAATTCAGGTACTATCTTGGGACACCAGAAGGAATGGTCAGGGCTGATGAGGAGAGATGACTCCTGGAAGGTGACTGGCTCCTGCAACGGTGTAGAGAGTGGAAGAGTCCGGCTTGGTGCATTGAAATGGCTTTAATGATTCTGACACAGATGTAGGTGGAGTAAAACCAGGCAAATGAGGGAACCCATCTGAGTCAATCAGGGCGCTCCCACTGGGGAGATTTATTCGTGTGTTGGTGGTGATGCAGGTGTGCCAACAAGCCAGAGGAGACCAGAGCGGAGGTGGTCTTGGCCTCGAAGGGACTGGCAAAATGTCAGCTTGTTCTCTCAGGACGGCTGAAGGATTCTCTGTGTCTCCTCAATTATGTTAATTCGGATCTTGCAGAATTCTATTTTCAATGTGTGCTTGATTAGAAGGATGGGGAGTGGGTTGGGGGTAGGAAAGACTATGGGCCTCTCTCTTTTTCTCCCTCCCTCCCTCTCTCCCTCTCTCTCCCTCCCTCCTTCTCTCTCTCTCCCTCCCTCCCTCTCTCTCTCCCTCTCTGCCTCCCTCTCTCCCTCACCACCCCCATCTCAATCTCTTCCTCTCCCCATCAACCTGGTCCAAAGGTTTGAAACTTTGCTTCAAAATATCATATCTCCTCACCATCCCTCTCCCTCTGTTGAAACAGACTTTACAAACTATTCAGATTACATAGGAAGAATGGGGGCCAAACTTGGCCTGAATAATGTTAACAATTGCAATTTTGTAATTCTAAGGTTCTGAGGACAGATCTGACTGGGTGATAAACTGCCGTTATTTCTCCAAGAGCAATGAATTATTAACCACCCACCCACTTTATCCCTGCCGTCCCCCTCCCTCAAGGAAACAAAGAATTAACTACCCTGAGGTTATTTTTCCCAGTGTGGTAAAATACCAAACTCCCTTCCCCTGATGCTCCAACTTGGGTTTCATCCTCTTTCTGGTCCCTCTCCTGGTAGATAAAGTTAACATGGGGATTCTGATTTAATCTATTTGTTTGGTCAAATAGACTTTCAATTTAAAAACATGTCTTGAAAGTCTACTATATATAAGCCCCCTGTGCTAGGCAATAGAGGTGCAAGTATGAAAATATAGCCTTTGACTTATAAAGTACTGCAGTTCAATTTGGGTGATAGACTTATAAGCAAAAATTATCCTATGACAAGATGATTAATTAAGGTATGTATTTGTGGTATCAGGACCATAGGAGAATAAACTTAAATGTCATTGGCAGGAATAGAAAAGCAGGAACACGGCTGGGCGCAGTGGCTCATGCCTGTAATCTCAGCACTTTGGGAGGCTGAGGTGGGCGGGTCATCTGAGGTCAGGAGTTTGAGACCAGCCTGGCCAAAATGGTGAAACCCCATCTCTACTAAAACAATCCAAAAATTAGCTGGGCGTGGTGGTGGCATCTGTAATCCCAGCTACTTGGGAGGGTGAGGCAAGAGAAACCCTTGAACCCCTGGAGGCAGAGGTTGCAGTGAGCTGAGATCCCACCACTGCACTCCAGCCTGGGTAACAACAGCGAGACTCCGTCTCAAAAAAAAAAAAAAAAGGAAAGAAGAAAGGAAAAAAGAAAAGCAGGAACACAGGGTTCCATGAAGGAGGCAGCATGAGAGCTGAGTTTCCTAAGCAAAGACACTTGTGGCTGCAGAGAACAGTTTGTACAAAGTGTTGAAAGAAGCATCGTCTTTGGACATCCCGATCTGGAGATGAGAATAATTTTCTTCACTACTCAGTAGTGTTCTAATTGGATGCCATTCATGAAAAATAAAGCCTCTATTGACTCCCAGTTGGTCTCCTGATTGGCATTTTTTTGACGTGTAGGTTGGGGGTCTGGTATTTAACCTAGATGGTATTCATGAGTTCATGATTTTTATGGACCGCCTGCCATTTGCCAAGCACTGTGGTAGGAAATGGGGATTTCCTGATACCAGTTTGAGTTCTCTGGAAGCAGATGCTGAGGCTGAGTTTTGGGTGCAAGATATTTATTTGGAACCAACGCCTGTAAAAGGGATGAAGAGGATGCAGGGCTAGGTGAAGAAAGAGTTTGAATTTCGAGGCTGACTGGAAGAAGCTTACATTAGTAAACCCAGAGTTTCTCGACTCAGCCCGGTTGACATTTGGGGCCAGATAATTCTTAGTTGTGGGGGCTGTGCTGTGAATGGTAGGACATTTAGCAACATCTCTGGCCTACACCTACTAAGTGCCAGCAGCACCCTGCTAAGTCATGACAACAAAAATTATCTCCAGAAATTGTCAGACCTTTTGGGAGGAGATGGGGGTACAATCACCCTTGGTTGAGGGCCACTGAATGGTGGGCTTGGATCAAGACTCATCTCTCAGAGTTGATTCAGAGTGGGCAGAGACATTCAGGTCTTCACTTCTCAGTCACTGCCTGGGGCTGCCCTGGAAAGCTTGACCCAGGAAGGAGCCGACAGAGGTGGTTGGCCACGTTCTGCACAGCAGGACAGCATGCCCTTCCTTGAAGGGGGTCCAGGGCATCTCTCCTGTGTGACAGCCCATGCTTGCATCCTCAGCTTCACTTCTCCATATGCCATGGGAGGCAGCTGCTCTAGGATGTTGGCTAGCTCTTTGTCCTAAGGGGATGACCACAGACTCTGCCACAGCCGTTGTCATCGGGACCACAGTTGACACTCACTGCTTCTCTTCTCCTGTCTCCAATCTAAATTCCCCTCAGACTTAAATACCACCCATCCATCTGGCTACCTCTGAAAGCTCAGCTTTATAGATGGCTGGATGCAATGCCCAGTGCTCTTCTCACTGGGAGGCATTTCTCTTGCTGCTATCCTTCAAGGCCACTCCTGAATGGGGCCAAAGTCCATGTTGGGTTGCAGCTGCATAGCAAACTGACCCATCCATGAACCAAGCTCAGACATTTTCCCCACCTTCAGCTAGCCATACAGCATCTCCCATACAAGCCCAGGTGTGAGCTAGGAGGCACCCTGCTGTGACAGTGGGGAGGCCATGGCAGTCTGCAACGCCTGTTCATTCAGCTGGCATGTGCTCTCCAGTCCTGCTTAAGCTTAGATGACCCCTTCCATCTTGCTGTGGATGGCTGCTCATCCTGCCCAGCCTACGAGTTAGTGATTCTGAGTGGACCCAGCTCATGATGGGCAATTCCAGCCAGATGGTCACATGGTGTTACCCGGCCAGCCAGTCTATCTCCACCAAGTGGCCAGTAACAAACAGGAGTTGTTTTGAAAAGACATGTGATTCTGTTTTGTAAGTGACACAGCTTTTGGCTAAAATCCAAGGGACTGTCTGGGATCCATTTCCTGGAGCTTGCCACAAACTCCAGATGGCATCTCTCTCCACCACTGACACCTCCAATGGCAAAGGCTCTGTTGAGTCCTATAGCCCATGAGGTACAACTCCTTGCACCACAGGCTGGACCTGTTGCAGAGGCCCTGTGTGGTCCTGTTCCCCCTCAAAGCTGGTCGCCTGTTATGTCATCAGCCTAAGAATCAAAGCATAGAATACCATGGGTGGCATGTGCTCTCACAAAAACCTGAAAAGACCCACCAGATGCTGTGCTTTCTGATTTGTGGAGGGAGGTTCAAGATGAGGGAAGTTCCCTTTTACTTTGTAGGCAATGTCCAGGCCTACATGCATGCCTCTGGCCACTGGATCCATGAACATTCTAGGGATGGTGGCAGGACTTGAATCTTGGTACGATTTCTCTGCTAACCTGGGGAACATGTGTCTTATCAATGCCTGCAGTGTGCCAGCACCTCTTGCTCATTTGGTCCTATCAATATAACATCACCAAGGCAATAGATCAAAGGGAAGCTCCGTGGCACATCCAGTGAGTTCCAAACTCTTAGATACTGTTATGAAAGGAGGCCAGAGAGCTGATATAGCCCTGGGCTCTCTGAGTGTCTATGGTTGTCCGATCGGCACGGGTGAAACCATCTGTGATCTTCCTTCCTTATTCTAATACAACAGAACATATCTGCCAAATCAGTGGCTGCCTACCATGCCCTGAGGTTGTTTTAATCTGCTCTAGTAAAAATACCGCAGCTGGCATATAGGCTACCATCAAGGGCAACCACTTGTCTGAGCTTGCAGTTGTCTAGAGTTGTTCTCTTGGATCCATCTGATATCTGCAGGGGCCACACCCATGAACTGAATGGGAATACAATGAAGGTTACCAACCCTACCTGCAACCTTAGATTCTTAAGAAGGGGTCTTTTTTTTCTCCACCTCCCTCAATTGGGGATTGTTTTTATTTGCCATTTACTATATTGACCGGTTGGGGGAGGGCACAATTTTAGAAGTTCCCTCTTAGTCTTCCCCACTGTGATAGCTTTTATTCCACAGGCCCAGTGTGGAGCATGACATAACCAACTACCTACTTTCTAGTCTCTTAGAACATGTGTTTCCAACCTTTCTCTAGATCGATAACTGTTACATGGATTTGGTATTTGCCCCATCTGTAGCTATAATATTTCAGGAAGGATGTGCATGAATTAAACTCATGTCTTTGGTATCGAGATGTAAAGAGCACCCAGGGCTCACAGGAAGGTACTGATGTCACCAGGGGACCAAATGCTCACAGGAGAGCCAGGACCATCCTCAGAGGACCACATCTCCACTGTGGCTGCTTTGAGGCTCTCACTCCTGCCCCATTGTGCTCACTCCTCTTTTCTATTTATTTATTTATTTTTGAGATGGAGTCTTGTTCTGTCACCCAGGCTGGAGTGCAGTGGTGAGATCTTGGCTCACTGCAACCTCCGCCTCCAGGGTTCAAGTGATTCTCTTGTCTCAGCCTCATGAGTAGCTGGGATTACAGGCATGCACCACCACGCCTTGCTAATTTTTGTAATTTTTAGTAAAGATGGGGTTTTGCCATGTTGGCAAGGCTGGTCCCGAACTCCTGATCTCAGGGTTATCCACCCACCTTGGCCTCCCAATGTGCTGGGATTACAGGCATGAGCCACCACACCTGGCGTCACTCCTCTTTTCATAGGATGTGATTGTTATGCAGATAGAATAATGAACTTGGAGCACCTATAAAAGTGGGGAAATTGGGAAGATGAAATTTTAACCAAAATAAACTGCTCCAAATTACTCTTTTACAATGGACCTCAGAGGTCACATTGCATCACCAACAAAAGACTCAGCAGAGGCAACCAACACAGAAGATCACAAAGGACCGTGGAGGTCACATTTATTTCCTTTGGTCTTCCCGATGAATCCTGGGGTCCTGAGCTGAAATTCTAGATGGAGGAGACAGGAATAGGTAACAGTAAAGTCTCTTAATAGTAAAAGCTACTTGAAAATACCAAGTTATCTGCTGTTAGTCTGATGGGCTTCCCGTTGTGGGTAACCCAACTTTTCTCTCTGACTGCCCTTAACATTTTTCCCTTCATTTCAACTTTGGTGAATCTGACAATTATGTGTCTTGGAACTGCTCTTCTCGAGGAGTATCTTTGTGGCATTCTCTGTATTTCCTGAATTTGAATGTTGGCCTGCCTGGCTAGGTTGGGGAAGTTCTCCTGGATAATATCCTATAGAGTGTTTTCCAACTTGGTTCCATTCTCCCCGTCACTTTCAGGTACAACAATCAGACATAGATTTGGTCTTTTCACATAGTCCCATATTTCTTGGAGGCTTTGTTCATTTCTTTTTACTCTTTTTTCTCTAAACTTCTCTTCTCGCTTCATTTCATTCATTTGATCTTCAATCACTGATACCCTTCCTTCCACTTGATTGAATCGGCTACTGAAGCTTGTGCATGCATCACGTAGTTCTCATGCCATGGTTTTCAGCTCCATCAAGTCATTTAAGGTCTTCTCTATGCTGTTAATCTAGTTAGCCATTCGTCTAACCTTCTTCCGAGGGTTTTAGCTTCTTTGCGATGGATTTGAACATCCTCCTTTAGCTCAGAGAAATTTGTTATTACCGATTGTTAACACCCCACTGTCAACATTAGACAGATAAACGAGACAGAAAGTTAACAAGGATATCCAGGATTTGAACCCAGCTCTGCACCAAGCGGACCTAGTAGACATCTACAGAACTCTCCACCCCAAATCAACAGAATATACATTCTTTTCAGCACCACATCACACTTATTCCAAAATTGACCACATAGTTGGAAGTAAAGCAATCCTCAGCAAATGTAAAAGAACAGAAATTATAAAAAACTGTCTCTCAGACCACAGTGCAATCAAACTAGAATTCAGGATTAAGAAACTCACTCAAAACCGTTCAACTACATGGAAACTGAACAACCTGCTCCTGGATGACGACTGGGTACATAACGAAATGAAGGCAGAAATAAAGATATTATTTGAAACCAATGAGAACAAAGACACAACATACCAGAATCTCTGCGACACATTTAAAGCAGTGTGTACAGGGAAATTTATAGCACTAAATGCCCACAATAGAAAGCAGGAAGATCTAAAATTGACACCCTAACATCACAATTAAAAGAACTAGAGAAGCAAGAGCAAACACATTCAAAAGCTAACAGAAAGCAAGAAATAACTAAGATCAGAGCAGAACTGAAGGAGATAGAGACACAAAAAAACCCTTCAAAAAAATCAATGAATCTAGGCGCTGGTTTTTTGAAAAGATCAACAAAATTGATAGACCGCTAGCCACTCCAATAAAGAAGAAAACAGAGAAGAATCAAATAGACGCAATAAAAAATGATAAAGGGGATATCACCACCGATCCACAGAAATACAAATTACCATCAGAGAATACTATAAACACCTCTATGCAAATAAACTATAAAATCTAGAAGAAATGGATAAATTCCTGGACACATACACCCTCCCAAGACGAAACCAGGAAGAAGTTGAATTCCTGAATAGACCAATAACAGGCTCTGAAATTGAGGCAGTAATTAATAGCTTACCAACCAAAAAAAGTCCAGGACCAGACAGATTCACAGCTGAATTCTACCAGAGGTACAAAGGGGAGCTGGTACCATTCCTTCTGAAACTATTTCTATCAATAGAAAAAGAGGGAATCCTTCCTAACTCATTTTATGAGGCCAGCATCATCCTGATACCAAAGCCTGGCAAAGACACAACAAAAAAAGAGAATTTTAGATCAATATCCCTGATGAACACTGATGCAAAAATCCTCAATAAAATACTGGCAAACCGAATCCGGCAGCATATCAAAAAGCTTATCCACCACAATCAAATTGGCTTCATCCCTGGGATGCAAGGCTGGTTCAACATATGCAAATCAATAAATGTAATCCATCATATAAACAGAACTAAAGACAAAAACCACATGATTATCTTAATAGATGCAGAAAAGGCCTTCAACAAAATTCAACAGCGCTTCATGCTAAAAACTCTCAATAAACTAGGTATTGATGGAACGTATCTCAAAATAATAAGAGCTATTTATGACAAACTCACAGCCAATATCATACTGAATGGGCAAAAACTGGAAGCATTCCCTTTGAAAACTGGCACAAGACAGGGATGCCCTCTCCCACCACTCCTATACAACATAGTGTTGGAAGTTCTGGCCAGGGCAATCAGGCAGGAGAAAGAAATAAAGGGTATTCAATTAGGAAAAGAGGAAGTCAAATTGTCCCTGTTTGCACATGACATGATTGTGTATTTAGAAAACCCCATCATCTCAGCCCAAAATCTCCTTAAGCTGATAAGCAGCTTCAGCAGAGTCTCAGGATACAAAATCAATGTGCAAAAATCACAAGAATTCCTATACACCAATAACAGACAGAGAGCCGAATCATGAGTGAACTCCCATTCACAATTGCTTCAAAGAGAATAAAATACCTAGGAATCCAACTTACAAGGGATGTGAAGGACCTCTTCAAGAACTACAAACCACTGCTCGATGAAATAAAAGAGGACACAAACAAATGGAAGAACATTCCATGTTCATTGATAGGAAGAATCAATATTGTGAAAATGGCCATACTGCCTAAGGTAATTTATAGATTCAGTGCCATCCCCATCAAGCTACCAAGGACTTCCTTCACAGAATTGGAAAAAACTACTTTAAAGTTCATATGGAACCAAAAAAGAGCCCCCTTTGCCAAGACAATCCTAAGCCAAAAGAACAGAGCTGGAGGCATCAGGCTACCTGACTTCAAACTATACTACAATGCTACAGTAACCAAAACAGCATGGTACTGGTACCAAAACAGAGATATAGACCAATGGAACAGAACAGAGCCCTCAGAAATAATACCACACATCTACAACCCTCTGATATTTGACAAACCTGACAAAAGCAAGAAATGGGGAAATAATTCCCTATTTAATAAATGGTGCTGGGAAAACTGGCTAGCCATATGTAGAAAGCTGAAAATAGATCCCTTCCTTACACCTTATACAAAAATTAATTCAAGATGGATTAAAGACTTAAATGTTATACCTAAAACCATAAAAACTCTAGAAGAAAACCTAGGCAATACCATTCAGGACATAGGCATGGGCAAGGACTTCCTGTCTAAAACACCAAAAGCAATGGCAACAAAAGCTAAAATTGACTAATGGGATCTAATTAAACTAAAGAGCTTCTGCACAGCAGAAGAAACTACCATCAAAGTGAACAGGCAACCTGCAGAATGGGAGAAAATTTTTACAATCTACCCATCTGACAAAGGGCTAAATCCAGAATCTAAAAGAACTTAAACAAATTTACAAGAAAAAAAATCAAACAACCCCATCAAAAAGTGGGTGAAAGTATGAACAGACACTTCTCAAAAGGAGACATTTATGCAGTCATCATACACATGAAAAAGTGCTCATCATCACTGGCCATCAGAAAAATGCAAATCAAAACTACAATGAGATATCATCTCACACCAGTTAGAACGGTGATCATTAAAAAGTCAGGAAACAACAGGTGCTGGAGAGGATGTGGAGAAATAGGAACACTTTTACACTGTTGGTGGGACTGTAAACTAGCTCAACCATTGTGGAAGACAGTGTCGCAATTCCTCAAGGATCTAGAACTAGAAATACCATTTGACCCAGCCATCCCATTACTGGGTATATACCCAAAGAATTATAAATCATGCTGCTATAAAGACACATGCACACGTATGTTTATTGTGGCACTATTCACAATAGCAAAGAGTGGAACCAACCCAAATGTCCACCAATGGTAGACTGGATTAAGAAAATGTGGCACATATACACCATGGAATACTATGCAGCCATAAAAAAGGATGAGTTCATGTCTTTTGTATGGACATGGATGAAGCTGGAAACTATCATTCTGAGCAAACTATCGCAAGGGCAAAAAGCCAAACACTGCATGTTCTCACTCATAGGTGGGAATTGAACAATGGACACAGGGTGGGGAACATCACACACCAGGGCCTGTCGTGGGGTGGGGGCACAGGCGAGGGATAGCACTAGGAGATATACCTAATGTAAATGATGAGTTAATGGGTGCAGCACACCAACATGGCACATGTATACATATGTAACAAACTTGCACGTTGTGCACATGTACCCTAGAACTTAAAGTATAATTTTAAAAAATTAAAAAAAAAAAAAGAAAATGATGAAGTGAATCAACACCTGCTCACCTCTTTATCATTGTAGCTAGATTGATGTGAGGTTGACAGGAAGAACTGGTGATCCCATTTTACAAAGAACGGATCCCATTTTACAAAGAAAAGAGGATCTGGGAGATGTAGTGAGTTTTCCAAGGCCATGTGGTCAGTGAGAGACAGTGCTAGGCCATTCCTCAGGAACCCAGGCTCGTTCAGTGCTTGTGTGACCACCATAACATATCACAGGCAGCTTAGAGCCAGAACTGGGACCAGAAGCCTGTCCGCCTTGGCATTATTCTTCTCCCTGCTGTGTGGGAGTAGTGAGGGTATGTACTCTGTGCCTTCCTTGGCAGAATCCTCACGCTTATCAGTGTCACTGAGGAGGAAAGTGACAGCCAGCGCCAGCTCCCTTTGGCTTCAGAGAGCACGATCCAGTCATCTCAAAGAAAAGCAGTGGGGGAGGCAATCTGTGGCAGACACTGTGTTATTAGTTTCCAGGATATGCAGTGGGACTCAGGAGGGAGCCTGCGGAAGAGGATGGAGCCCAGGAAAGTGTTGGGACACAGCTCTGGGGCACTTGACAGAGGGATGGGCCAGCAGGCTGACCCAGCCACTGGGACACTAAGCCTGCCCCTGGATGCCAGTCTGGCAAGGATGGAAGTGGAAGAAATGGCAGGTCTAGAGAATGGCTCAGACCCAGAGAGAGAAGTGGTGGGGCCAAGTCCTCACGACTTGGTAGCCATCAGGGTGAAATTAGAAACCCATCTCCAGATTGCAAGGCTCAGGCTTTGCTATACAGCCAGCACTGCTCATGGAGCCTCACCACAATACTCAGCTGTCCTTCCTTTCCACATCTGTCCTCCCCACACACGTGCCCTGGGCTGGGTAGGACTACAGGCACCATGCGGGCCCCATCCTCCCTCCCCACAAGCTCCGACCCTGTACCCCCACCTCTGATAGGTTCTCAACAGCTACCTCAGTCACTGCCACCCAGGCTGGGGCACAAGCTATCCTCCAGCACCTCTGCTATTCTCTAGCCCATCCGGCATTAAGCCCTGGTAGCCTGCAGAGCTATGAGTTCATTCTCTGCCCATCACCCCTGTCACCTCGGCTGGCTTCACCAGATGTTTCCCTGGCTGGCCTCCTGCTCCTTCCTCACCCTCCTTTCAGCTCGCCAGCACCACTCTTTCATCCAAGCACTTGCTTGATCATTTAACCAATATGGGTTGAAGCCCTGCTATGTGCTGGGCACTTTTCTAGACACAGCTGTGAATAAAATGAATAAACCTTGTCCTCATGAATCTTATATCCCAGAGGTGAGAATGCAGACAATAAGCAAATCAATAAGCAAATGTGGTATGTTGGGATGATAAAAATGTACACAGCAAAACACACATACACACACACATACACACACACACACACACACACACACACACGAAAGAGCGATAGGGAACCTGGGGTGAAAGGTTGGTGTTTTAAACATTTTGGTTAAGAAAAACCTTATGGAACGGGGATTTTTTTTAAGTGGCTAAAATTTATCTTTTTAAAAATTTTATTTTATTTTATTTTAAGCTCTGGGATACATGTGCAGGACGTGCAGGTTTGTTACATAGGTAAACATGTGCCATTGTGGTTTGCTGCACCTATCAAACCATCACCTGGGTGTTAAGCTCTGCATGCATTAGCTATTTATCCTGATGCTCTCCCTGCCACCACCGTGCCACCAGGCCTGACCCAGTGTGTGTTGTTCTTCTCCCTGTGTCCACGCTTTCTCATTGTTCAGCTCACACTTGTAAGTGAACACATGCGGTGATTGGTTTTCTGTTCCTGTGTTACTTTGCAGAGGATAATGGCCTCCAGCTCCATCCATGTCCCTGGAAAGGACATGATCTCATTTTTTTTATGGCTGCATAGTATTCCTTGGTGTATATGTATCATATCTTCTTTATCCAGTTTATCATTGGTGGGCATTTGGGCTGATTCCAGGTCTTTGCTATTGTGAATAGCGCTGCAATGAATATACACGTGCATGTGCCTTTGTAATAGAATGATTTATATTTCTTTGGGTATATACCCAGTAATGGGATTGCTGGGTCAAATGGTATTTCCGGTTCTAGGTCTGTGAGGAGTCACCACACCATCTTCCACAATGCTTGAACTAAATTTACATTCCCACCAACAGTGTAAAAGTAAAGAACGGGACATTTGAGCAGGCCCTGAAGGAGGCCAGGGAGGGGTCCTGTAGTTATCTGGAGGAGAACATTCTAGGCAGAGGAAAGAGAAAGTGCAATGACCCTAAAGTAGGAATCACTGGGTGTGTCCAAGGCATCAAGGAGGCCATGGGCTGCAGTGAGAGGGACCCATGGAGAGACTGGCAGGGGAGGAGGTCAGAGGGGAAATGGGGCTGGCTCTGGATGCCAGGGCAGGCCAAGGCAGGGAATTTGACATCAGTATTTGGAGCTCAGGAGTTGCACCATCTGACTTGCACTTTGAAAGGATTCTTTTGGCTACTGCTCAGGAAACAGACCTCAAGAGACAGAGAAAGGACACTGATCCACTCTTCTCGGCAACAATCAAGTGACAGAAGAGGGTGGGTGGGAGGGTGCTGGCAGTGGAGATGGTGGGTTGGGGTCAGGTTCTGCCTGTGTTGTGAAGGTAGTGCTGGGAGAATCTGCTACACTTTGGGTGTGAGTGGAAGAGAAGGGGCAAGGTTTTTGGCCTACAATCTTAGAGGACTGGAAGGACCATTTACAGAGATGGAGAAAACATTAAAAGAAGCAGGTTTTGCAAGGAAAAGATGAGGTGTTTAGTTTTGATACCATCCAAATTATCAAGCATTTGCTGTTACAGAGCATTTTTAATATACATTCTTTGATTGGATTTCATCCTTATAACAAACCTGTAAAGTAAGCAGGAGCACGCACGTGCACGCATGCACACCGCACCCCGCCCCCAACAAGTTTCCAAATATATCAGGATACTTTTCAGAAAGGGGACAGATACATTCCAGAGAGGGCAGTTGCCACAGCAATTACTTTTATCTTGTCATCTTCTTTATTGCAAAATTATAAAGGTTATTTCTCTCTTGTATAACAGGGTAAAGCTAAGTGTTTCTGGGAAATCTATTGTCCTCTGTCTCTGGTTCTAAAACAGTGGTTCCAGTCATACCTGGAATGGAGAAAGAGGACGAGAGGGCATGCCCCTCGTCTTTGAGAAGCACAAGCTGCATGGTGCACACAGTGCCTCTGCTTACATCCTGTTGGACAAACATGAATCACACAGCCTTCCCCAGCTACAACAGAAGCGAGGAAGCAGAATGTTTGCAACTGGGTGGCCATGTTTCCAGCTATAGTTTGGAGAGGTCTACCCCTGAAAAAAAATGTGAATTCATAAAAGAACCATGCCACACTTATCCTCCCCCAATCCCATTTAACAGAGAATCTGACCTCAGCAAGATGACAATTTTCTCAAATCACCAATCTGACTGTTAATGTCCTAAAGTGTAATATATTCCTTCACTGATTTTCTGTCTCCAACAAAGGGTCAGTAAAAGAATGATTCCACTGTATAACATCCTAGAGACCTTCCCAAAGTCTTCTTTACCCAACATCTCTCTCCCCCAAATCCCAACCTCAGCTTAGCTTATAAATGCCATTTTAGCTTCTGTTGACCTTTCCATTCCTATCTCAAGCCAATCACCAATTAGCAAACTAAAGTCCAAACAAGAAATACAAACATTTTCTAGATCATCAGGAAGGAGAATGGAAGGGGAAAAGGTATGAATAATGATAATGTAATGTTTTGACACATATGTGTGTGTGTGTGTGTGTGTGTGTGTGTGTCTGTGTGTGTGTATATGTGTGTATGTGTGTAACATCTGAGTGGTCTCCCTCATAAAATCTCCTCAAATCACTAATGTCCATGCAGTTAGAGGCTGAGGTTTCTTTCCTCTGTCCAAGACCTATGCATAGATTTTCTTTTATTATTATTATTATTTATTTGTCAACCAGGAAAGCAGGGACACATTATGGAGCCCAGAACCTCAGAGCCTTCCTCTGTCTCCTTGCTCCAGCTTTTATGCATACTCTCAGGAAAAATATACACATTTCTCCCTTTTGTTTTGCAGCAAAATTCCATTCCAACTAGAAGGAAGCAAATCTATCTGAAGGGATGAGTTATGGTTTGCCAGGCAGGCAGGTAGATGGCATTTCAGCATTTCAGTTGGGGCAATGGATAGGCCTCTGAGGTCTTCCCCTATGTTAGCTCCCCTGATGTTTGAATTTCATGTATAATTGTTCTGGCCCATTGAACACCTTCTCTCTCTCCTTACCTCCATAACTATTCACACAAAAAGTAGTGAAAACTGGAGATACCCACTTGCCTGTTCATTTGTGGTTCATCTTGGATCTCTACAGGAGGGAAAGCAGCTATTGGCTGATTGTGTTCAGAGTGTGACAAGAGAATGACCCACAAACTAGCCAGAGCCTCTGCAAGAAGGCCGGGTTGAGAAATCCACTGGTGCCACTTGAGGCACCACATTGCAGAAATCAGCCACAAAGTGCCTGGAGAGCTTGGGTTGTGGGGAGTGGGGCAACCCAGAGGATGTGGGTGGGCAGCCGGGGGCAGAGGCATTCAAAGGTTTCAGCTCTCTTTCTGGCTCTGCCACTCATGCCCTGTGCCCATTCTAGCTCTTCTGGGAGCCTGTGCCTTCCCTGCTTCTCTGTTCCTCCCTTTGGATAATAGGAGCTTCTCCTGTTTCCACAAACAAATTAATGACAATGACCCCCATTCCCAGGCTGGCCAAAGGAAGGCTGGCTACATAATTTGTGCGGTATGGTGTAACATGAAAATGCAGGTCCCCTTATTCAAATATTATTAATTATTCCAAGACAGCTTCAGCAGTGTGGTGAATGAAGCATAGAAGCTCCCTGGGTGAAGGTGTACTCACCTCACCCTGAGTTTTGGTGAGGACAAAGCACATCCAAGCCATAGCAAGGGCTTTCACAAATGTCTGCTGCACCAAGCTGACCCTACAGTTCCTCATCCATGTCACATCTGCCTTAGAGAGTTCTCACATAGATTCCACACAACAATAGAAGAGGAAGGGCTGAGCACAATGCCTGGTGCAAAGTTGCTGTTTAATAAATGGCAGCTGCCTTTGGAATAGAGTAAGAATAATAGTAGCTACATCATGTTTAGTGCTTACAATGTGCTGGGGATTAGTTGAAGCACTTTTCATGCATAGTAACTCATTTCAGCCTCAAATGCGTCTTATGTGGCTGGTACTATCATCATTTTCACTTTACAAAACTGTGCCTGTGTACGCATTCAGTAAGTGGTGGCACTAAAATTAAAATGAGGGCAGTTGGGTTGGAGTCTGTGCTCTTAGCTCCTAAGCTTGCTACCTTCCTCGCAACACAATATGAACCAGGGCCTTTAAGTGATCTCTGATGGGGCAAGGTACCTGCAAATGTTCAAAGCTGCATTTCTTTACTTTCTAGTGATACCATTTAATGATTTATTTCACTTTTTAACTTAAAATTAAAAAGAATTTTAATTGTGGCAAAATACACATAACATAAAATTTACCATCTTAACTATTTTTAAGTGAACTGTTCAGTCATGCTAAGTACATTCACATTGTGTGCAACCAACGTCCAGAACCCTTTTATTTGCAAAACAAAATTCTATTTCCTTTAACCAACTTCTCATGTTTTCCTCTCCCTAGCTCCTGGCAACCGTAATTCTACTTTGTGATTCTGTGAATTTGACTACCCTAGATTGCTCTTGGAATCACACAGTGTTTTTCTTTTCATAACTGTCTTATTATACTTAGCATAATGTCCTCAAGGTTCATTCATGTTGTAACAGAATTTCCTTTTTTTAAAGACTGTATAATATCTTATTGTATGCATATATTATTTTTTCTTTATCTATTTATCCATTGGTTAGCAAGTGGGTTGCTTCCCACCTCTTGGTTGTTGTGAATAATGCTGCTATATACATGGTATATGAATAATTTTTCAAGGCCCTGCTTTCTTCCTTGGCTATTATTTCAGAAACAGAATTGCTGGATCATATGGCAACTCTACTTTTAATTTTTTAAGGAATCACCATGCTGTTTTTCACAGTGGCTGTACCATTTTGCATGCCTACTAACAGTATACAAGGACTCTGATTACTCCATATCTTTGCCAACATTTATGTTCTCCTTTTAATAGTATCCATTTTAATGGATTTGAGATAATATCTCATTATGGCTTTGATTTATGTTTTCCTAATTATTAATGATGCTGAGCAAATTTTCATTTGTTTGTTGGTCATTCGTATGTTTTCTTTGGGAAATGTCTATTCAGATTCTTTGCCCATTTTTTAAATTGGGTTATTTGGTTTTTGTTGTTGTTGTTAAATTGTAGTTCTTTATGTTTTCTGGATATTAACCACTTATCAGATGTTATATCATTTGCAAATATTTTCCCTATTTCATGGGTTGCATTTCACTCTGTTAATTATGTCTCTTGATGCACAGAAGTGTTAAATTTGGATGTAGACAAATTTGTCTATTTTTACTTGTGCTTTCTCTGCCTTTCACATCATATTCAAGAAATCCTTGCCAACTCCATAATCATGAAGCTTTCCCCTATGTTTTCTTCTAAGAGTTTTATAGTTTTAGGTAATCCATTTTCAGTTAATTTTTGTGTATGGCATATGGTAAGGGTACAATTCGATTCTTTTGCATGTGGATATCCAGCATTCCCAACACTAACTCCGTCCTTTTCCCATTGAATAGGCTAGGCGCCCTTGTCAAAAATCATTTGACCATATATCATTTGGTTTATTTCTGGGCTCTCTGTTCTGTTCCATTTTTCTATAGGTCTGGCTTTATGCCAGTAACACACTGTTTTGATTACTGTCATTTTGTAATTAGTTTTGAAATCAGGAAGTGTGAGAATTCCAACTTTTTTTTTTTAAGATTGTTTTGGCTATTTGGTGTTCCTTGAGATTCCATATTAATTTTAGGATGGATTTTTTATTTCAGCAAAAATTTCCATTGAGATTTTGATAGAGATTGCATTGAATCTGTTGATTACTTTGGGTAATATTGTCATTGTAGCAATATTGTCTTTCAATTCATGGACATAGAATGGCTTTCCATTTATTTATATCTTCTTTAATTTTCTTCAGCAATATTTTGCAGGTTTTAGAGTATAAGTCTTTTTCCTTCTTGGTTAAGTTTGCTCCCAAATATCGTATTCTTTCTGATGCTCTTGTAAATAGATTTATTTTCTTAATTTTCTTTTAGATTGTTTATCATTACTACACAAAATGCAACTGATTTTTCCATGTTGATTTTGTATCCTGCAACTTTGCTGAATTTGCTTATTAGTTCTGAAATAATTTTTATATAATATGTTGGATTTTTATATATAAGATTATGTAATCTTCAAATGAGGGTAATTTTACTTTTTTCTTTCCAATTTAGGTGGCTTTTCATTTTCTTGCCTAATTGTTCTGGCTGAGATTTCCAGTACTATATTTGAATGGAAGCAGCAAAACTGGGCATCTTTGTCCTATTTCTAATCTCAGAGGAAAAGTCTTTAGCATTTTGCTATAGAGTATGATATTATTTTGATTGGTAGGCTATTAATTACTGCCTCAGTTTCAGAACTTGTTATTGGCCTATTCAGGGATTCAACTTCTTCCTGGTTTAGCCTTGGGAGGATGTATGTGTCCAGGAATTTATCCATTTTTTCTAGATTTTCTGGTTTATTTGCATAGAGGTGTTTATAGTATTCTCTGATGGTAGTTTGTATTTCTGTGGGATCAGTGGTGATATCCCCTTTATCATTTTTTATTGTGTCTATTTGATTCTTCTCTGTTTTATTAGTCTGCCTAGCAGTCTATGTATTTTGTTGATCTTTTCAAACCAGCTCCTGGATTCATGGATTTTTTTGAAGGGTTTTTCATGTCTCTATCTCCTTTAATTCTGCTCTTATCTTAGTTATTTCTTGTCTTCTGCTAGCTTTTGAATTTGTTTGCTCTTGCTTCTCTAGTTCTTTTAATTGTGATGTTAGGGTGTCAATTTTAGTTCTTTCCTGCTTTCTCCTGTGGGCATTTAGTGCTATAAATTTCCCTCTACACACTGCTTTAAATGTGTCCCAGAGATTCTGGTACGTTGTGTCTTTGTTCTCATCGGTTTCAAACAACTTATTTATTTCTGCCTTAACGTCGTTATTTACCCAGTAGTCTTTCAGGAGCAGGTTGTTCAGTTTCCATGTAGTTCTGCGGTTTTGAGTGAGTTTCTTAATCCTGAGTTATAATTTGATTGCACTGTGGTCTGAGAGACTGTTTGTTATGATTTCCATTCTTTTGCATTTGCTGAGGAGTGTTTTACTTCCAATTATGTGGACAATTTTAGAATAAGTGCAATGTGGTGCTGAGAAGAACGTATATTCTTTTGATTTGGGGTGGAGAGTTCTGTAGATGTCTATTAGGTCTGCTTGGACCAGAGCCGAGTTCAAGTCCTGAATATCCTTGTTAATTTTCTTTCCCATTGATCTGTCTAATATCAACAGTGGGGTGTTAAAGACTTCCACTATTATTGTGCGGGAGTCTAAGTCTCTTTGTAGATCTCTAAGAACTTGCTTTATGAATCTGGGTACTCTTGTATTGGGTGCATATATATTTAGGATAGTTAGCTCTTCTTGTTGCATTGATCCCTTTACCATTATGTAATGCCCTTCTTTGTCTTTTTTGATCTTTGTTGGTTTAAAGTCTGTTTTATCAGAGACTAGGATTGCAACGCCTGTTTTGTTTAGTTTTGTTTTGCTTTCCATTTGCTTTATAAATATTCCTCCATCCCTTTATTTTGAGCCTATATGTGTCTTTGCATGTGAGATGGGTCTCCTGAATACAGCACACTGATGGATGTTAACTCTTTCTCCTGTTTGCCAGTCTGTGTCTTTTAATTGGGGCATTTAGCCCATTTACATTTAAGGTTAATATTGTTATGTGTGAATTTGATCCTGTCATTATGATGCTAGCGGGTTATTTTGTCCATTAGTTGATGCAGTTTCTTCATAGTGTTGATGGTCTTTACAATTAGGCATGTTTTTGCAGTTGCTGGTACTGGTTATTCCTTTCAAGGTTTAGTGCTTCCTTTAGGGGCTCTTGTAAGGCAGGCCTGGTAATGACAAAATGTTAATGATAAGCTTTTCTTTTCTGTTTTCTTTTTTTGAGACAGAGTCTCACTCTGTTGCCCAAGCTGGAGTAGGCAGTGGTGCAATCTTAGTTCACTGCAACCTCCGCCTCTTGGGTTCAAGCAATTCTCCTGCCTCAGCCTCCCAAGTAGTTGGGACTACAGGCGTGTGTCACCACCCCTGGCTAATTTTTGTATTTTTAGTAGAGGAGGGGTTTCACCATATTGGCCAGGCTAATCTCGAACTCCTGGCCACAGGTGCTCTGCCTGTCTCAGCATCCCAAACTGCTGGGATTACAGGTGTGAGCCACTGCACCTGGCCATATAAGCTTTTCATAGATGGCCTATGTTATGCTTAGGCAATTTCCTTCTATTTACTAGTGTGTTGAGTGTTTTTATCATGAAATGGTTTGTATTCTGCTAAGTGCTTTTTTTGCAACATTTGGGATGGTCACCTGTTTTTTCCATCATCCTGTTAATGTGGTATGGTATATTGCATTGACTGATTTTCATATGTTGAACTATCCTTGCATTTCAGGTATAAATCCTTTTAACAGTAGAATCATTTTAATAGTGATATTATTTTTGTTAAGTGTACATGGTGCACTGTTATTAATAATATCAACAACTTATGAAGATTATTTCCACTATTTCAAGTGGCATTATTATTAATAATAATTCATGGTATATGTACAGTACCTGATAGCAATCAACACTGAACTTTTGCAAATCAATGCTGATACTCCTAGTTATCCTATAGGTAAAAGAAGGTAGTTTTAATCTCCATTTCATAGATCACAAAACTGTGAAAACAGAAAGGTAAAGTCATTTTCTCTAGGTCACCAGTAAGAATAGTCAAATAGCTGCTATATGAATATAAATTATTGATTAGGCCTGTTCTGTGTGGCCCTGATGAAGGTAAGTAGGAATTCTTTGGTAAATGGCATGTGAAGATGGGCTTTAGTCAGCAAAATTACAGCACTCTGATTCTCAGAACTGCTTAAAGTGAGAACGGGATGCAGTAGGCAGTGTGGTCTTCATTTTAGGGGATTTACTTGCAAAGGTGAGAAGGTCTTCACCAAGAAAGATGCTGTTGAGGAAATGGCTGAAACAACAGATGAAGATGAGAAAAGAATGGATATTGTTTAATACATCTCCAGGTCTTTATTATTTTTGTAGCTCTTTTCAGCACTAAGCACTAAAGGTAAACAAATTTAGAATTACCACAATGTTCCAAACCTGTACCTATATTCTAAGAAATATGATTTAAGAAGAGAAAGATCTAGAATCTAAAGACAATTCCTCCATTCTGGGTATTCTTGAAGACAATAGCTTTGTCTTACACATTTCTTTATCTGTAGTGGTTAGTGCAAGACATGACCCATAAATATTTGTTGGATGAAAGGACAAAATAAATAAATGGATGAAATAAAAGGAATTCATCGGCCTGGTGCAGTGCCTCACGCCTGTAATCCCAGCACTTTGGGAGGCCGAGGCGGGTGGATCACGAGTTCAGGAGATTGAGACCATCTTGGCTAACGCGGTGAAACGCCATCTCCACTGAAAAAAAAATACAAAAAATTAGCCGGGAGCAGCGGCGGGCTCCTGTAGTCCCCGCTACTCGGGAGGCCGAGGCAGGAGAATGGCATGAACCTGGGAGGCGGAGCTTGCAGTGAGCCGAGATAGCGTCACTGCAGTCTGGCCTGGGTGAAAGAGCGAGACTCAATCTCAAAAAAAAAAAAAAAAAGGAATTCATCTTCCTCCAAACTAATTTCAAAAGGTTTTTTCATAGCTGGATAAGGAAAGAATTATTGTAGAGATCGTTAATTCTACTTGTCTCTTTTGATAAAAGGAATCAATGACCAGCAAGATTCAGAAATTTGCCAAAAGTTAATTTGGTGAGGTTGTGTTCCTTCCCTTCCTTCCTGATCATAACTGTTATAGACCTGTTACCAGCTGTTATGGACCAAGTCCTTGTGTTGCCCTAAAATTCACATGTTAAAACCCTACCCCTTAATCTGATGGTATTAGGAGAAGGGGTCTCTGGGAGGGAATTAGAACTAGATGAGGTTGTTAGGCAGAGCCCTCAAATAGAATTAGTGTCCTTCTAAAAGTTTCAAGAGAGCTTGTTTCTCTTTCCAGAAGAGAGAGCTTGCTTCTCTTTGTGTAAGGACACAAGAATAAGACAGCCATCTATAAAACAGACCCTCACCAGACACCAAATCTGCTGGTGCCTTGATGTTGGACTTCCCAGCCTCCAGACTGTGAGAAATAAATGCTTGTTGTTTATATCACCTAGTTTATGATATTTCAAGATTCAAGGTACCTTGTGCGTACCTTTTAACAGCCCAAGCTAAGACACCAGTTAGCACTGACATCTGCTCATTTTTCCAGTATATCCCACAACAACAATAAAGTGTTTTTATATGATTATTGAATGTATTTCTAGAGGGCTTGCTCTAGGGTACTTACCAAATTCAGTTTCATGGCAAAGATAAAATTCACAAGTGGTATTATTTACTTTGGAAAGATCTTTTAGGGCCTAATCTGCTACTGAGTTTCTCCTTGTAGTTTACTTTAGTCTCTCATGCTATAATTTCTGAGTTATCTCTTATAATGCTGAATTCATATGTCCACTATTCTCCGGGCTCTGCGAATGTCTTCTATGAAAGATCTTACACTCTTAAGATTCAGAGTCTCTCTCACTAAAGGACATGCTGCTTCAGGCCAAGGATCCTGCAGGTGCCAGTGCCAACCATGGATGGGGCACTTGGAGCATGGCCAGGAGATGTGTTGAATCAGATTAGCCTAGAAGGAGCCCCAGAGACCATGAGGTACTGTGCTTTCATTGTACAGTCAAGGAAACACAGGTTGCACAACGTATTCAAAGTCACATTGCTATTGTGTGGCAGAGCTAGAACTCAATGATTTCAGCCACTCAAATAACAAAGATGATGACATCATGAAAGAAACAGCAATACATCTTTAATTTTTCCAACACTTTGCTATTCACAAAGAATACCTATGTGTCTGGATCAGGTATCCTCGCAATACCTTTATCATTATTATGGGTCTGATAATACCACCCCAACTCTCAAGGTACCTAAAGTTGAATTTAGGGAAAACTCTTCTCAGACTTTCCTCCACCACCACCTTATTCACCTGAAATTCCTGTTCATTGAACAGAAAGATGATAGTACTTCTTTGTAGTATTCACCGAACGTCCTATTCTAGGCAAAAGTAAGTACTTTCTGATCTATTTTTCTCTTTCTGTTTTATACATTCATTCCCAGCACTCTCTTATTTTTAGAACAGAAGTTCATAACACAGTCTGCCCTCTACCTGTTAACTTTATTTATCTAATTTAACTTTTCAGTGATTTGAAAATTATTTTAAATGCCTCAGTGAATGACCTGCATTTTTATTAAGGACTATTCAATGACTTGTGATAAAAATACAAATATTATTTGTATTTTTGCATGACAAAATCAGACAACTCTTCTCTGATGGAATTCCCATATCTTGACCACATTTTCATCTTCATTCTTATGTCTATACTTTCTTTTTTGCAGATGGAGAACCAGAGTAAACCCTCGTGGTGTCCTGGCTTCTAAGCATTTTGTTGGCAAGAAGGGATGACCAGGCACCCTGTTCATCTGCATGTACAAAGTCTGCAACACAGGTTTTGATGAGGAGTAAACAAGGTGCTGAACAAGCTGCTTGTCCACACACAAATATTGAACTAACATGACTGGCCAGATGCACTGAAAAGAGAATTGAGACACTGAACTCAGAGCACATGGAGAAAAAGAGAGGGAGAAAGATTAAATTTTATCTAACTGCTCTTGTATGTTTCCTCAGTTTTGTCTTGAAAGGAGGTAAGAAGAATATACTCTCAACTCACCTTTAAGCCACATCTTACTACCAAGAAACGAAATCTCAAACCAACCACTCCTCCGTCTCCTGCCTTCTTCCCTGTGTGCCCCTTGGATATCTATGAAATCAATGGACTGAGTGCGGGGACTGGTGCTTTGCACACTGACTTAAGACATTCTTCTTAGGGAAATGTGATTTTTTTTTATATAGGGAGATATAAACATGCATATGAATAGGCAATTTTATTGCTTGATTTGAGCATTAAATTTTATTAGTGCAGTGGGTGTGTTTTGTCATATCCCTTATTGTCTGTTTACAGTGAGGATAAGAGTGTTGTTCTAGCTTGCATGAAGAGGGACATTCAGAATAGTGTTCTGGGGGAGCTCCCTGCAATATTGCACCAGATTTCCAAAGCACCAGTCTCATGAGTCACAAGTTATTTGATGCTCTGTCTATTTCTGCAAGCATTACAGGACAGTTGTCTCCTTATGGGCAAGGAGTACTCATTAACTCTTTATCTGGTATGTGCCTGGTGTACAGTTGGTGCTCAGTAACTATCTTGATTTCCATTTCCTTCTTTTGATTGTAATTGCAATGTTCTCCCCTCTGTCCTGTGCTGCCCTTAGAGATAGATCAGGCTTTTTGTGCTTCCTCCAAAGCTCGTGCTTTATCATTCACCAAACCATCCTTCTCTGTGCCCAGGATAATGTGTCCAAGGATGGCGTGTGGCCTTGCTGATGCAGCATTCCTTGGAGAGGCTGTCTCCTGTCCAAGGCCCTGTGAGAGCAAAGGTTGGCAGGGTCCCATCTTGCCACAATTGACCTCTGTGTGATCTGCTCAGGAAATGAATTGGCAGGCAGGTTGGGAAATTTTGCAAAATGAATAGTCACTTATAAGGGATCAGGAGTTGGAGCCAGAGCCCGAGAGAAATTTATTACCAAACACTAAGACTTAGTGAGAGGTTCCCCAGGATGCTAACTCCTGTGCTGAGAGCTCTTGTTAAGCTATTTAAGCCCCTGCAAGAGAGATGTCTGCAATCATAGAAGAAATGAAGAGTAATCCTGAGTCATGGCAGGAGAAGACCCTGGAGCAAGGCGAACGGAGTTCACATCTGTGCCCTCCACTTACTAGGAAGGCTTTGCGCAGGCTGCTTAAGGTCTCTGAGACTCAGCCTCCATAAAATGGGTACCAGAACGCCTTTTTCTGTGAGAGGTACATGAATTAGTAGGGATCTGGTGGTGAATAAATAATCTGTTGAATGAATGATTTAATATAAATCACCTTTCCCAGTACCTAGTTCCTCATTTATGCTTTTAATGAGTGAATAAAGAATATATTTTTCCTACCATAATGCATGATATATAGTCTGTTTTTAAAAATAAAAAGTTAGCTCTTTCCCCCACTAAAATTTCACCCTCTTCAACTTCTTTTCTTTCGTGATTTGTAATGTCTGGCCCAGAGAAAGGAAATGATCCTGTGAAGGTCACAGAGAGCCAGCAAGTCAGAATTCGGTCTACTGCCCCTCACCCCAACTCCTTTTCTCTATCTGACACCTTGTGTTTTCTTTTCTACGTAATTTACTACCGTGTATTGAATTTGTATGCATTTGTCTGTCTGGGAACACCTTGAGGGCAGAGATTCTCTTATTCATCTCACATGTTGTAGCACAGAGCAAAGTTGTATTTTAAAAAAAGAAGGAAAAGAGGAAGGAAGGAAAGGAGGGAGGAAGGAAGGAAGGGAGGGAGGGAGGAAGGCAGGCAGGAAGGAAAGAAGGAAGGGAGTAAGAAAGGAAGGAAGAAATAAAGGAAGGAAGGGAGAGAGGGAGGGAAACAAAATGGCCCAAAAGAAATGCAATACCGGCCTCCATTGATGGGAATGAGTTACAGGAAAAGGAGAACCAACTGGAAGACCTCCTGATGGCCAAAGCTGGAACAATATGAACAAGGAAATGAATGAATATTGGATTAAACCCAAAGTATAAAATATTCATGAGGCCGGGCGCGGTGGCTCACGCCTGTAATCCCAGCACTTTGGGAGGCCGAGGCGGGCGGATCACGAGGTCAGGAGATCGAGACCATCCTGGCTAACACGGTGAAACCCCGTCTCTACTAAAAATACAAAAAATTAGCCGGGCGTGGTAGCGGGCGCCTGTAGTCCCAGCTACTCGGGAGGCTGAGGCAGGAGAATGGCGTGAACCCGGGAGGCGGAGCTTGCAGTGAGCCGAGATCGCGCCACTGCACTCCAGCCTGGGCGACAGAGCGAGACTCCGTCTCAAAAAAAAAAAAAAAAAAAAAAAATTCATGAGTACACGCTCATATAAATAAATAACTGAATTAATGAATGAGGAAATTTTTCAAATAATTTATGTAGATATTCCATCCTCCAAGAAGAGAAACATAACTTTCTACTTCTTAGGTGTCAACCATACATGGTGACTTTCTTCTAAAGAGAACAGTAAGGAAAGAGGGAAAAATAGCAACTTTTCAGTGAAGAAACCTGACAAACCCTACCTCAACCAGGTGATCAAGGTTAAACATCAATAGTCATAAATCATGTTGATTATGTGTACCCTGATATGATGTGAAAAAAATGGCACTTCATCTCTTCCTCCCAAAAAGTCCAATCCTGAGGAAAAAAAATTAGAAAAAAATTCAGTAGTGGAACATCTTACAAACCATCTTCAAAACTGTTAAGGTCAGGCTGGGTGCAGTGGCTCATGCCTGTAATCCCAGCACTTTGGGAGGCCGAGGTGGGTGGATCACCTGAGGTCAGGAGTTCAATACCACCCTGGCCAACATGGTAAAACCCTGTGTCTGCTAAAAATACAAAATAAGCCTGGTGTGGTGGCCTTCATGTGTAATCCCAGCTACTTGGGAAGGTGAGGCAGGAGAATCATTTGTACCTGGGCAGCGGAGGTTGCAGTGAGCCAAGATTGCGTGACTGCACTCCAGCCTGGGTGACAAGAGCAAAACTCCATCAAAAAAAAACCACAAAAACAAGAAAACAAAAAACAAAAAACAAAAAGTCAAGTTCAAGAATAACAAGGTAAGTCTGAGAAAGAGCCAAGTAGAGCCTTAAAGAGATGTGACAAGTAAATGTAACAGGGTATCCTGGATGAATGCTGGAACAGAAAGAGAACATTAGGTTAAAACTAAGGAAATCTGAATAAACTGCAGACTCCAGTTGGCAATATGGTATGAATATCACTTTACTAATTGTAACAAATGTAACATGCTAATGTAAGATGTTAAAAATAGAGGAAACTGGGTGTGGAGTAAGTAGAAACCTTTAATATTTTCTCAAGTTTTCTGTAAATCTAAACTGTTCTAAAGCATAAAGTCTATCAGAAGAATAAGAAAGTCGGACAGTTATCAAACATCAGCCTATAGCAATGTCTTGAACTTCCTTATTTGGACCTTGATTCACAACAAACAAACAACAGCAACGAGAGAGTGAGAGAGAGAGAGAAAGAGAAAGGAGGAGGGAGAGAGAGGAGAGAGACAGAGAGAGAGAGAAGGGGGAGGAGAGTGAGAAAGAGACAAAAAGAGCAAGAGAGAGAGACTGGAGAAGGAGGGAGGGGAAAGAGAGAGGGAAGGGGGAGAGAGGAGAGAGGGAGGAGAGGAGAGGAGAAAAAAAAAAAGAGAGAGAGAGAGACTGAGAACCAGGACTCAAACCCAGGGCTGCACCTTTAAGTAAGACTATACTTATAACCTGTGAAAAACAAAGTATTTTTGTTTCTTCTACTGATTTTCCCTTCTCATAGAAGATTATTCCCAGAGCTTAGTTTAAGTAGCAAATTCCAGTTTAGCCTTAATCTTTCAGGTTTGGGAGACTCATCTCCCTTCACCCCAAGCCTAGCTCATAGTAGTGATTTTTATTCTGAAGAGGGAAATCAACTAACAAACAGGATGAGTGAGGACAATATCCAGATATTAGCTCCTCCTCATCAGCCACAGAAGTTTGTGTCTACTCTCTAGCTCCACCTACTGGACCTTGTGTAAATCACCTGAATAAATGCACAAGCGCTCACTGCAAGACCCCATGCTCTACAAGGCACTGAGGGAAAGGAAGCAACGTTATTCTTTCAGGGACTGCTAGGATTAAAAGAAACTTTTAAGGCGAATCTCCTCTTTTGCTGAAGAGAAAACTAAGTGCTAGATGCATTGGGCATTTGCTGCATGTGGAGTCAAATTGGCCAGAGTTTGAACCATGGTCCTGCCACTTCCTGATAATGGCACCTCAGGTAAGTCACTGACTCTCTTTGGAATTCGACTTCCTCCTCTGTAAAATGAGGATAACAAACCTATACTCCATGGTTGTTGCTATTGTCGTTTTTTATTTTTATTACTTAGTTATTAACCTTTAATATGAGGGCAAAGATATTTTTGGTAGATATTTCTTGATGGATACTTGAACTTATAACTGTCTTTCTTTTGGTCCACATACACACACATGTGCACACACACATTCACACGTATACATCATCCTTCTCTTGGGAGTTTTGGAGAATGGACAGACAGCAAGACTTCAGTTGGACCATTTCAGTCTAGGCTGGGGCAGGTAAGGAGGAAAAAAGGCAAAAGAAAGACAGCTGGAACCAGTAAGATTAGCAAAAGTGGACATCTGGCTCCATCTCACTGTCACATTGCATGAAACCCATTATATATTCACGCATTCAAAAATATTGACTTCATACCTTCTATGTGGGTGATCTCTGCCCTCATGCCACAGCATCACAGCTATTGGACTTTCATTGCAAAGAAATTCCTATAAGAATGGTTTTTGGTTTCTCTAGTAATATTCTCAAAATGTGAGTGATTGTCTGGCAATCAGTATCTGATTAACTGAGAAGTTCAATCTTTAGGCAAACGTGGGCCATCAGGCTACTATTGCTCCAAGTCTGTAGTTATTAAGATCCTAACTAACTCCCCTAACCCCACAGCTTATGGGCAGCAACTTTCAAACTAGTAACAACAAATCTGAATGTAGCTTTGTTTCCAGGGATCAGATGTTCTGCCCGACAGATGCCCTCATTCTGGCTTTTCTCTTAGTTACACTTTCCAGCCACTGTCACCTAATGGTAGGACATAAGGATTTCTACATTGTAGAAGCTCAGTTTATATCTGTTGAATGAATGAATGAATGAATGAATAAGTGAATAAATATTAGTCTCTACATAATGTAATAGTTGTAAATTAACAGCAAGAGACAGGTCGCCTCTCCAGTAGTCAAATGGAGATTTTGACTTGAAGATCAGACCTTGGGGTTGTACTAACACCAGGAAAACTTCACCCATTTGCTTGTAAATGAAACACAGAGACAGCCTCAGTTTCTTTTGACTCAGTACATGACACCCAGTTTACTGCTTGCTTGCATACCTTTTAAAGGTCATATTGCAATTTTTACCAATATACTTGCTTATATTCTTAGTTAGATTGTTAACTACTTTTGAAAGAAAAATCCTCAGAACATGTTCTCAAACTAAGGTACGGGGGTCCTTACCCATCACTCTGGCTCTTGCTTCGACCCTCATTCATTAACTTTTATCTGCCGAGAGTCCACTGTGAGCCAGGCATTGTGCTAGGCTCTTTGAAATAAGGATCTACACCTTTTATCACAATATTTTTTTCCCTCTCATTCCTTCATGAAGTCATTGCAATTTGTGTCTTTATCCTCCTACCAACATAAATGTGTCTGATAAGGCAGTGGTTCCCAACCTTTTTGGCACCCAAGACCGGTTTTGTGGAAGACAATTTTTCCATATATTGTAGTATGGGGGATGGTTTAGAGATGAAACTGTTCCACCTCAGATCATCAGGCATTAGTTAGATTCTCATAAGGAACAAACAACCTAGATCCCTCAAATACACCCTCTCACAATAAGGTCATGCTCCTATGAGAATCTAATGCCACCACTAATCTGACAGGAGGCAGAGCTCGGGGGTAATACTTGCTTGCCGGCCACTCATGTCCTGCTGTATTTCCCAGTTCCTAGCAGGCCATAGACCAGTACTGGTCCGTGGCCTGGGGGTTGGGGACCCCTGTAACAAGGGAAACCATTGACCGCTTTGTTGCAAAACCTAATAAACACATCCCTTTATTACTCTATCAGACTTCTCTGTGGTATCCAATTCCATTTACCATTCTATTCTCATAGAAAGTCCTTACTTTTAGCCAGGAGCAGTGGCTCATGCCTATAATCCCAGCACTTTGGGAGGCTGAGGCGGGTGGATCACCTGAGGTTGGGAGTCTAGACCAGCCTGACCAACATGGAGAAACCTTGTCTCTACTAAAAATACAAAATTAGCTGGGCGTGGTGGTGCATGCCTGTAATCCCAGCTACTCGGGAGGCTGAGGTGGGAGAATAGCTTGAACCCAGGAGGCAGAGGTTGCAGTGAGCTGAGATTGCGCTACTGCAATCCAGCCTGGGCAACAAGAGTGAAACTCAAAAAAAAAAAAAAAAAAAAAAAAAGCCTTTCTTTTTTCTGCTTTCCATGTCAATACTGTCTTCTAGTCTTTTTCACTTTCTTTCTGGAGCTTTGAACCAACAGATCCACAGTAGCCTCTCAAGCATCGTAAGTTCAACATATCTGAAATTAAACACGTCACTACATTCTACTGAAAAAATGGTACTGAGAATAAAGGGGTGTTTTCTGAATGGGGCACTCAGATTGGGTCGAAGTGCAGATGGTTGCATTCCAAAAAGATTTTGAGATCAAAGATGATTCCACTACTCCAAAACCAAGTGGTCAATGCAAGGATCTAGATGCAGAATAGGAGGAGATGGCTGTGAAAACAGGAGCGCTGCAGCTGAGTGGGAGATGGACGGCAATATTAGAAAATTAAAATGCTGACATGGAGATGCTAATGAAGTAATTTTTAAGCTGCTTTATATGGATGCATGAAGTTCGTTTAAATGGGCAGGCTGTCTGCTTTCAAAGCCCAAGTCTTTTAAACTATGAGAGATTTCAGGCAGGGGAAAGTAATATATGGCCGATGAGAATGATATTAATGGAAACCCAATAGAGCCATCCTTGAAATGGGCCCTGCAAACTCTACAGTAAAGGGAGCTTAGAATTCTCAGTGCAGAGAAACAAACACATTGGTGACCACATGCACTGCAGTCTTCTCTTTCTAAAGGAATTTGACTTCAAGTACAGAAGTCCTCATAGCCATATGCTGTAGACTTCCAACTGATAGAGTCCAGGAAAAAAAAAATTGGCAAGAATTGTCTAACATGTTACATGCTTTTGCTTTAGAGGAATCAGAGGAGAGAGAGAAAGAGATAGAGCAAGAGAGAAAGAGAGAGAGATATGTGAAAAGGTTAATTAGTATTTAAACACACAGTTGTGTTTTCTATTTGGTCTGACTGGGAAAATAAATTATGTACTTCAAAGCACAGGCTTGCAGGCTATAATTGAAAATAGGCATGGTGAGTACAGCTTTGCCAATGTGGCACAAAAAAACAAAAGAGAATCAAACAGAAACAAGCAGAAGAGTTACCCCCCACACCAAAGCCTGGGGCTGAATGAGAAAGCGGAGAGCGGGCTGCAGCAGCCAAGAAGCTCGCTTTTTACTCTGGCCCTGCCGCTTTTCTCAGGTCACGTAGGGTAGGTGACCTGGCTTTTCTGAACCCTGGGATTTTCATTTATAAAATGATGGTAATAATGTTTTTTTCTCAGTATGTTGTTAGGAGTTAATGAGATAGTGTTTGGGAGAAGGGCTGGCATGGTGTCAGGCACAAAGTGGTTATTCAGGAAGTGCTTGTCCCCAATAAGTGTCTGTTCAGTCTACTTTCATCTCCCTCATCTCTGAATTCCTGTAATTTTATAAAAGCTGGAAGAAGCCCCTAATGAGATGGTGTCTCCTATTGTTCCTTAATTGTATCATGTTTAGGTTGCATCCTTGTCAATTCAATCCAATTTCATTCCATTTACTTTAGCTCAATTAAAAAATATTTGTTAATAAGTGTGTTCCTAGAACAATGCTTGGGAATACAAACATGAATAAGAACCAGTAAATGCCTTCAAAGACCTTAAGCACATTGTGAGAAATAAGAAAAGTATTCAAGGAGCTCCAATCAGCATTTGGACACCCGTTATTAATCAGTGGGGAGCTCCTACAAAGACGTGAATCAACACGTCCATCATCATTTTCATAGCAATCTCATGAAGCGGTGACTGTACAGATCGGGAAACTAAGACACAGAGAAGGTAACTGACTTGCTCAAGGTCAAGACAAGAGGATGGGCCCTGAATCCACATCTGCGCGCCGGAGGCTCCTCTGCGCTTTGGTTTTCTCCAGGACTGCTGTACCACTCCCGCTCAGCCCAAGGCATCTCTTATCTTCCAGGGCTCAGTGGTACCGGTGTGCTAAAGCCCAGCTATTTGCAACTCTTCAGGCTAAACCCATGGGATGAAGACATACATAATACATCGAATATGCTCATTGCTAAAGACAGTGGCATTGGGGTTCTCAACAAGAAGACTTCCTTTTTCCATGACCATCAGGGAAGCACCCTAATATAGTTTGCATATTTGTCCTTGCCAACATGACATATCACATTGAAATGTAATCCCCAGTGTTGCAGCTGGGGCCTGGGGGGAGGTGTCTGAGTCATGGGGGCAGAGCCCTTATGACTTGGTGCTGTCCTTGTAGTAATGAGTGAGTTCCACCAGATCTGGTTGTTGTAAAGTGTGACACACCCCCCACCACACAGCTCTCTCTCTCTTGCTCCTGCTTTCACCATGTAACATGCCTGCTCCTGCTTCACCTTTTACCATGAGTAAAAGCTCTGTGAGGCCTCCCCAGAAGCCAGCAGAAACCAGAGTCATGCTTTTCTGTACAGCCTGCAGAACTGAACCAACAAAACCCTTTTTCTTTATAAATGTCTTCTTTCTTTCTTTCTTTCTTTCTTTCTTGAGACAGAGTCTCACTGTTGCACAGGCTGCAGTACAGTGGCACAATGATAACTCACTGTAGCCTTCACCTCCTGGCCTCAAGCAACCCTCCCACCTCCGTCTCCCATGTAGCGGGAACTACCATAACCTGCTAATTTGGGTGGTTTTTTGGTAGAGACAGAAAAAGTTTCCAGCCTCAGAATTTTTTTACAGCAATGCAAAAAATGAACTAACTCATATCCCAAAGGCAAGTCCCTCCCCATATAACACTCCATCTACAGTTTACATGCACCACCTCTTTTTTTTTTTTTTTGAAAAAACAAAAAAAACCCCAAAAAACTAAAGTGGGTCTCAGCATTGTCATATGTTACCAAGGTTAGTCTAGGAATACATTACAATTTACATTAAGAAATCCATGCAAAAAAAGACTTTTCTGTCTTGCTCATCTCTGTATCATCAATGCCTAGAAGAGGGCACCTAACAGGAAGGTGCCGGATATTTACATTCACTGCAAGATGATGACGATTTCCATTCTTTCTGCTGTTAAACTTTATTTCCAATATTCACACTCAACTAATTATTTTTCTAACAAATTCTACATTTATTCTTTATCTCACTTATTCTCATAAGGCACATATTATCTCACTTTACTCATTAAACATCCCAGTATCTTCTTTGTTGTTAATTTTAATTTCACCACCTGTAAAACACACAATAGCAATCATTATTAATTTCTTGAAGTCAATTGTTAAATACGCTTTCCACTATATTTTACTACTTTCTGTGATCACCTGTATTTTCTCCATCCCGATCCATCCTCTTGCTGATTTTGTTTTTCAGTAAGGGCCAACGAGTAGAGAATTTTTTGTATTCTACACGTCTTTATTTAACTCTCGTATTAAATAATCATTATGCTGAATACAGAGCTCTAGGCTACCATACAAGTGCTCAAAAATGGATGCCTACTATTTATTGTTTATATTAGATTGTTAATCATTTCTCCTCAGCACCTTCCTGATGATACACCATCTTTCATGACATCTGTTGTTGGGGAAACAAAGTCTACTGAACGTATAATTGCCATCCCTTTATAGGTAACCTCTCCTTTTCCCTGATGACTTTGAATACTATCTTTTTCACATTGATGCTCTGAGGCTTCTCTCTGAAAAGTCTAGTCAGGGGCTGCCTGTAATCTACCCTTTGGGCTTGCCACCTATGGGATGCTGAGGGGCATCTCCTGGCACTCTTGTCTTGGGGCTGGAGTCATCAGTATCTGTTGTCCGCTCCTCATCCTCTCCTGAGAGTGTGTCCCCAACACACACACCTCCTTCCTTTCAGTCACGTGGAAAGATCCATGGTGTTTCCTCACATGCCAGGTTCTTTCACAGCTTCTCACCAGGGCCGGGGCTAGGGTGAGGCATGTGAGGCACCCAGGGTACACGACTGAAGGAGGCTCTCACTCCCATGCACTGGCCCTGCACTTGCACCACCCTGGAAGCTAAAGTCATCCTGAGTTAGCAGATAAGAAAACCAAAGCAGCCCGGCACAGTGGCTCCTGCCTGTAGACCCAGCTACTCAGGAGGCTCAGGCAGGAGGATTGCTTGAGCCCAGGAGTTCAAGACGAGCCTGGGAAACACGCAAGACCTGTTTCTTCCAAAAAAAAAATTGGCTGGTTGTGGTAGTCCCAGCTACTTGAGAGGCTGAGGTGGGAGGGTTGCTTGAGCCCAGGAGGTGTAGGCTGCAGTGAGTTATGACTGTGACACTGTACTCCAGCCTGGGCAACATTGAGAGTGTCTCAAGAAAGAAAGAAAGGAAAGAAAGAAAGAAATAGAAAGAGAGAAGGAAGGAAAGGAAAGGAAGGGAAGGGAAGGGAAAAGAAAGGAAAGGAAAGGGAAGGAGAGAGGGAGGGAAAGAGAGAGGGAGGGAAGGATAGAGGAAGATAGGAAAGAGAGATAGAGAAAGAAAGAAACAGAGAGAGAAGGAGGGAGGAAAGAAAAGAAAGGAAAAGAAAGAGAGAAAGAAAAGAAAAAAGAAAGAGAGAAAGAAAAGAAAAGAAAAGAAAAAAGAAAAAAGAAAAAAGAAAGAAACCAACGCAGAGGGAATTAAATACATTGCCCAAGAGTTGGTGGCTTATCAGAGACAAAACTTGGATTGAAGCTCTGATCAATCTGAAGTCAAAGTCATTCTTTCTAACAATCCTGGGCACAAATCGTTATGCAGCTCCTGCTCAGTGAGATGGGGCTGGAACAACTGCCATACACAGGCGGAATGGGCATGGGATGCAGGAGGGTTCCTTGTTTGCCCACATGCAGGGCTCACTAGCATGGAGGCATCATACTGCATTGCTCTGTTTTTAGCTACAGTTTGGGTTTCACTTCTGCATCAAAAAGTCCTTCTGGGGCTATAGACTTTCTGACGACTAGGAGGGATTGGGTGTTGCTGCTCAGAGAGGCCCATGTCCTGCAGACTCTTGCTATGTCCACCTTTACTCAGGTTCTGGGCCTCTGTACTTCAAAGACCAAATTTGGCCATGGTTTTTAGAATCACAGATGGAAGCCAGTGTCTATCAGCAAAAAAAAGTGGTGTACATGGAGCTCTGGGCTAAATTCCAGCTCTTACACCACACGCGTGTGTGCATACACACACACACCCCCCACAAGCACACACACACAGGGGCATTGAACAATATCCTATTGCAGACTTACTGAATAACCTGGAGGCATGACATTTATTTCTTCTCTCAGAAAATCAGGTTTTTATTAAGTAGCTAGTATGTGCCAGGATCATTTGTGATATCTATATATATATATATATATATATATATTCTGGGTGAATAAATACATCAAAGTGGGGTAGGATGAGAATCACAACACAATGCCATGCTCATTAAAGCCTGGTATTTATCTTTACTCTCTCATCATCCCAAGACTGCCTCATGCCGAAGACCATTACCCTAGCTGTTCCATCATACCTATCTCCCTACCACCGACTTTCAGTTTCTCCTTTCTCCCACTTCTTCCTTCCAGATTCATTGTGTTAAAGTTCAGTTTTGATCGTGTGATTCCCTTGCCCAAAAATACTTACTGACTCCCCTATTGCCTACTTGATTATGTACCAATTATCTGGCTTAACTCCCAAGTCCATCTATCTGGGAAATCTGTCCTTCAATTTTTACCTCTGAAAGCTCCATTGTGTTTACCTTCATGAGGCTCTTCCTAAACCCCCAGAGAACAATGTACAGCATAGCCTTCATGCTGGATCCAGCTAGCGGGTTCATCCCTCAGCTCTTCTATTTACCAGCTGTGGGATCTTGGGCAAGGTGTCTAGGACAGCACCAGTTTCAGAATGGCATTGTGAGATGAGATGCATTGACTCAGAGTGAAGTCCTCATAACACTGCCTGGCACATGCTAAGTGCTCTGCAATATTTGTGTCCTTGCAATGAAGTCCCTGGGCACTCTGTTTATAATAGACTTATTTTTAGCTGTATGCCTAACATTCTAGATAATTGTATATTTTTAAAAATCTTCTCAACTCTTGGAGGATGGGGACAGTGTCGTGTTAATCCTCTACAGTACCTACAACAGACATTAAACTAACACCAATGAATGTCTGTGAAATGGAATTATTTATCAAATGAACATCTAGAATGTATATGTTCAGCTCTGTTGGGTTGTGCCAATAGCACATTTGGATGAGTCAGTCTTCTTTGTTAGCTCATTTATTCCACACTTGATTATAAACACTGTCCAAGAAGCCTACATGACCTCCCATAGAAAATGAAGAATAAGTGGGAGAGGCCTGGTGTCCCAGGGTCCTATAACACTTATGCCAGACCAGTCTTCAGAGAGGCTGGAATCCACCCCCCAGGTGCAAATCTGATATCTGGGCTTGGAAATGTCCATAGTCGACTCAAGGTTTCATGGCTGCCTATAAGTAGATCTGAGTTCCCCTTCCATTCTGAAAGTTCTCCCCCTAAATGGAGGAGTGAAGCAGCAGATTTCTGCTTTCTATAAGAATTCTAGAATACTACAAATTCTTTCATAATTCCTCTTGTAGACGATTTGAACATCACTTTCAAGTGGGATGGAAATCAGATATCCATCATGGCTCTGAGCTTGACATGTGGCCAACTGGACCACCAGCCTTGTATTTCAATTCCAACTTCTCCATGTGGCTCCCAGCAGGGCTGGTAACTCTCTAGAAATGAGAGATATATTTTCCTCACTGGACTATTTAAGGTTTCCCTCAACCCCTTAGGAAATAGCAATAGAGTTGATGTCAGAACCATCTCCTTTGCTGTGAAGTTTATTGAAGTTATGCACAGTTACATCACCTGTGATGTAATAAATACCACCTCACCACATGGCGTGTGTTGTCTTTTACTTTTAAAGTTTTATTTTTGACTTTTGTGAAGTGTAGATTAAAAGACTCCTTCAGTTAGTTCAAATCAAAGCCATGCCAGTCCCCATATCTCATGCATTCCAAATACCTACATGTCTGCTGGTGGTCGTGTCGACTTGGACAGCTGTTTTGGAAATCAATGTGGTAATATTTGTCAAGACTCTTCAGGATCTCAATTACTTTATTTCAGTAATTTCACTTCTAAAAATTTACCCAGTGAAAAGAAGTAGAAATGTAGACAAAGACCTATATGTGTGTAGGTATGCATTTGGAAGATGATCTTTTTGGTAAGAGCACAAAGTGGAAACAACCTACCTAACAATATCGTGTCATTAAAATGACAGTACATTGGAAGGCTAGGATATAATGCAGCCGCTAAAAATGACATTTATAATGAATGTTTAATGATGAGGCGCAATATCATGATGTGACATTAAGTGAAAATGCAGAATATAAAACGGTATGTGGATCTCAACTGTGATATTTTACACATGCATTTCATTACAATGTATTTTTTTTCGTAAAAGAACAAGAATTAATATATGATGGATCTAGGTCAATGGTTCTCAACTGGAGGTGATTTTGCCCCCTGGGGCAATGTCTGAGGACATTTTTGACTGTGATGCCTTAGAGGAGGGGAGAATGCTGGCCTTGAATTGTAGAGGCTGGAGATGATGTTAAACAGCCTATGAATTGCAGGACAGCTCCCCGACGGCAGAGAATTTTCCAGCCCAGCATGCCAATGGTGCTGAGTTAGCAAACTCTGTGTCTTCACCTCCTTTCAGACTTTTTCTAACATGAGTAAATTTCCTCATCTCTTCCTCCCTCTTTTCCTCTCTTTCTTTTTCTCTCTCTTCTCTTTCTAATATTTATTAAGGCCTTAGTATAGGCCAGGCACTGTCTTAAACATTTTACCACGTATTAGCTAATGTTAATACACAACAGCCTCACGAGGTAGGAACTGTTATTGTCATCCTAGGTGAGATAACCTTTCAAACTGTTTTGTGGTTTCAAAATAATTAATCAAGAGTGCTTAGTAGCACAGTGTCTGATACACAGATAAATACATACATACGTATACGTGCATGTGTATGTATACACATACACAGAAGGAGTGTATATGTTACCTGTGTATATTATGGCAAGATTATAGAAATGACTAGTTTTGGACAATGGAATTGGAAAAAAGTTTTGTGTTTTTTCTTTATACTTTATATTTTTCTATAGTCACACATTTCTATATTTCCACATTTTCTTCCATACATATAATTTATTTTTGTTACCTAGACAACCTGATAGTATATTAGAGCCCCAGAGGGCTTAAGGGCTGTCTATGAGAAGAACAGTCCCTGTTACATGAGAAAGTTTAAAGACACTCTATTCCCATCAAGCCACATACTTCACTAAAATAGAGCACTGGATCACATTGTCAAAACAAAACTTCAACTTCCTCTGATTCAAGGCAGTCAGCATTAGGGCCACAGATCCTGCTTGTAGCAATCAATTTGCTTGTTATATTTTGCCACGGCTACCTCCCTTGGGATTAACCATTTCCTATTGATCTCATTATGCAACAGAAATCTTTTTCATTTATCCTTTGAATGACCCTTCTCATTTCCTCTCAGTCAAATAACACTCTAGTAGGGCAGACGTAGGGTTTTCAACTTTGTTTACATATTAGATTTATCTGGGGAGCACTTAAGAAATAAAAATGACTCATCCCTATCTTGAGAGATTATGATTTGACTTCTCTGGAGCTGAGCACTATATTTTTAAACTTCCTAGGGCTTTTCATATGCAGCCAGGTTTGAGAATCACTGCCCGTGCTATAGTCATGCTTACAATTTTTGAACTGGCCCAAAGAGGAGGGAATTAACCTTTCAGATGCAGCCTACATCAAGGAAGCTGCCTGCTCTTAGGGGAACAGGATACCTGCAGAGGCTCCGGTCCTGACAACGCCTTCAGCTCCACCTCCCACCAAAGACCTGTGTGGTGTCAGCAGCAGCCCCATTTGCAGGTGAGGACAGAACTTAAGAGCCCTGACTGTTGGGACCCTCTCCACCTAAAATGCAACCCCCTGAGGTGCTGAGGAACACACCAGAGCCTTCTTCCACTTGCCAGCCCTTCAGCTATTTACAGCTGGGCCTCACATCCCTCCACAGTCTTCTCTGCCCCTCCAGATAAACATTCCCAGTTTCTTCAACCATCTCTCAGGGGATAAACGTGCTCCTCACACATTCTGTTTCTCTTGGTTCCTGCTTTCTATCAAACAAGTTGTTTATATCACCTGGCTGATCCTTGCCATATGTTACTGCTCATTTCCGGAGTCTGAATAGTCTGGCTAATTATCATTTCTCCCATGGGCAGAACTTCCCAGAGCAGGTTATCTGCAATGGAAGCAGTGATGCAGCACCCACATGTCCCAGAGGAAGGGTTGTCAGCTGACAGCTCACAGCTGGATCACGCTGGGGGATTTTTTTTCTTTCCCCTGGGAGAAAATGCATCTAATGACTGATTGAGATGACGAACAGAAGCCTGGCCCTTTGCGTAAGTATGAAAGGTCTTTGAAGGGCCTTGTCAACTTCTGCACTCCCCATGGAATCAGCTGAGATCTCTGTTTCAACTGTATGGCAAGTTAACCTTGCCCTCTGCCCAATTCTGCTTCCTTTATCACTTAGGTTGCTGATCCTGACAGTGCACCATGATAAACCTTCTGCATAGATATTTTCATCTCGGGGCCTGTTTCCCAGAGAGCCCAACCTAAAGATACCTGCTCGTAAATGCAAAATGAGCCTGTGAATTAACTGCCTTGAGTCAGATAGTTAGAACTCATGGTTGGCCATAACTTTCTTTAGGAAAAAACAGCCTAGGGACAAGGATAGAGCTGTTTCCTTTACAAAGGGGGGATAGGAAGGCCTGTCTCCATGACCATACCAGAAGAAAATGCTTTCGAATTCCTTTGCCACCCTGGCTCCCTTCTCTGCTTCACTTTTGGTGGTTTCAAAGGTCTTATATAGGACTAGAAACTTCAGACGGGATCTGGATAGTGGAGAATGGAGATGGAACCTCACACCATAAATAATTGCCACTAATTTATGTACTATTCTAGCTCCAATAGCTACAGTCCTGTGTTTATTAGCCTAAATATGACCTGAAATTGTGTTGTAATCTTGGCTAGCCTTGTTTCTCTGACTATATCTCCTGACATAATCCTGTGTTGCACCCATTGCGATAGCTTGTATACTCTATTTACTTTAGTATAGCCAGTATATGCCATAGCCATAGTATAGGTTGTGCTGTCTGTAACTGAAGTTGCCACCTGGCTTGAACCTCTTTTTCTTTTTGCCAGCTATTTCCCCTGCCCACTTCAGTCAGCCTGAACAACTTCTGTACTTCCTTGAAACCTCAATTCACTCATCATCTTCTTCTACATTCTTAGCACCTTTGCTGACCTCTTTAAGCTAGATGGGTCATCCCCACTTTGTGCTCTCACCCTAGTTGCCCTGCAGACCTCCATCACAGCATTTGCCATTTTTCTTTGCAGGACCCTATCCTTCAGGACACTGGTCACATCTCATCCACCTTTGTACCTCTAGCAGCTAGCGCAGTGGTCACATCTCATCCACCTTTGTACCTCTAGCAGCTAGCGCAGTGCCTAGGACATAGATAGTGGAATTAGAGTAAACTAAACTCAAATTTTATAGTTCTAATTTTGAGACTTTCAGCCTATTAGAGAGATACCAGCTCTGCCAACCTACCACATTGCCTTGTGATACATTAGGCAACTTTGCAAGCAGTTTCAAAGTTTCCATTTTGTGACTGACCTAACTAACTCCTCCCTAAACCCACAGGAGGGAAGTGTGAAATGGGCTTGATGTTTACAGTAACAAAACTAGACATGCAAGTTGCTTCTGTTTGTTTTGATTCAGAAATATTTCAGCACAGAGCATTGGATTAAGGGGGATGCCTGGAGGAGGTGAACCATGTGATCATCCTGACTTTATGTTTGTGGCTACTCCTGAATCATGGCTTAGGAAAGGGGAATCCAAGCAGAGCACAGCAGGTTTGCTAAACTGGGGAGGCAGAGATTAGAGTTTAAAGTTTACAAAGTTTCAGGATGACAGAGAGAACAGAGCTGCATAAAAGAGCAGCTCCAGAAATTTATGTATCAGTCCCCTTAAGGCACTGGATGCAATTAAAGTATACATGTTTAGGGCAAGACTACCCAACCTTTGGCAAAAACAACTTCTGGAGAGCTACGAGATGAGCAGAGATCGCTGATGATACACAGTGCTGAGAAATATAGGTGTTCCAATAATCCAGAGTGGAGAGAAGACCTCAACTGAGATCCAGAAAGACTACATCTGAGAAGCAGGGTTCCTCTCATCCTAGAGTAAGAGTACTCTAGAACCACTCTAGCAAAGCTTAACAACAAGCCTTAAAAGATCAATCTAATCTTCCAGCAAATTAACTGCCCGCAATAACAAAACTTAGCATTCTCTGAAAAAAACAACAAAATGCAGACTCTCAATGTGGCGTCACAATGTCTAGAATACAATAAAAATTTATAGACAAACGTAGAAGCAGGAAAATGCAATCTATGCAAACATAGCTAATGAAAACTGCTCCTAAGATGACTCAGATGTTGGGTCAAGAATTTTAAAGCAGCTTTATAAATATGTTCGAGTACATAAAGGAAAATGTAGTGATAATAAATTAACAGATGTGGAATCTTAACATAGAAATGTAAATTATAAAAAGGAACCAAATTAAAATTTTAGAACTATAAAGTACAATATCTGATGTAAAACATTAACTGATGGGCTTAACAACCAACTGGAGACAACAGAAGAAAGGACTAATAAACTTTTACAAATTAATAGAAATTTTTCAGCAGAAAACAGCTGGCAGAAGTGTCAATATCTGGTAAAACTAATATTTATTTTAATATTAGTTTTGCCTTAAAATACTTCTCTCTCTCTCTCTTTCTCTCTCCACTCAGTTCTCTCTTATTCTTTCTATTTCACAGTGATAACTCCAATTTTAATTTAGCACCATAGGGTTGATTCTAGTTTTCTCTTTCCTATATTTGTCACTCCCTTCTCTGACGGTGCAAAATCTAGGTCCCATTTTCTTTAATACTATTACTTATTGGATCAATCCTCCACATATGTTTCAATCATATATATCCCACACCATCACCACCCTCTCTCTTGTGCAGGTGCCCTCCTCACTCTGCTTAGGCTCTGAAAGCCCATGCCAAACCACTGCCCTCTGTGGACACTGCCCTTAACATTCTCTAGCTTAGCTGCCTCATTGTGTTTCCTCCCCAACCCTTGCAAGTGGAAGACTCAACATTATTAGACCACTTGGATTTATGAAACATGCCAGACTCACTTGTATTTCTGCCCATCCTCAAATTTTCATTCCCTTTGCATGGAATATCCTCTCTGACATGACCAATGGGCAGAGTCCTCCTTTTAAATTTGAGTTTAAATATTTCCTAATCTTCAAATCCTTCTTCTGTGCTGGGGATGGTTGCAATGCTCCTTTATCCTAGTCTTGATCTTGCATGCCCCTCCATTGCCCAGGTATTTCCAGACCCTTGTGCACCCTGGTGCACTCTGAATTCCTTGCAGGGTGAGCATCATCAACATCTCACACATCGAAGATGCCTGACGGTGTGGCCACTGAAACTTACCCCTGTTGCAGCAGCACCAGGGATGTGAGAATGGCTGTGTATGGCGAACAATGTGTGAAGTTAATACACCAGCTTCAAGCGTGTTTTGGGGCACCTGCATATCTATCTCTCATGCCTTCCGCTCTACTGCGACGGGTCAGATTCCACCCCCTGCCGCTTCATTGCTGGAGGATCCTAATAAATTCAAGATCATTTTACTCCTTAGTTGTTTTTCAGGCTTTGGACAAAGTCTGCTACCCACAGTGCAGTTTTTGTCCTATCAAATAACTTGGGAATAATTCTGTCTTCACAGTTAAATGAATATGAACCTTTGAAATCCATAAAATAAATAGAATGAAAATTTAGCCCATCAGATTTGGCAGCTTCAAAAAACTCACCTAAACTTTCTTGTGCCTCTTGGATTCCAGTTTCCAGCCTGACGCGGGGAAGGAGAGACAAGCTGATGTATTTAATACTCGTGAGAACCACACCAAGGTTGGAAAGGGAACCCCAAGAGAAAGGTTTTGTGAAGAAATAGGAGGTGAGAAGGGCCTTCTTTCTGCCTCTGAACATAACACGCAGGAGGAGGCTGGTTTTTAGTTTGGGGCTAGTCTGCATTTCTTCAAGGGGCAAAGTAAAGAAAGAGGTTTTGGTTGCAGGATTCAGGATTCCCTGAAAGATAAGGGTGAAACACTCCCTCTCCCCACCTAAGCCGCCACCATCTTGGGGCAGCCGCCATCAGATCTCTCTAGAATCCTGAGGGGCCTCTCACCTGGCCTGCCTGATTTGAATCTCTCTCCACTTTGATCAGGTAACTTGTCTCTTTCAGGTATCTGGGCTGCTGACCCAATAAAATGGAGCCCCTGTGACCTGCTGTCAGGGCTTTCACAACTGGTTCCGCATGACGACCCTGCCTGACAACCCCAACTTGGCTTCAGCCTTCCTCTTGCTGGATGACTTCAGCAAGTCAGACACTCTCCATGCATGTGCCTTCTCGTTTATAAAACAAAGACAGGATTATTGTGAGAATCAAATAAAATAATGGATATAAGCATTTGTTGATTGTCAAGTGTTAAAAAAGTTGTTATAGTTATTGTTGTTATTACAAAACTCAATGAGACATGTTAAAATGAGTTTCTCAGTGGTTTGGATAGTTAAATATTATAAAAATTACTTGAGAGACATGTGGAGCCCCTTTGAGTGGATCATAAAATCAAAAACTGAGAAAGATCGTGGTGGTGATTAAATCTACCACCCCAAACCATGGCTTTATGATGACTATCAGTATCTTAGGGTTAAGTACATGCCTTTATCAGTTCTATGACATATGGAGCCTAAAGGAAGTCCAGGATCTTGCAATCTAATCCTGAAAATTCATAAATGAGGAAAGAGAGCCCCCAAACAGCATGGTTTGCTCAACGTTGTACAGCTAGCAGAAGTGCAAATAATAATAAAAGTAAAGGACAGTACACTTTCAGTGAAACGCCATTCCTACATGACCTCACTCCGGCTTCAGAACTGCTCAGGACGGACATTAACTAGCTTACCAGAGTTTCTCAGATACTCATTTTTCAAACCAATCCCTGAAGATAGGCTACAGACATTCTTCAAAAACCAAACAAACAAAACCAAACAAAAATTCATTAAAGGTTTCTCCCCCCATCCAAAAATGGAGATTTAAATGGTCAGGGAACCCATGTGCTGCTTTTATCTATTTTATGATAATGTTGGGGTTTTGCTAAAGACTCCCTTTGAAACACAGGGTCTGCTACTGAAAATGCTATGAAAATCATTGATCTAGAAGAAAACAAGTATGTGAAGGGAGCAAGGATAAGATTGCATGCAGATGGGTTTGTATGTAAGTGTAGAGGGGTGGCGTGTATTCAGATGGGAGCAGGGGAAAAGTCAATGCATTCATCAGATATTTTTCAAATCCCTAACATGTAAATGTGTCAACAATGGGAAGTGGATTTTACAGTTCCCCAAGTACACCAGAAAGTATTTTCTATGCCACTCTCTGTTACTAAAGCTCTTTCATAAGGCCTCCTGCCCTTGTCTAGCCAAGTCATCTGCAGAACACACATGGCTCTATTCTATGAGGACAGATGGATTTAGCCCTCAGGTAGGAGCAATGAACACAGGTTACTCTCTATGTTCCTAAGGATGTTGCCATTGAAGTGCTCTCATGAGGAAACATATCAGGGAGTCCTTTTATTTTATCTTATTTTTTTGATAAGGGCTTTCTCTTAGAAAGAGAAGAGAGAATGCTGTGGATAATTCCAGTCAATGGGGCTCCAACATTTTTTATGTAAGAAAAACTTAAGATACTGTTTTATAAACTGCCTTGTCCCAAGACCTACAGTAAAAAATATAGGTTACAATATACTCCAATATGCACACATGCACACAAAAGACATAAAACAGAACCAAATATATTACACAATACTCACTACAGGCAATGCACTCATTCCATTCTATACTCTATAATTTTTGAACATCTGGAAAGTACCCACTAAATTGACTTGAGCATCCACTAATATAGCTTGTAGTTTTAAAATATTTACTAAAGGGCAACAATCTGAAAGTTGGCAGCTAGAGGA